>NW_006799027.1:443392-456721 GCF_000442215.2 Lipotes vexillifer | reverse complement strand
GGTGAAGGAAAGCCACTATGGCGGGGAGACCAGAGCCGCCCTATCTCCGTCTGGCTCACATGGACCACTCGAAATGTGTAGACCAAGCATCCGCAGGAGCATCTTCCTGGTGATGACAGCACCCCTACCACCTGGAGCAGGAAGGAGCCCCATTCAGTCCCACATAGGCTCAAAGAAATGGGAGGCACAAATAAGAGGACCTGGGTCCTGTTTGAATTCCCTTCACATGAATAAAAAGAGGAGACTCCTTATTTCTGCCTTTTTGATCCAACTTCACAGAGTCCTTCACCCACTCAAAGGCCGTTGGCTCAGTCATAAATGTCGTCAGCCAGTTGTAACAGGCCTCCTCCCACTGCCAAAAGAGGGAATTGTATTACCTCTACATAAAGCACAGGTGTCAATGGTGAGGACTCTGTCTAACCCTGTTCGGAATCTCGGGAAGCAGGTTAGGGAGCCGAGAGACCAGGGTGGCAGGTTGACATTCGATGTCTGGCTCCGTGTTCTCCAACCAGAGCGTCAAACATGGGACCCCACAGAGGCCTTGGTGTTACTTCCCATTTCTCAGAGATGTCTGAGTCAGATACAGTTCAGAAGTCAGAAACGCTGAAATTGCTGGGACATTCCTATGGTTTGGGGATGATTTGATGATAGGCATGAAACTGAGTCTGGCCTAGAAAACCAGAAGGTATGTTTGCTTAGAGGTCACACAAAGAGAGCTTCCAGAAGAGAAGTTTGTCATGGAGGCCTGCCTCAAAGAACCATTAACTTCCCCCGAACAGAAGAGCTTCCGTGAGACTTTCCGGCAGCAGAGATCAGATCTTACCTCTCTGTAGAGTACGTACCTGCAAAATTCAACTCTATTCACAATTCCACTCTATCCAACAAGTATCTATCTAGTGCTTAAAAAAATAAACGGCGGGCTTCCCTGGTGGCGCAGCGGTTGAAAGTCCGCCTGCCGACGCAGGGGACGAGGCTTCATGCCCCAATCCGGGAAGATCCCACATGCCGCGGAGCGGCTGGGCCCGTGAGCCACGGCCGCTGCGGGTCCGGAGCCTGTGCTCCGCAGCGGGAGAGGCCACAGCAGTGAGAGGCCCACATACAGCAAAATAAGTAAATAAAAATAAATAGCAATTGTTCTTCGCATTTTGAAGTCACCTTGCCTTAAAGTTCTCACCTACTGGCAAAAACACCCTTACTGCTTATGGAACGACATTAAAAGAGATTTTTTTCAAGGATTAACTGCTTACATACTAGGGCATTAAGATGGCTTAATCCTTCATTTGGCTTGATTTTCAAAGTTAGCTGGCTTTCTTAATGATAAAAAGAAATATATATTTTTTCTGATTACAAAGTAATTCAAATTTAAAATAATGCAAAAGCACAAAAGTAGAAAGTGAATATTATTCAAGAAATCACTGCCTACAGGTACCCACCTTCTAATTTTTCCCACGTGCACACGCGCACGTGTGTGTGTGTGTGTGTGTGTGTGTGCGTGCACGCATGCGCTGGTGTTCTTTAAAACTTGCTTCTGTGTCTCTGGATCAGTAGCCATGGCATCTACTTGGATTCCAGGTTTCCCAAGCCCACACCATGAGTCCCATATGGTTCTTTTCTTCAATCTTAAAAACTCTGGATGCAGCTTCAGCAGTAGCTTGGTGCATCTTTGACTCTTCAAGCCGTATATTGTGTTCACTTCTAGGTTATTGATTACTTCATTCGTCAGTTCCCTGCCCATCTTAACCTCTAACCCTAGTGCACAAATTAGCATCAGAAACTTCCCTTCTTGTGGGATCTTCATGCACTGATATTGCCTTTAACTGCTGAAAAGAATAGGGTTGGGGCTGCCTTTGTTTCTGTAGGAAAAGGACAGGTGGCCCGGGCCATCTGGGTGTCATTTATCCCAAGCATTTGCCTCTGATTCCCTAGACATTTCTCCCAATTTCTTCCGGAACACTTGTCTTTTCCTCTGTCCTTTCCCACCCCTCAATCCCCCCGCTCTCGCCTCACATCCTGGCCCCGTCACAGTCTTGTGTTCATCTTGTCAAAATCTTATCTGCCCTCTATTCTCCCTTCCTTCTAGTTATTTCTAAAGTTTCATTCACTTTGATACATAAGAATTCTGACTTTTATCCTTTGCTTTATTCAAGAGCTTTCCCCATCCCCCCTCCCAAATCCCCTCTTTACCATAATCACCAAAAGTTCCTTCTTTCAATCTATAAAAAGCATATTCTACAGGCTTCGTGATTCAGACAAATGCACGGAAAGATATACAGGTGTACATGCACAGGAAACAATAAAGTCAGGACCATGAATCCATCTCATAAACTCTCAGGCAATCGTGCTCACGTTCTTCGTGTTTTCACCTCCGGCTAAATTCGGCCCTTAAGACGTTTCTTCTCCTTGAGTGGAGTAAGTGGAGTCGTCCCCTGGGTGTCTTGATCCCCTCTGCCCTCTATTTTCTAGACACATCCTCCCTCAGGTCTTGACTTTTAAATGTTTCTCCGCATGCATCAAATAACCAATCTAAAAATGAACCCTGTTTGTTTCCTTTTTAAGACGCCTTGGTCTCCTTCTTGACTGTCAATAACACCTCCTTGCCTCCCCAACTCCAGGGCCTGGAATCATCTATCATTTCTCCATTTCCTCCTCGGCCACGCTCGTTCCCATGGGACCCTGGCTCCACTTCCTGAACAGAAACCTTACAAATTGAGTGCTTTCTTTTTCACTTCCACTCTGACTTTAGTTTAGGCTGAAATAATTTCCTGCTCCACCTGTATACAACCCCGACTTCCTACCCTCCTTCTCTGCTTATCTCTTCTCGTTCCTAGGAATCTAAAATTTTACTGTGAAAATGTTTTATTTTCTTAGTCCCCTCCCTCAGATTTACTTCATTTATGTGGGTTTCTTTTTCTCTTAGATTTTGCTCTTAGATTTTGCTCTTAGATTGACTTTTCATTTTCCAGTACAAAAGTCCCACAATATTTGCATGACCTTTCTTTTTACCTTTTCTTCTGCCCCTCATCACAGCAGCCTTTAACTTACAGATTTATTTGATTTTAACACATTGGACTTAAAGCTTAAGCACTATGTTATACATAGCCTATGTCCTATGTCCCCTTCCAGAAAGGTCTGATTACAGATAGCAAGGTTGCATTAGATTTTGTTACTACGTCACAAATGATTTCTAAATAATTCTTTTGACTCACAACAAACAGTGGCACAAGGCATCATTGTTACTGTTTCTTTAAGAACATGACCTTACACAGGAAATGGGAAGTGAACAGCCCTAGAATAGCCTTGAGGAAATGTTGTGTTATGGAAACTGCTGTGGGGATAACATGGGACATTTCCTAAGACCCAGGTAAAAGCAGAAGCAAGAGAAAGACTGTCTCAGCTGCTTCCCAGGGAGTTTTCATGCACTGAAAACTGTGAGAGTATCTCCATGGCTCACTTAGTGGAGAAGGTACTTGGGACCAATTTTCCTAAATTTGGTGGAGTTGGACCAGTGCTTAATATAAGCACAAGGACAGTGGCCCCAGCAGCCTGCTTTCTGAAGTCTTTCTGTTGGTCCTGGACTCCTTCTCTGTGGTGTTCACACCACCTCTTCAGCTGGAAGATCCTTTTGAAGCCTATAGCTATGAAGACCCATATTTCCTCCAGTCCAACTTAAACCCATTCATCCATAATAACCAATATGATGCATTCACTTTTTTCCTTTGACTTTGAACTCTTAGGTATCACCTTCAGAGTCCTTCAATACGAAGATGTACTGAAATGGCTGAGGCTGTACAATGGTCACAACTTAAAACCTGGTTTAAATGTTACTTCCGGGAAGAGTTAGTTATTGTCCTAATGTTGCCCCAAACTGGTCCCCTCAGACCACTCCTGGGAACTCTGTCACAGTTGCTTGCACTGTTTCACCTCTACGATTTTAATACATATTAGCAAAAACTAAATGAGATTTTTCGTGGAGGTAATTTCAGTTCCTTCCCAAAGATCAGCAGAGAAAGCAGCATGACACTGTGCCAGCTGCAGCTTTAGAGCTTTGATGGAAGGATGCAAGCTCATTCTTTCTCTTTATGGATCACAAAGGCCTGAACTAATTAGTACTTATTAGAAAGCCAATTAGAAATACATTTTATTTCTCCGTGTGGTGTAAATGGAATATACCAAGGTGGATTGTGGGCTAAGATACCCTCTACAGCACTAATGCCAAGATGCAGACGCAGGGTCTGGAGAGCACTGCACACAGAGTGGGGGGTTTTCACCCCATAGATCTGGGAGCATGAGAGTCTCTTTCTCAGATGCTGTGTGGATCCAGTGCTATGCAAATGCTGGGTCTACTGCTAGGATCCATATGCTTTGGGTAATGAATATACTTCCCCAGTTTTGGTCTAACGTCCTAGCATTGCAACAGGCCCCTCTTCTAGAGCATTTCCTTTTCATTCTCATTCTCCTCATGCTCAATCTTGCACATCCTGGATTTTGTTTAACTGACTTTAGACATCGACAGTTAAACATATGTCATCTATTTTTGAGAACCTTCCATCTTCCTCTCTGACAGCCCTCTTATTCAGTTACCCAAAGCTGCACAATCAAGGTTGGTGTGTCTCCCCCGCTCCCTCTAACCACTGTATCCTGGACTGACCTACGTGTGCTACTGATTTTTCTCTAAGGGATCTTCACCAATTATCCAGCTGATGAATCCAAAGGATGCAGAGCCATATTCTTCCACAAATTTCCCATTCACTCAGTTGATATTAGAATGTTAATGACTATTTATTAACTATGAAATTCATGTATATCATATGTATGTATGTATGTATATATCCATCCATCCATCCATCCATCTCTCCATCCATCTCTCCATTCATGCATCTATATCTCTATCTATCTACCTACCTATTATCTATCTATCTTTTTCTCATATGTACAAACTTTAATAGCAACCTATATACTTATATGGCTTGGGAGGGTGGAAGGGGGATGACTTTTCCTATCATATGCTTCTTTTGATTCAGACACAGTAAGTAAGCTATTTCTGGCCCTCCACTCAGCATTTAGGTTAGGTGTCACCTCTCCCCTCATTAGACTAAATTTTTCTTACTAGCCAACACTGTGTCCATTTAGATATGGATGTCATAAGCTCAGGAACCTCCATGCAGAAAAAGATATTTGCTAGTTCTCAGAAGCACTCGCTCAGGACCTCAGTTCTGTCCCACTGTCACTGCTGAGCTAAGCCATCGGCCAGCCTGCTTTCTTTTCTTGTACACTTTGGGGCCTCCTGTGTGTCGTTCTGAAAGCTGCCACTGCTGCTCCCTAAATTGCTTTCCTCTGCTCATATTTTTATTGCCTTTGTCTTATTTTAGAATCTTACATTATTCTCATCCTTCACCTGCCTTTGAGCTTAGAAGAAATTGGTCCAGATGTATGGGTCACTCTTTATGGTTATTCAACATGAAATGAAAGCTTTAGCACAGAAAGGTCTAATAAAGACATTTACTTATTTCCTCCTGTAATATCAATGTTTTTTGGGGGGGATGGGGGACGGTGGTGGTAGTAGGGACAGATTTTCAAGGTTTGTGATTCTAAACAAAAACGTTCAAGAAGTCCCATTACCCATAAAGTACAAAATAAACAGGCATCCACAGAAAGGGCACTTCCTTATGCCCCCAATATTGCTTTCAGGGCACTGGCTGCTTGGCTGACATTTACAATGGTATTTTCTTCTAGTTTTTCCATGAGATTTGCTTCCTCTTATGGGCATCTCCCTCATATCAATTTGTTATGAGTAGAAATCTGTCACATGTTCCTTCTTCTATCAGGTGCCAAATAATATACAGAACCTCATCTGTTCCTAAAATCAACCTTTTCTTTTCATTCCAGGGCATTATAATATGCTTTTTTATCCCCTCTCATATATCTTCATTTTAGACAATCAAAGTTTTGTGCCCACCTTGTGTCAATTAATGAGCACAAGTGTATTCATGATTTTTGAACAAAAAAGCTGGGATTAGATTTTGAGTCATTCCTGACCCAGGGATGCCTCCAGCATTCCCTGACCCTCGAAACCTTCTCTAATATGAAGACGGTTCCAATAGAATCGGGGTTCACTTGCCACAAATTAGAAGTGTAATTCTTTCTCTCTTCAAA
The DNA here is from genome assembly GCF_000442215.2 of Lipotes vexillifer. NCBI lineage: Eukaryota > Metazoa > Chordata > Mammalia > Artiodactyla > Lipotidae > Lipotes > Lipotes vexillifer. Next base: position 450,568 of record NW_006799027.1, on the reverse strand, counting down.
GACTCTTAGGCGTTGGACCATTGGAATCTCAACAAGGAGGTTCCCCAACTGTACAAAAAATTTCACATCATCCTTCTGTATTACGTATTATTCATCCTTTTTGATTTTATTGCCAGCCAAGTTCCTTGTTGCTGTATAGTTCGCCAACGCTACATTTTCTATACATATCTCCAGCCCTATCCTCAGCTTCTCTCTCATCGTTCCTTCAGGCTTCAGGAAGGATCCGTAAGCGTAATGTCTGTTCTCTCCGCACTTTTGTCTGCTGGGTCATGGGAAGCGTATTCCTGGGTTTGTTACACAGGTCCCCCTCATCCTCTTGGACCACTCAGATCCAAGCCACTTCTGCTATGGGAATGGGAGTTAGCTCCTGAGATAAACATAGCTCTTGGATTTGCACAGTTTTTCTGAAAGTAGGGGTGGATTGTCAAAGCAGGGGTGGATTGTCTCATCTCCTGGGAAATAAGACTGCTGGTGTACTCTCATTTTCTGAGTAACTAAAAATGCATTTTTGTGCTCTATCAGGACATGATTTAACTATAACTGATCTTTAGTCATAGTTTGATATCTAGAAATTATGCATACTTGGTCATACCTTTTTTGAGATTGAACTGAATTCATAAATTGACTTGGGAAAACATTACATTCTTATGATATTGAATCATACACTCAACAAAGAGAGGACTTAAAAACATATACCCTTGTACTTTATTTACTTTATACACAGTAGTTTGTACCTCTTAATCCCTTACTCCTCTCTTACCTCTCCCTTCTTTCCCCTCCCCAGTGGTAACCACTTGTTTGTTTCTGTTTTGTTATATTCATTCATTTGTTGTATTTTTTAGATTCCACATATAATTTACAGCATACAGTATTTGTCTTTCTCTGTCTTATTTCACTAAGTATAATACCCTCCAGGTCTATCCATGTTGTCACAAAGGGCAGAATTTCATTCTTTTTATGGCTGAGTAGTATTCCATTGTATATATACCACATCTTCTTTATCCATTCATCTGTTGATGGACATCTAGGTTGCTTCTATATCTTGGCTATTGTAAATAGTGATGCTATGAACACTGGGGCACATGTATCTTTTCAAATTAGTGTATGGTCGTACATTTTCATAATATTTGCCATGATGTGCACTGTTTAGAATTTGGCAATCCTGAGGAAGGAAGGTTAAATCTCAGAAAGATACTTTTCATTGTTTCTCCTGTCTCTGGTTCCTTCCTCACAGGCCTATCCTTTACTGACTATGAGCCACAGAAGTAAATGCAGCTTTCCCTGCCACGTGAGGTCACAAAGCACCACTTCCACTGGGTCCGGGCTCATATGTGAGTCTGATGAGTCTGAGAAAATTATTAATGAGAAAATGGTCTCTGAAGACCACTGGGTGTGGGTGTGCAGCTACACAGCCTACCTATAGATATTTCTCACTCCTTCCCAGAGAAGAGTTTCAGAACAAAGCATAACTCCCTCTACACTTTGGCGTGCACTCCCGTGATTCCACCCCAGGTCAGGCCAGGCGTCTACGACAGACCCTTGCTTCTGTCCATCCAGCTGTGTCCCCTCTAGTAAACGTGATCAAGTAACATGCTTTGTCCTTGGTCTACTTATCAGTGTGGCTGCCAAGTCAATGCTCATCTCAGCCCCAGAATAAGTCAGAAAGTGCCCCATCGTTAAAGGTTACTTTATACTCTATACTCTCTCAACTCTGGAATCTGAATCATGACTGAAATGTGAGTGAGTCAAGGCCAGTGTTTGAATAATGAAAGTTCCCAGGATGGATGCCCCAGTGCGGACAGTCACTGGCTTCTCTTTCCAGCCTCGTCCTGATGATGAATCAGCTTTTGTCCGTCTCGTGATTTGCCCTCTTCCTCCTGGTTGACCCTTCACAGATCTGCTCTCTTCACTGTCAGCCAGTTTTTGCCTTCTGAAACTTTAGAGGAGTTAACTGAGTAATTCTACCCGCACCAGCAGCATCAACTTTTTAAACCAAGCATTTTCCCACCCTTGTTATTTCTCCTTCCTTCTCTTTCCTTCAAACAGCAATTTCCCTCATGAGGTCGTTTGTACATCTCCTTCCTGGCTTCTACTGGACACCCATTCTGTAGGCGTCTGCCATCTTCCAGGACATTCCTTTCAAGCCCTGATCTTCTCCGAAGCTCTCACATCGTCTCCTTCCTCCCCACACCATCACCCTCTGTGGCTGCTGTGGAAGCGGGCCTCCCCTCACCCCACTTTGCATTAAAGTGCCCATCCAGGCTGAGCTCATGCATCTCTCAGACTTTCAGGAACTTGCACAGAAGTATAAAACCTCAATTTCATGACTGTACTTTGCAGGGAGTGTTTCTCATCCATCCAAAACTATCACTTCCAGAATGGACAGAGAAACTAAATAAATAGTAAATCTGGGTAACAAAAATATTCAGAACAAAACCCCCAAATCTTATAACTATGTTTTAAATGACAATGAGAGGTAGAGTAGTAGTGAACTGAAGCGAGCAACCCTCTTTCTTCAGGTCACTGGGCCAACAGGCGCTATGGTCAGCTTCCTCCCTTCACCCTCCCAGATGCTAGAATTTCTGCAGTAAAAAGCCACAGGCTGTTGGAATTCCTGTCCTAACCCCACTTCTTTCCCAACCCATCTTGGCTGCATTAATTCTTTAAGTGAAGGTGGATGAGAATTTCTGCCTCTCCAGAGCATCATGGGACACCCTACAGACATGAGACGATGGCAGCAAAGGAAAAACCAGCTTGGCTTTCTCACTGTGGTGGCTTCTCTTGTTGGAAGCACGGGCTCTAGGCGTGCAGCCTTCAGTAGTTGTGGCTCACGGGCGGCATGTGGGATCTTCCCGAACCAGGGCTCGAACCCATGTCCCCTGCATTGGCAGGTGGATTCTTAACCACTGCACCACCAGTGGAAGTCCCTTCCACTTATTTTTGTATCTCCCTTAGTGTCTGATGTGGTAACACCTACCTACCTAGATGGTCAACAAATTCTTGTTGTATGAATGCCTCATTCCCAGACTCCTGTATGGTGTACTTGAGGGCTCAAATAGCTCCCCAGAGAAGTCAGTGTAAAATGGGATTGGGGAAACTCTGGCATCCGTGTAAGGTGATAATTTATTATCAGGTGTTGGACTCTTAAGATGTGTTACTTTTGCCAGTTGGATCAGCTGTGTGTCAAACTCCTTTCCAGTGTTAATATTAAATTCTTTATCTCTATGTGCCTCCCTCCCCTGGTCCCCTAGGTCTGATGGCTTGACAGTTTCGGTTAATGCAAAACAATGGTAGTGCTCGTTTTTTGCCTGATTTGTGATTAGTTTTTCTTGGCTATTTTTGTACTTTAGTATTTCATCTGCCTCCAGAGACTTTGATGCTGGGCACATATTTTATTTATCTGAATTTTAAAATGCTGTCATCCTTTGTGAGAAAAGATAAGTAAGAGTGCTTTTTTTTTTTGGTCCCCTGTGGAGCTGTTCTTTGTTTTATCAGCAATGCATGTGCTAGAGAACAACTTTAAAGGGATCTGTCCTGAGTGTCTGTAGGACATATACGAATTGGAATTCATTCCTTCAGAGAAGATTTCACCATCTTCACTGTGTCCATGTGTTAGCCTGTTCGGGCTGCAATAGGCTGAATGATAGCCTCCCAGAGATGTTTATGTCCTAATTCCCACAACCCGTGAATGTTAGTTACCTTATGTGACAAAGGGGCATTTATTTGCAGATGTGATCAAGTTAAGGATCTTGAGATGGGAAGATTATTCTGAATTAAGCGGGTGGGCCCAGTGAAATCACAAGAGTCCTTATAAGAGGAGAGCAGAGGGAAATGTGACTACAGAAGAGGAAGAGGGGTTGTGATGATGCAAGGAGAGATTAGAGTGATACACTTTGCAGATGGAAGAAGAAACCACAAGCCAAGGAATGCTGGCGGCCACTAGAAGTGGATAAAGGCAAGGAGACAGAGCTCAGAGTTTCCAGAAGGAGCCAGCCCCACCAACACCTTGACTTTAGCCCAGTGAAGGTGGGCTCTGAGTTCCAGAACTGTAAGAGGAAAAAAATTTGTTGTTTTAAGCCACTGATTCTATGGCAATTTGTTACAGCAGCAATAGGAAACTAATACCCATGTCATATAGTATAAGTATCCAACTTGCTTACAAAATGGCACAGAATCCTAGAAGCTCTCATTTAAACAGGGCTTTAAAGGCCACATAGTCCAACAGCCCAAGGGATGTTTGAATCCCCATTACAATATCTATGGCAGTGATCATTGGGTGGATTGGAAACTATCTACCTGGCACGTGGTCCATTTCACCTCAGATAGCTCCACTCAGAGGGGAATAAAACATTACAGAATAGTTCTTCCCAAGAGAATCTTGAAGTATCAGAAAAAGAGAGTCAGACAGATAGGTTTGCGTCTCGAATTCACCTGAGGCCCCTCGGCTGCACAAGGAGGAAGAAAACATTTATCTTACAAGGTCGTTGAAAGGATTGAAGATCCTAGCGTAATATCTGGTGTGTATTAGTCACTCACCAAATGATAAGCATCATAATTTTTATTGTGCACTAAATCAAGTTGTCCTATGGCTTCACCCAATTGTACAATCTACAGCTGTACAGCAAAAGTCAAATCCCTCCTCCTACATGGAAAACACTTTTAGTACTTAAAAATAGCAATGTCTCCTGTGAGACTTCATCTAACCCAATAAAACCTTCCCGTATACTTCAGCTGTGGCTCCTATGTCATGATTGAAATCTCCTTCATAATTTTCCAATCTCAAACTCTATCCCTCCCCTACTGGAGAAATAACACACATCGATGAGGACAGGGTTCATCTGAGGGGTTCCCAGCACCTGTGAATGGGGAGGACAAGATATCAGCACCCATAATCTCCATCAGCTTCCCCACCCAGGTGTGATGACTCAGTGTACAGACCTATGTACAGACCCTGCCAGGTGATAACCTCTGTCCGCTGACATTTAAAGGATAGTCTCTTCGTAGCCCAGTGTCCAGAGAATAGGCTGGGCTCCGGAGGAGCAATTTGATGGTAAAATATATATGTTAACACTCTGAACCACAACGTATTGGCTTCCTGATTTCACTTTCGCTGGGAAGCAAGCAAATGCTCTGAGCGTGCAGCAAAACTTTCCCCTAGTTATGCATTCTCCTCGTGTCATTGGCCTACATCAAACCCTTCAATAACTGTCTTTCCTTGGCTCTAAACCTTTGCAGCCCTCACCCCTGCCCGCTTCCACACACCCCGCCATAGCAAACTACCAGCAGTTTGGCAGAGAGTCCCTTGTTCTCCCCCCACACTTCCGTCTGCCTGGCACAATCTTCTCTCCCCGCTATGTCTGCCGAGCACATTCTTATTTCACCCTCAAGACCCATCTCAGTGCTCAACTCCTCCAGGACATCGTCCCTTACCCATCCTACCCCATCACCACCACAGGGATGAATCAGAGCTCCTCTGTCTGTCACTAATACCATGTGCTTGCTGCCATCCTAACACTTATTATATCCCTTTCTATTAGATGATCATTTGCCTCTCTCCTATGAGAGTTTCTGAACTTTTTGAGAGCTGGGATTTTTTAATTTGTGGATTGCAGGTACTTAGCACGGAACTAGACTATGGAAGGAGCTTGACGAACACATTGCTGGATGCAAAGATAAATGCTCCGGAGTTCTCTGGTCCTACGTGTGCACCTCTACCTAACCTCTCGCGCTCTGGTATTGTCATTACGCCACCAGTAGGGCCTGCCACACATCCACCCACGTGGAGAGATGGCGTGTTAGAGTACCATCCTGCTGCAGATGCCTGGATCTGTTCCAGGATGGCTTCTCCAAGGAACAAATGCTCAATAGAGCCAGCAATCCCAGAACTTCCAAAATGGAAACGATTATTCTTCCATGTATTTTTTTCTATTACTTTTGTTTCATTAAATTGTAAGGTCTTATAGAATTCTTTTGGTTATATTCTGTTCTAGAGAGAAAATCTGTACAAATGCATATGCTTGTAAGTTTGTTGGAGAAGTTGGAGAAAATTTTCACTTACACTTTCCAGCAAGGGTCTTTGATAATTCTCCCTATTCCTCTAAATGAACTACTTACATATGCTTGATCTTAATTTTGTTTAGAAAATTTGTATAAATAATGATCCAGCAGTTATGACTTATTTAAGAGAGATAAAAGGTATATCCGTCTTCTTGAACCCATTGGGTAAAAAACACAAATAGTAAATCTAGGACACATTTCACAGGATACACCAGAGGAGGGGAAGAGCATCAGATGCTGAAAGGTGGTCCTTTCTATCAATAAGTGAGAAGATTTTTCCAGTTTCCAATCAAACACAGACCACTGTACAATGATCTTCTGCTCCTTACCTGGTGCGCCTGGCCACCTTACCTGAGTGCCTGGCCAACAGTATCCTTTATTGTTTTTTTGTTTTTGTTTTTGCTTTTGCGGTACGCGGGCCTCTCACTGTTGTGGCCTCTCCCGCTGCGGAGCACAGGCTCCAGACGTGCAGGCTCAGTGGCCAAGGCTTACGGGCCCAGCCGCTCCGCGGCATATGGCATCTTCCCGGACCGGGGCACGAACCCGTGTCCCTTGCATCGGCAGGTGGACTCTCAACCACTGCGCCACCAGGGAAGCCCCAACAGTATCCTTTAGAGATGCACAAATAACAAGCTTTAGTTGGGCCTCAAACCAGACTTTTTTGCTTCAAAACAAGTCCCATAGTACCAGTCTAAGTAATGAGTCACCCTTCAGCAGCTGTATGCAACACAGGATACTAGGAAACATCCAGTGGCTTCGAGGGAAAACTAGTCTTCAGGACCAGTCCCATTTGTTTCAACAATAAAATAACTTATACTAAGTAAGCCATCTAAATAGAATGTTTGGAGATTTAATGGGACTTTTGATTCTTTCCCATGGAAAATCTCTTTAGTGAAAACATAAAGGTAAAATTCAGATTATTGGGGCTTCCCTGGTGGCGCAGTGTTTGAGAGTCCGCCTGCCGATTCAGGGGACACGGGTTCGTGTCCCGGTCCGGGAAGATCCCAAATGCCGCGGAGCGGCTGGGCCCGTGAGCCATGGCCACTGAGCCTGTGCGTCCAGAACATGTGCTCCGCAATGGAAGAGGCCACAACAGTGAGAGGCCCGCGTACCGCAAAA
>NW_006799027.1:415472-443382 GCF_000442215.2 Lipotes vexillifer | reverse complement strand
AAAAGAGGGTAAGAGTAAAAAAAAAAAAAAAAAAAAGCTAGAATATAATGATCAAATTAGCAAATGGGCAAAAGACATAAACAGACACTTCACTGAAGAGGATATACAGATGGCAAATAAGCACATGAAAGAATATTCCACATCAGTAGCCATTAGGGAAATGCAAATTAAAACCACAGCAAGACATCACCACACAACTGTTAAAATGACTAAAATTAAAAATACCAAATGCTTGCAAGGACGCTGAGAAACTGGATTCCTCAGGCATTACTGATGGGAAGATAAAATGGTATAGCCACTCTGGAAAAGAATATGGCTGTTTCTTATAAAACTAAACCCATGCTTTACCGTAAGACCAAAAAATTGTACTACTAGAAGTTCATTACAGAGAAATCAAAACTTATGTTCACATAAAAATCTGTACACAAATATCTGTGGCAGCTTTATTCCTAAGAGCCAAAACTTGAAAACAACCCACAGTCTTTCTGTGGGTGAATGGATTAATAAACTGTGGTCCATCTGTGCCATGGAATACCACTCAGCAATAAAAAGGAACTTGGAACAATTTATACACAGATCTCAAGGAAATTATGCAAATTTTAAAGTCAATATTGAAAGGTTCCATACTATATGATTCATTTACATAACATTCTTGAAATAACAAAATTACAGAAATGAGGAACATATTAGTAGTTGCCAGAGACCAAGGAGCAGGAAGGAGAGGGAGGTAGCTGGGCTATAAAGGGTAACGGGGGTAAACCTGGGATGAGCTGTTCTGTATCTTGACTGTGGTGGTGGTCACACAAATCTACACAGAGGATGAAACTGTATAAAACTAAATACATACACAGATAAATAAATGCATGTAACCGGTGAAATCTGAATACAGTTGGCAGAGAGCATCAGTGTGGTTTAGTTACCATGAGGGGGACACTGGATAAAAAGTACACAGGAGCTCTTGTGTTATTTCTTACAACTGCCTGTGAATCTACAGTTACCTCAAAACAAAAAGCATTAACATTGTTAATGTTTGAAGAATATTTGTAGGCTATTGATTGATAGGATTGAGGTTTTAGGTTGATGAGTTGCTCCTCCGAAAGATCACCTTAGGGCCACGTGGCCGGTGAGTAAGAAGTTGGAGCCTTAATTCCAGGTACCAAGGCAGTGGATAATAGACCTGGATATCATTCCCACTTTTTCCTTTTCTTCATCCTCCTCCACACTAAATCATCAAGTCCTGCTTTCTATGCCTCCCTTAAATCTTACCTCCTCCTTTGTTTCCACCGCCATTGTCTTGGTACATTTTCGTTCCCTCAATGGACCGGACTATTCCAATAGCCTCTTGACTAGCCTCTACTCTTCTCTGCAGTCCATTCTTTATCAAAAGTACCAAAAGCTAGGTGCCTTTCTTAAAAGAAATGTTGCCACTCATCTGCTTCACTAGCTCCCAGTTACAACATCCAGGATAATAAATAATTCTTAAGCATTAGAGAGAAGCCCCAGCAGCTCACACCATTACCTCATCATCTACCTCCATCACTTACCTCCTGCTTCCTCCTTCCCAGAACCTGATACTTCAAGGATTCTGAACTACTTGGAATCCCTATTCTCACCACAAGCACTTATGCCTCTAAACCTTTGTCCATACTCTTCCCTCTCCCTTGACTGATCCATGTCACCCCCTTGTCTCCCAGGAAACCTCCTGTTCTCCTGCAAAGACCCAAGTTAGTTATGATCTTCTCCAGGATACTCCCTTATCCCCCAGTGGAATGTATCACTTCATTTTCTTTCTTGAACGTACTGCTGAATTTATAACATTGCCTTGTACATGCTGGTTCACATGTCCAGTTCCCTTTTTAGACTATGAACTCCTTGAGGACAGATTCCAAGTCCTTTCACCTTTATCTCCTCAAGATCACACATAGTGTTTATCAAACGACAGGCACTTGATAAATATCTGCTGAACTGAATTGGGGAAAAACTGGAACTCCAGCTGTCTGATTGAACTGGCTGTGGTTATTTGGTGTCCGTGATGAAATAACAGCTGGGATTGATGGCAATGATGGCCTCAATTAATGGTCTCCCTTTATGATGTAACTTTTCAGCCCCTCCCATCAAGAGGGGGAGTCTATTTCCCGACCCTTTGATTCTGAGCTGGCCTTGTGATTTGCTTTTTCAAATAGAACACAACAGAAGTGTCTGTGTGCCAGTTCTGAGCCCAGACTTTCAGAGACCCCATGTGATTCTGCTCTCTTTCCTGGAACCTTGCCCAGTCACTATGTGAAGGAGCCAGGCTGGCCTGCTGGAGGACAAGAGCCCACATGAAAGAGAGCCCAGTGGCCCTAGCCAGGCCATGCCAGACAAGCCTATAGTGAACCAGCCCCCAAGAGAGAAACAGAGCTCTCTGACCTACAGCTGACAGCAGGTACATAAGTGAGCCAGCTGAGACCAGAAGGACCATCCAGCTGACCTGCAGATTCATGAACATAACTAAATGATTTGGGCTTCCCTGGTGGCACAGTGGTTGAGAGTCCGCCTGCCGTTGCAGGGGACACGGGTTCGGGCCCCAGTCCGGGAAGATCCCACATGCCGCGGAGCGGCTGGGCCCATGAGCCATGGCCGCTGAGCCTGTGCGTCCGGAGCCTGTGCTCCGCAACGGGGGAGGCCACAACACTGAGAGGCCCGCGTACAGAAAAAAAAAAAAAAACTAAATGATTATTATTGCATGCCACTGGTGTTTGATGTCTTTGATACAACATTATTTTGGTAATAAATAATGATGTGGAAACTGGTACCAGAAGTAGGATGTTGATGTAACCAAAATCTAAAATGTGCAGCATTGGCTTTGGAACCAACGGGTGAGTGAAAGATAGAAAAGCAGGAAGCACACTGTTAGCAAAGGCTGGAGAAGTGGTGAGGAAATTGTTTTCAAAGCTAGGAAAAGTGGTGACCTGTGTTACGTAGTAAGGGGCAAAACTATTACTTGTAAAAGTAGTGCCCATGATTATTATGCCCAGAGAAAGAAGCCGGTCTCAAAAAGCCCCCTGTTGTATAACTCCATTAGTGTGGAGTGGCCTGAATAAGCTGATCAATAGAAGTAGAAATTAGATCAATGTTTGAAATCAGAAAACTGAAATATTAGAAATAGAATGAGAATAATGTGCAGGGGCTGAGGTAGGAGAGTAATGGGGAGTGACTCCTGATGGATACAGGGTTTCTTTTCGGAATGACAAAAATGTTCTAAAATTAGATACTGTACAGTTGTAGCATTCAAAAGAGTGAAGTTTAGAGTATGTGAATTTCTTAATAAAGCTATTATTGAAAAAACTGTCACCTGCAGCAAAATCAAAGATACTCGATTGATCAACTGATCAATAAAGTTATTTTATATCATATATATAACTGTATTTATAGATATGTGTTTATCACTGTATATGTATATAAACTGACCCTTGAACAACACGGGTTTGAACTTCATGGATCCACTTTGGATCCATGGATCAGGGTGGCAAGCAGATGCTCTCGGCATGCAGCAAAACTTTCCCCTAGTTCTGCTGTTCTCCTCGGGTCATTGGCCTACAACAGACCCTTCAATAACTGTCTTTCCTTGGCCCTTGCCCACCTCTGCCCCTCCCCGTCCCCTTCCACACATCCCGCTGCAGCAACCTACCAGCAGCTGGACAGAGGGTCACTTGTGCTCTCCCGCACCTCCACCTGCCTGGCACGATCTTCTCTGACACCTATGTCGGCAACTAGAAGTGTCCAAATGCAGCTCCGAACCTCGACTGTCTGCCTCCAAAACCTCTTTCACACTGTCCATCCCAGACTGGACTCGGCCCCAGAATGTCCTGATTCGCATGGGTGATTCCTATTCACCCCATAAACCAGTTAATTGTGCCACTGAAATTGTATCTTTGGGAATTATAAAGAAGAATTATTTTTTGTCTTGTTCTCCAAGATTTTCTGGGTTGATTCCTTCGGCTTTCTTCTGAAAATTCCCTCCTCTCTCTCGGCATCACGTTGGAGTCCCCTCTCTGCTCGCCCTCTCTCTCCCCTTTAAAGGCAGGCATCCCACGAGCACACTCTCTGATGTGTGCTGGCCCCTCCTGGACCGTCCCCCCACCGAGACTCCATCGAGAGCCTTCCAGGAAGCCCCGCTCTGGGCAAGTTCCTCCTGAACCTTCCTCTAAGCCCCACCTTGTCCCCAGCTCGCCTGGTGGGTGGCCATCTGCCTGTGGACACTTCCTCCCAGGAACCTGCTCTCAGCCTCAGGCTGTGATGTCTGAAATGATACCTCTTACCTTTGCCGCCCCTCACCCAAAACTAAAAAGAAAACTTAAATAAACTGACTCTGGCTTATTTTCCTTTTTATAGCAGAGTGTCATTATCTTCTGTATTACCCAAGCTCTAAACCTGATAGCTGCCCTGACTTTTATTCTCCTTGGTCCGTGGTCCCCTCCCCGCTTTCTCCCTCTATTGTTACCCCTGTGTCAGACCCCAGCCTCCCCCGTCAGGGCACTGGCCTCTCCAGGCCTCACCGTGTGTGAGCAGCGTGCCCTGGGACTTGGAGCCTATCTCCCTGCAGCTTTCTGTCTCCCTCATGGGTTCCCAGAGCCCTGCACGCTGGCTCCCTGGGGCCCACCCGGGACTTAGGCTCAGGGCAGGATCCTAGAGTGGACCACGGCCGTGGCCCTCTCTGCCCCAGGCTGGCAGCGCCACAGGGTACTCGATGGGCACCTCTGCAGAGGCGAGCCTCTCAGCCAGCTGCATCCAGGATCCCAGCACATCCAGGGGTGAGGCCGTGCGGTCACCCACCTGCCCTGGGCTGGAGCCGCGGGCCGTGCGCCACGGGAAGGGACGATGCATGGCTCCACTTCGTCACTACGGCACGCTGATCCAGCGGCTGGCGGGAGGGAAAACTTGGTCGCTAGAGGATACCACCCCTCACCACACCCTGAGTCGTGGGCTGGGCTTCTCAGGCCCCCAGGGAGCACTGCACTTTCCCTGAGAGTATCCTGTGCCTAGGGAAGCATGATATTAAACAGCAAACCAAACACCCATAAAAGGTAAAGACCACAGGGGGAAAAAATTAGCTTTCGATTTCAGGAATTTAAAGGAACTCTCCCCCCACCCACGTTTTTAACAAGGGACCTCGTGTTTTCATTGTGCGCTGGGTCCTGCATATTATCCCTGAAACTTCCTGTCACTCTAGTATCTTCATCTCACTTACTGGGTAACCTAGCCAAATGCAAACCTGTACAAGCTTTGGCCTCACACGTTAAGTGGCTCCCTGCTCTGGACACCTGACCCCGTCCATCTCCACCCCTCCCTGTCTCTCTCCTTCATCCTGCTTGCTGGCCTTTACTGCTGCTGAGACCTGGTGGGAATTGCCAGTCCACGCCCCAGCCCATCGAAGTCTACCTATCTGAATATTGCTTGTCCTCCAGGGCTCAGTTAAAGGGTTAAGTGCCCTCCGTGATGTCTCATGACTTCCCAGGGGATGAGCGCTCTCTGCATTTCTACATCACTCCCACGCACTGGGCTATTTTATTGCCTTATGTTTCTAGTTATCTGTTATACATTTGTTTCTTTTCATTCTGAGGAGATTTTAAACCCCTTGAGGGAAGTGCCTGGGTCTTAAAAATCTGAATTCCATACACTTCAAGCAGAGCAAAGACTCCCACACAGCCGGGCTGCAGTGAATCCGGGTTGCTGGTTAGGAGACACACAAAAGCCTGTGGAGCAGGCAATCTGGGTAGAGCTCGGGCAGGGAGGTGGGAAGGGGAGTAAGGGACAGGAGGGACCTGGGAAGGGTGTGGAAGCTTCGGGAGGTGACTTCCTGACAAGAGCTGGGGCTTCTGGTGGAGGTGTGGCAGCATTACAAAAGAGTCACCTTTCACCGTATCTAACAACTGTGTCAGAAGAGTTGTTGAATCCTCAGCACAGTTTTGCATTCCCACCTCAGTAGCCCCAGGTACTGTTTTCATACACTGATCTCCCTAACTGTTTCTCACTGTTCGTTTGAAACGTGATTTGCAAATCCAGCCCACTGTTTCGGAGCCCAAGCCCTGGCCGCTGCCTGTCACCCGATTTTCAGACCCAAGTTTGCCGCAGGACTTTCTTGGAAAGAGCCTCTGTGCCACTGTTTTACAATAATATTTTGGGTAAAATGTTCAGTTTCCTCTTTGTGATTCCAGGCAGACAGAGAAGATCCATGAGCTCCGTGTGCAAGAAAGGGTAGAGGATCTGTAATTTTCCTTAAAACGGTTCTTGGCCAGAGCTCTGGTCTAATTTGTATGATGCATAGCTCGACAATGTTATGAAACACCATGCTAGCCTGCAAGGCTAATTTATGGAAATTACAAACATGCATGGATTGGATTCTTTTTTATATTAGAAAATGGTTTGAACGGTTTGAATTTGTGTTGGGTTTTTAGTCTCCCAGGGATGAGCGGACCCAGAACTTCCTAATGTTCTCCTCTGCACATCAGAATCTTGCTGACCTTTGGGTGGTCTGTGAGTCCAAAGGCAGAAAAGCTTTTGAAAACGGCTCCCGCATTTTGTTTGGCATTACATTTCTAAGTTTCTTTGAGATGATTTTATTTTCGTGAGACCTGCAGAATACTGCATGTGAGCTGCCTGTTTTGTTCACCTTGCTTGATGTTTCACTAACATCTCAACAGACAGGAGTTCAGCCAAAAGGACCCTAGGCTCATACATCAATGAAATCCTTAATGAAAGTACATTAAAATCAGCCTTCAGGGTCTGACTTAAATCACTAGAAACACATTTACACTGTAGAAAAAGATTTAATTGAAAGGATTTTCTTTTTCCCAAAAATATGTGTAGTCATCTGATCCTGAGTATATGCAACACCATCAAATCCAAGGTTATCTTTATAATGTAGCAAATAGCTACTGATTTGTTTAGCTTTGATGATAAATTCCATTTTTTTCTAGGTGCAATATAAACTACCAAGGATTTGTTTTTTAGGAACTAAGGATGATGCAATGGGTCTGTCTCAATTTAATATGTACTTGCTATTTGAGGTAATGTTTAAATAGGTCCTAGATACTCCTTTCATACCAAGAAAGGTGGCCTAGCATCAGTTTTTGTCTAAATGAAGGAGGTTACTAAATAATAAAAATACAGTTTTTACCTCTTTAATCCCATCTTCAATCCTATAGACCAAAACGAAAGCAAAACTGTTTCTTAAAGTCATAAATTGCTCTCTTATCTTCTTAAAAACTTCAGTCAATTTCTTTCCTAAAATCTTCCTGTAATTAGGTGTGGAATATCTTGCTTTTGATTCATTCATTCATACAACAGACATTTTCCCCAAGAATTCTCATTTCTCCATTCCAATTTTAGCTTTGCAAGCAAGCCTGCTATTCATTTCTGGAACTGATCGATGTCTTTCAGTTTAATCCCCAGATAATTGTATTCAAACACCCAGAGAGCACAAGTGTAGCAACCTAACTCTTTAACTCAAATTCTAAATCACTAGTTATTCATGTTAATGGTTATAATGACTTTTTCAAGCATATATTATCATTAACATGCCAGAAAAGGAGTTTAGTGTTTCTTTCCCTTGATAAATTTCAAAAAAAAAAAAAAAAAAAATCTCTGGGATTAAAATAAGGCCAAACCCTTTTGGTTGACTTGTGGGTATCACAGGGCAGCTGTCATCCTTTTCCATGCCTTTCTACCTCCTTTTGTTACCGAGCCAAGCTCATACTGCTAGCCGCACGACAGGCTGATAAATCGAGAGATGAGGTATTGGGACAAGGAATAGTGACTTTATTCAGAAACCCAGCAGACCGAGAAGATGGTGGACTAGTGTCCTAAAGAATCATCTTACCCAAGTTAGGATTCAGGCTTCTTTTAGACTGAAAGGGGAGGGGCTGTGGCTGGTTGTTGCCAACTTCTTGGTTTTGAAATCCTTTGTTCTTGCAGCTGTCCACACAGGTCTGGTCACAATGTTTCTGTAAACCTCCAGCAAGACAAAGGGTATTCTCTATTCTGCAACTTTTTATCTCTATATGAATGGAAAAGTGTTACACCTTTAAAGATCAGAGCCTTGAGAATGGGCTATCCTGTGTACCAGCGGTCCCCAACCTTTCTGGCACCAGGGACAGGTTTTGTAGAAGACAATATTTCCAGGGACGGGGTCGGGGTCGGGGGAGGGATGGTTCAGGCAGTAACATGGGCGATTGCAGGGGCAGCAGATGAAACTTCACTCACTCACCCACCACTCACCTCATGCTGTCCGGCCTGGTTCCTAACAGGCCGTGGACCACTACTGGTCTACGGCCCGGGGATTGGGGACCCCCGCTGTATATTTCAGGTTATAGACCACATTCTTTTACAAAAGGTGCAGAGACAGCATGACTAAACTCAGGCAGCAGAGCACAGGGTTAGAGCTAAAGGAATAGATCCAATATGGAGTCAGGTTTGTTCTCCGTAACACTTTCTCCTTCTATAGGTAGAGAGTGAACAGCAACAGGGGATCAAATGAACTGTATCTTTTCTGTGTTTCCATATCTCGACCACACACTTACACGGGTCTAATTGGCAAGATAATAAACATGATGGAGGGTTCCTGACAGGAGAGTTTGTGACACCATGGGTTCCCTCCATGCCCCCTTCACACACACACACGCACGCACGCACACACACACACAGAGGCACTCTTACTGCTCCCTGATCTCAAGCCCTTGGGAAACTGCTCCAGCTGTTTGTGCTGGGAAACTCGGCATATCTGTGGGTTTACTCTGCGGCAAGTCAGCTCGTTCAGACAATGAGAGCCTAGAAGTTAGAGCTTCGTGTTTGGCTTTGAGCTCCTCCACAAAAGGAGGCAAATGCCAGCGCTGTCACCAGGCTCTGTACCGTCCCCACTATTCTCTCCCACTTTCCCTGCCTCATCCAGGTCACTGCCAAACCAAGCCATGGGGACAGAGTAGGACCACAGACACTGGAGGACAGGCTTAGACCAGTGGGGAAGCGGCAGGTGTAAAGAACCCAAGTCTTGATTCCAGAAGGATTCCGTGCCTTGACACTGCTCTCCCCTTTTCTCTCCTGTTTCCAGCCACATACAGCCTTCTAGGGCCAAACTTCTGATTTTCTTTAACCTCTTTTACTCAAGGCTTCCTTTACCTGCCATCTCTCCCCACCTACTGCTCCAAGAATCTCTCTCACTTCTTCCCCAGAAGAAAGCCTGGAATATGCTATTGAAGTCTACCCTGCAGATTCACCCTAATTCAGTATCCTGTCCTGAATTGTTGGTCTGCAGGGTGGTAACTATACCTATGACTCTGGAAAGAATCTCCTTGTCAAGTGGATCATCAACCCTCAGTTGGAGACAATAGCAGTGAAGGCTAGTTAGTCTATGGATGGGCTTTTGGGGGGTTCATCTAGCTGTGATGCTTTATACCCCACCTATCTGGCCTCGTGGATGTCCCCTGCTGTCTGACTCTAGCCCAACATTGGAAGTAATTCAAAAAGGTAATCTTAATACTGATTCTTCCATCAAAGGCTGCCTGAGCAACAGGCAAACATTCAGGCCTTGATCATATCGAGGCTTTCCTTTTCACTTAGGTTGTCTTCCAAAACATACTGTCTAAGCCAAACACGACAACGGCAATTTCTACTTATTCAAAAGTAGCTGCCCTGCCTGCCTGCCTAACCACCAATGACACCGTGGGAAGTTCTCTCCGTCAACATCAGAATATCTTCACGATGTTCTTTTGGCTGTCTCCCATGTCATTCCAAAAAGCATTCCTCCAGCTCTGTAATAGACGCCAACTTCGGTATTCAACAGCACAAAGACTTCCCTTCCCTTCCTGCCAACTTGAGGCATCTCTATAGCTGCAAAGGACAAGAAAAATTCAGTAAGTGCCAAGACTAAATGAATCAGTCCCCAAAAGCCATAGTGAAGATTACGTAGGAAATAACAGACCAAGAACACCCAGTGCAAAACAATGGTCACTTTGAGTGTAAATTTCATGGCCTTTATGTTACAGAAGAAACAAACAAATTAGTCAAGATCTTAGCCTCAAAGAAATTAGTCTGGAATTGCGAAAGAAAGTGTGACAAATAAATTTAAGGATTTTAAGAGAAATTGGCATTTTTATCCAAAGCACACGTCTTGTATTTCTTCAAACTTCTCCTTAGAAGATCATAAAATGCTCCGTTATGAGTGTAGTAGAAACTTGATGAACTATTGTTTTTGGCTCGTTTGCAAGAAAGCAATAAAGTTGCCTTCTCTTGGCTGTTACTAGATTGTTGTCATTACCCAGGACATAGCATGAACCTATGTTATCTTCAATTTTGCTTTTGCAAGCTAACAGTCACAAGAAAATATCCTCTCTCCCACTTGGTAAGTTACTTTATTTTCAGTCTCTCCTTTGGTATGATCTCAACTCAGAGGGAAAAGAAGTGGAGAAATTCATAGAAGATCTCAGTCGGCAGATAGAGCTGTGATAGAGCCCTGGAGAATCGATAAACGTTTTTGGTTAAGTATCTTAAGCACAACTGTCACGCAAAATTGGCCCCAATATAATGCTAGTAAGGAAATGATTCCAAAATGTGAGACACTTTAGTGGATATTCTCCTTTCTCTGGTCACCCAGCGCTGCAGGGCAGCCGTGCTTTGGAAGCTGAACTATTGTATCTGACTGATGTGTGAAGGGCAGGTCTGTCGTCTGGAGAGAAAGGTTTGGTCAAGTGGTTAAATTCGTCCACATTAAGATGGAAACGTTAGGTAGTTAGCTAGAAATGAGCAGTTTGGGAACGGAAGGGTGAAAAACTCAAGGCCAGGGGCCTGCCTCAGCCAGTCTTGACAAAGAGGGGCTGAGGTACAGGCTGTGGTCAGCACATCCTGAGAAGACAGGAAGAACCCAACCAAAGAGGAACTCCCCGAGGTGTGCAGGCACAGCAGAAACCTGGCAATAACTTGAAATAACCTGACGCTCATTATGTCATCATTGTAATAAATTTACATTGTGGCTTAGCCGTCCCACCCCCACTCAGTGGGCTTTTCGAATGGATTAGGAGTGATAAGAAGGAAGTTACAACTGCGGCACGTGCAATGTCACCCGTCACTCAAATGACGAAGCCTGACCACCAGACCTCAACCCAACCCCTCCCCTCCTTATAAACCTTGCACAACCTGTGCAGCGGGGCTGCTTTCACTTCACAGAAGCCGCTCCGCTCTCCCTCCGAGAGTGTACCTATGCTTTAAATAAACTTTGCTTTGAGTTTATACCTGAAGTGTTAGTCTGCAGTTCTTCCCTTACTATCACAAGGACCGAGACTGCTGGTCCGGATTCGTCCGTTGACCTCCTCGGTTGAAACTCTCCAACCAGAACGCATGCCAGCCTGGTAACAGAAGCATAGATTATGAGACAAACCCTCCAGTGTCCAAATTTTTACCTTGGAGTCCCAGGGCCGGCCCCTCCAGAGTCTTGATTTACTGCTCAGGTATGTCATTCACAGAACAAGGTGGGGATTGTGGTGGCAGCTAAAAGAAAAAAATGATTATTAAAAACATTTCAACACTGGAATGTGAAGCAAGCAGAAGGAGAAAGCTTCATGTCTGTCAAACAAAGGCATCCTGATCTAGAAGAAACATGGAACGCTTAACATCTGGTAAGGCAAAAACAACCAGGGCCAGTGATGGTGCCAGTCAAGGAAGGACACGGGGAAAAAAATGTGGGCAAACACTAACAGCACATAGAGGGGGAGCTGAGTGCTTGAGACCTTCCAGGTCAAAGAGCTGTGCTCCCCACACCCCGTCTTCCCTCTGTCTGTTGGGAGCCTCTTTTCTTTAAAAAGCTCATTTAGTTGAAATGTTAAAACATCTACAAAGAACTGACAGACCCATAGTGAGAAAAGCCGCCTACAAACAAGACCCCACACCTTCAGGTCCTGGAGGATGCCTGGGGAGGGAGTGAGAGGAACGTGGAAAGAGACACTAGTACAGGCGGAGAGGTGGGAGCATCCCAGAAATCACACAATTGGCTCTAATCTTATGAATAAGGAAGGACTGAGATTTGCTCAAGATCATGGTCACCAGTAGGACCCGAGTCTTCTGGCTTCATCCATTTTGTAGCACTGCCTATCCAGGACTCAGATTTCTGAGGTATAATGAGGCTAATGGAATTAGATAACTCATAACCCAATTACTCATTTCTCAGTGAGATCAGGAAGGAAAATACAAAGTCAGGATGTGTGTGACAACAAGATAGGGCAGCTCAGAGGAGACCACGGGCAGACACGGGCTTGCGCTGATGTTATCAGGGAGGTGACTCTTGTCCAGGGTCTGGGACGTCCGCAGTGGTGGGCAGGAAGGGCTGAAAATTACAGGCAGGTGTGCGGGGATGACCACAAAGGTCAACAGCAGCCGGCAAGACCAACCTGTTCAGAGATGGGGCTGAGAATGGATTATTTACTCATCCCAGGTCAAAGGCTCTTCATCTCCCAGGTTTATGGGGTCCCTGCTGTGTAGAAACACAAAAGATTGTCCCAGAGACAGTCGGTGAGTCACAGGTCCAGATAAATGTTGCTCACAGCAGATACTGGGCACGAGTTTCTCTGAATGAGGATTCAACTAATCTAGTCAAAGTCCAATTAAACGAACTTTCATTGTTGAGAAGAATGTATGTGTATATTTAGCTGGGCCTCTGAATACAAGTAACAAACTAATTAGAGCTACTTTTCATCCTAAAAAGGGGGAAAGGGGAATTTTACTATCAGTACCCAAGCCAACCTAAGGCACCCGCGGTTAGAAGGCTGTAGGCTTCAGGGAGAAACTGGGAATTGCCGGAACTCTCCGCTTGGCAAGCCTGCTCTGCTCTGTAGACTTCTTTCTTCGCGCTACCTTCTGACTCTGCCTGTCTGTCCACGCTGGGCAGGAGGTGGCCACCCCAAAGTCCCCAGATCCACAGGTCACAGCATAGCCAAAAGCAGACTCTGGTTGGCAGGTGTCCAGGCCTAAAGCCACATACCTAGAGAAGAGAATGGGATCGTCCCAGCTAGGTTCCAGATCCATCCCTGGACTGATGGCTACATCCAGGGAAGGTGGTGCAGCAGGTGAGAGGTAGCTGGGGGCTGAGCCGATGGTTCTCAGAGAAAGAGGTGATGGCAGGGCCCTGAGGCATCCACCATGGATTCATTTAAGGAATTTAAGGCTGGGGACCTTGGAGAACTTCCTGGCCGAACGAGCCACTTTATAAATAAAGAATCTGAGGCTCTTAGAATTGAAATGCTTGCCCAAATTTACAACTTATAAATTGCAGAGCCAGCATTAATCTGCTTCCATCATTCATTCATTCATCAACTCTTGTCAACTTACTATATGTCCGGCTCTTCTTGACCTGGGACTGTTAATAAGACTGGGTACAAACCAAACAGGATGTCCAGCTTCCTGGAGAGTACAGACATGTGGAGAAAAGATCACACAGATAAATAAAATTACAACCCTGATCAGTGCTAAGAAAGCTAGATAGTGCCAACTCCCATTTTGCTGTGTGGGGTCATCAGCCAGGTCAAAAGAGTAGGTCTCAGCATGGGAACTCAGAAGAGGAGTTACATCTAAAATAAACTTTGACATGAGTGACATCACCAAGATGGTGACATAGGAGGCTCCTGACTTTTCCTCCTGCCACAGATACACTGAATATACAGCTGCACATGGACCATTCCTTCTGGAAGAGATCCAGAAGTAGTTGAGTGACTCCTACACGTTGGATGACAGAGAAATTATCCACATCAAACTAAGGAGGAAACGCTGAGCCATGCCCTTGCCATAAACCACTCCCTAGTCTCAGTGACATACAATCCAAAGAAACCCCCAAATCCCAGCTTCTCCCTGATGAGCAAAGGGCTAGGACCACACGTACAGCACTCCAACTTTAAAGCATCCAACCAAGGGGCAGACCCCCAAATCACCTACTCCAAGACCCTACAGGGCTTGCATTCATAAGTCCCACAGGACTATTCACAGCGCAGAGGGAGAAGGCAAAATGCCCATCTCCCAGTTTCTCCCTGGAAGAGGATTGACTGCATACTTTTCTAGCTGTTGCCCGAGGGTCCAGCTTCTAATCAGCCTGCATTGAGGTGCTGAGTGCGATCCTCCCAGCAGCCCAAAAGACCTGCCCTACCTTCTCCCTGCAGCTCACTCCATCAGAAAAAGAAAGCCTTCAGCTTCTCCCTGGAAGGAGCTTGCCCTCACATCTAGCACACCATCTTTTGTGGCCTGCACCCAAGGAATGGGCCCTCAAATCCCTTAGCGATGATAGCCAATCCAGGTTGGCATTTACAGAACCATACTAAACAAAACAAACAAACAAAAAAAAAAAAGCAGTTTTCCAATGAGTATGCAAACACTTCCCACAGCTATGCCCCCTGGGCTCAGTGCAAGTCCCAAACAGAAATAAAGAAAACAATCTCATTTACAATAGCATCAAAAGAATAAAAATTAAGAATAAATTTAACCAAGGAGATGAAAGATCTGTACATGGAAAACTCCAAAACGTTGTTGAAAGAAACTGTAGAGGACATAAATAGAAAGATATTCCACATTCATGGATCGGCAGAATTCATATTTTTAAAATGTCCATACTACCCAAATGATCTACAGATTCAATGCAATCCCTACCAAAATTCCAGTGGCATTTTTCATAGAAATAGAAAAAATGACCTTAAAATTTGTATGAAATCACAATAGACCCTGAATAGTCATAGAAATCTTGAGAAAAAAGAACAAAGTTGAAGGCATCATGCTTCCTGATTTCAAACTATATTACAAAGCCATAGTAATCAAAACACTATGATACTGACATAAAAACAGACACATAATCGATGGAAAAGAAAGAGCTCAGAAATAAACCCATACATATACGGTCACTTAATTTTCATAGGGGTGCCAAGAATATATGGTACAGAAAAGATAGTCTCTTCAATAAATGGTGTTGGGAAAATTGGATATCCACATGCAAAAATATGAAATTGAACCCCTCTTTTACATCATACACAAAAAATCAGCTCAAAATGGATTAAACACTTGAACATAAGACCTGAAAATGTAAAACTCTTAGAAGAAAACATAGGTGATAATTTCCTTGACTTTGGTCTTGGCAATGATTTTTTGGAATTGACACCAAAAGCAAAGGCAGCAAAAGCAAAAATTTTAAATGGGACCAAATCAAATGGGACTAGAAAACTTCTACACAGAAAAGGAAATCATTAACAAAATGAAAAGGCAAGCTACTGAATGGGAGAAAATATTTGCAAACTACATATCCAATAAGGGTTAATATCCAAAATATACAACAAACTCATACAACTCAATTGCAAAAAACAACAATTAAACAACAACAATTTTAAAATGGGCAAAGAAATAGAAAAGGCATTTTTCCAAAGAAGCATACAAGTGGCCAACAAGCACATGAAAAGGTGGTCAGCATCACTAATCATCAGGAAAATACAAATCAAAACCACAATGAGATATCACCTCACTCCTGTTAGGATGTCTGTCATCAAAAAGATAAGAGCTATCAAATGCTGGTGAGGACACAGAGAAAAGGAATCTTCATGCATTGTTGGTGGGGATGTCAAATGGTGCAGCCACTGTGCAAAACAGTATGGAGGTTCCTCAAGTAGTTAAAAATAGAACTCCTATGTGATCTAGCAATCCCACTTCTGGGTGTATACCCAAAGGAAACAAAACCATTATCTCGAGACGATTATCTGCACTCTTATGTTCATTGTAGCATTATTCACAGTACCCAATGTATAGAGACAACCTAAGTGTCTGTCAGTGGATGAATAGGTAAAGAAAATGTGGTATATATATATGTATACAATGGAATATTATTCAGCCTTAAGAAGGAAATCCTGAGAATATAGATGAACCTGGAGAACATTCTGCTAAGTGAAATAGGTCAGACAAAGACAAATACTGCATGGTATCACTTATATAAACAGAGAATAGAATAGTGGTTGCCAGGGGGTGGGGGTAGGGAAATGAGGAGAGGTTGGTTAAATTGTACAAATCTTTGGTTATAAGGTAAATGAGATCTGAGGATCTAATGTAGAACATGGTGACCATGGTTGATAACATGGTATTGTATAACTGAAATTTGCTAAGAGAGTAGAACTTAAGGGTTCTCACCAAAAAATAAAAATAAAAAGGTAAATATGTGAGGTGATGGGTGGGTTAATTAACTCAATTGTTGGAATTCTTTTACAATGTATACATATATCAAATCATCACATTTTACACACTAAATATCTTACCATTTTACTTGTCAGTCATACCCCAATAAAGCTAAAGAAATAAATATAATAAACGTTGACACTTTATACTTTCGTCAATCAGTATCACTTATATAGATACCATATGCCGTTTTAGAATCTTGAGAAGCAGTTTAAAAGCACCTGTAACTGTGGCTGAGTCCTCACACTGTGTGATTGTTCACCAGCAAACAGCATTTTCTCAAAAAATATTTTGTTAAATTGGTACTGGCTGAACATTTGGAACTAATGGAGCTATTTTCTCAATTCAAAATATACTGTCTTTTTCAAAGATTCTTACAGTACAACTATCCTAAGTATTTCCTTTTCAGACATTTGTGACTCCTCCACTTAGACGTTGTCATCAAAAATGTAAAGGCCTATGAAAAATTAAAATGACTCTGTCTTGGCTAAGGCCCTCGGCTAGGATAATACAATCACATGCCTTCACTTCGCTCGTATTTATGAAATTGTACTTGGGGAGGTTTTTTTTTTTCCTTTCCTTTTCTTTTTTTTTTCTTTGTAACTTAAACCAAGTCCATTTTAAAGTAGCTAGCTGCCTTTCTTCTTAAGGAAGTACTCTTGATTTTTGTGTATCATTGTTCTGTCCTATTATAATGCAGCTGATCCCGTTCTCTAAAAAAGTGACATTCCTAATCTTTTCTTCCACTCCATAAAACACAAACTGAGTTGGAAAAAAATAACTCCAAAACAGCATCCTTCTGTATCTGCAGTTTTATATGATCATAGCATGCTAGAAATGTCACCATAATTATAGTAACAAATTATTTCAACAATCCTCACAAGTGATGCTATTTATAGACAATCAGAAGAGTTTATACAGGATGAATCCATCCTGGTAGGAGAGCTGGTAATGGCTGTGCTTGAGCCTCAGGTTGCAACTACCTGGAACCAGGTGATTCGAGGTGTCCTGTGAAAACAAGAGGTTCTATTCCAACGCAGACCATGAGAAATGGGATAAATAAAAGAGGATTTTAAATGATTATAGCTTGGCACTTACTCTGCATTCCTAGTGCCTTAGGTACTATTTTTAAAATTACAATCACTGCTTAACTCTCTTTCAAGACTTAAAACTGATTGCTCTATCAGAGAGACCTCAGGTTCAGAAGAGGTAAATGACAAAAGATCAATGCAAACAAACAAACAACAACAACAAAAAAAACCCCAGGACATCCACATGTTCTTTATCTATGCTCATTTATAGACTATTAAAGCTGGAAAAAATTGCAAACAGTTATTTGTGCCACGCTTACTTTCTTCATTTCATCTTGGGCAAGGGAAAAGAGCTGGCTGGAATTGCTTGTTTGTTATTGGTTTTTCCCTTTGTATTTTTAGTCTCTTTCGTTTTATGGTTTTTATATAGTTTTGCTTAACAAAGCTGTAAATTCAGGGATGAAATAAATTTCGCAGTGGCTCTTTAACCTCCACTGCTCAGATGCATTTACAGAAACTTCCATTTAGCTCAGAGATTCGGCTTGGGATAGGGTTTAGAGAGGAGGGAAAACCACTTAACCAAAAGTAATCCCTCAGTAAATCACAATTTGCTCCAAATTATCTGTGTTTTGGCATATTGGGTAATGCAGCTCTCTCCCTGGGGCTCTGAGTAGAGCTGACAGTGAGGCCATTCTGAGGGTGTTGGGTAAGGAGATTCCCATCTCTACCCCCAAACCTGACCGTGGGGCTCTGGGATGTCTCCTGCGTAGGTGAGTACCAGCAGGAGAAGCTGATGATGCAATCCTGTGTTTGACCTGTTTTAGCTGACATAAACAATGTCCCTAGTTTTCCCAACCTCTTTGAGAATGGCTGCCTTTGTGTCATTAAATGTTCACCTACCATATTTTAGACTCTATGAAAGACTGCTTTTTTTCCCATCTCTACTTCTCTGCTGTGCGTCATTGCCTAGAGACTGTGAGGGTAAATTTGCCACTAGTTGGCTGTCATTATGTTGTGGGAGCACATGTCCAGAGTGAAGCTTAATGCATGAAGTTGAACTTCAGTGACTATTGCATGGCACCTGGAAGGTGATCTGGGGATGCACCTTACAGGTTAAGTGGCAAGTGCAGAAAGGTGCCTCAAAGACAAAGGACAAAGATTTCTGGAGTTAGTTGCTGGTTGCTTCTTCTAATCCCTGGGCGGAATCAACCTAGGGAGGAAAAATAACAACAACAAAACAAACCCAATAACATGTGTGTAGCAGGGACCGTGGCCGTAGCTCCATTTGGAATGAATAAACACGTGTTAATCATTAGAGTTTGAAACTGATCCCAGAGTATTTTGCATTATAGGTACAGGCATGAAAAAAATGAATGAAAAAATGAATGAAAAAAATGAATCTCTGCACAGACAATAGCCATGAAGGCTTAGATGGCAACCAAGCCACTCCTCAGAGTGTGGAGCTCAGGATGGGGTGGGGGAGACTACATGATGTCACTGGGTCACCCTTAAGGAAGGAGATGAATTTTCTTCGGATGCAGCAGGATGTCCTCTGGCACGCAACCTACCAGCTTTGTAAAAGAGCTCCAGATGGACGCTGAGTGTAAGATACCAAACACAGCAACACCATGCTAGTTGCACAGCTACCTGACAGCACTGGAAGGAGTCTGCAGAAAGGGTCCCTTCATTAAGCTAATAATACACCAGCTTATGTGGTTAACTGAAGCCAAGGGCTGGGGATAATTTTACAAAAAGGAAAAAATTTAGCTGCCATGGTAACCTGGACAACGACAGATCTTCTGGATGTGACAAGATTCCAGTCTGAATTACACAAAGTCACCATAAGCCCAGAAAGCAAAATGGATTTAATTAGTTGGTTAAATCTGCAGCACAGAAAGAATGGTAACATTTGTCCTTTATTTTCTTTCCAAACTAACAATGCATCTCTAGTACGTATGTTCCTGGCAACGGAGCAGTTTTAGCTAAGCACATGATGGCAGAACGATGCTTCACATGGGAAATCCCCAAATTTAAATTCCCTCAAACCTCCAGATCCAAATTAGCTGTGACTGCTTGAAGGATGCTCAGAGAATAGGCTTCATTATATGTCATTTCTAAACATGGAGTCCTCAGCGGCCCCTTCCCATGGCCACAGTTGCCAAGATTACCACTTTCTAATTTTAAGTCCATAAAGATAACTTTAGCACAGGAACCTTCTTCATCTTATTAATCAAAATATATTTGGTAAGTGCATATGGCATTGTATTGAGCATTAGATAAAGCAACTTTCAACAGAGCAGAACTCGGATTTTACTACGCAAAATTGCATCTGCGTTATCATAGAGAGATCTGTGGAGGGATATTAAAGGGCACTGAAAACTTTTCTAAAATGGAATGATTTATAGGACTGTTTTGCCTTTCTATAATCCTCATTTCCTGGCTGTCTTGGCTGTGTTTCATAGACTACTACCATTAAACTATTAATTACTGTTACTACTTTTGGTAGCAATTACTATTACTATTATATTCGCTTTTTAAAACTTTCTCCTTTGGTTTCCATGACCCCCATCTTTGGCCACTCTCTCATGTTAATGAAGGACCTGATCTCTCCTTTCTCAGATTCACCATTTGATATTTATATCTAGTTTCCCCAAGTCTCCTCACATATCTAAAGTTGAATTCTCCCTTTTTCCTTTATTTCCCTTGCTTTATATCAATGTTGCCATCATTCTTCTGGAACTTCAGAATTGGTAATCTGTGTGTCCCATGTGTACTCGGTCACCAAGTCCTGCAGGTACTTCCTTTAGATTTTCCTTCAATCCACATATTTTACACTCAGAATAGCAAGTGAGTTAAAGCTTTGTAAGCAGATTATGGTCTCTTAGGTCTGCATGCCCTGGAGCACATGCTTTAAGCAAACATCACTTAGAAACTCAAAGTTGTTCATCATAAGGGAATCTTGACTGTGAAGATTCAGAAGCGACCTCACACCACTCGAGGTAGGAAGCAAAGTCAAACTTGCAGACCTGGAGCTGAGGATGGAAAACTGCTGGGAAGCAAGGTGGCATTTCTGTCCACCCAAGAGGGGCACCATTCCCTCATTTGCTGAAGCCCACTCTCTTTGTTTATTCATCAACATGCAAGTGACAACCAGGCAACAAGACCTACCAGCTCCCTTTTCTATCACCACCTGGCAACGTGCCTTGCTTTCTTAGGTCAAATGTCATGGGAAAGAATAGACTGGACCAAATTAGCCATTTAACCAAGACCACACATGGTTGGTTGCTGGACCAGGGGTAGGCTTCCTGTGTGTCCAATACCAGGTACCCACCCCTTAGACAAGCAGCCCTGGCTCAGGAGGTGGGAGAGGTAAACACCGCTGCTGTTCGGAGAGCCAGTGGGTGGAGGATGGTCTTTGGAAGGGGCCATGGGGGAGGGCAGGCAATGAAACAACTCTTCAAAAGTGCTGTTTCGTAGAATACCCTTTCCCCACCCATCCACTCAGAACACTCCTCTTCCTCATTCTTTGAAACCTAGGAAGGGTCACTGTTTTGTTCCACATTTCACTCATTTTGTGCCGAGCTCTGAGCAGAAACAATCACACCCTGCTCTTTCTTGAGCTCATATCTATTTCTGCACATAATTCACTAAACTGTAATTATCTATTTGCACGATTGGGTCCCCTACTGGACCAGGCATCTCTCAAGGATAGCTTTAGAATTTTATTCGCTCAGTATTCCCAATGTGGAGCACAGTGTCTGGTAGTAAATGCTCAACAAATATTTTTTCGACTGAATTGCTTTTAATATGTTAATTAATATTTATGAATGT
This sequence comes from Lipotes vexillifer, assembly GCF_000442215.2. Taxonomy (NCBI): domain Eukaryota; kingdom Metazoa; phylum Chordata; class Mammalia; order Artiodactyla; family Lipotidae; genus Lipotes; species Lipotes vexillifer. The sequence goes on along the minus strand of NW_006799027.1, from coordinate 422,302 downwards.
TGTCTCCCAAGTCTGCCCCTTGCTTTAGGGAATTAATTGGATGTAATTGAAAGGGCAGAAGTTGCAGTTAGAAGCAATGAATTAGAAGCATCCATAGAAATATGGATGAATCTTAAAAATATATATATAGTCCTTAGTGGAAAAAAGGAAGGGAAGCTATATAATTAATATCATTTCTATAAATTAAAAATATATGCACACAAAATAATACTAATCATTTTTCAAGAACACATTAAAAAATACATATCAAACACACTGAAATTTTTGATTATGGAAATAGAGTAATGGAAACAGGGTATAGGGATTTTAAAAGGGAGAAAAATAACATAAGAATGAGGCCTTGCTCTGATGGAAGAGAATGATGTGCCTTGAACCGAGGAGAAGGGTTAACTCAGCCGCCGGCTTTGACTTCAAAATAAAGAATAACAAACGGGATCAGCCACCAGTTTGATTGAACAGTGGTGGCAAAGTCAAGGTATTAGAAATGACTTAGATCTTGTTATCTGTGAGTTTGATACAGTGGGGGATTGAGGTGACTGGCAGAGATGGCATGAGAGGACAGGGAAGAATTGCCCCATATCCATGGAGTTGCCCTTGGACACCCATCCCTCTTCTGTAAGATAAGGAGTGGCCTCAGCTGCCACCCACTGACCCACAACTCAATGCTTAGCCACTCAAGGCTGTTCTACCAACTTCCTTTCATAAACCTTCATCTCTTGGTAAACTGATTTTGTTACCATCTTCACTGCAGGAGCCATGAGATTTCCTAGATCTATGACTTTACTGAAGATATTTCACACTTGGAATGTCTTGTCTTCTGTCCCTTATTTCAATATTATCCATTCTTTAGGGACAAGCAAAAAGCCCCAACTTCTGTAAAAAAAAAATACTTCCCTATATCCCCTCAATGTTTGAGTAATTTCTTCTCTCGAGATGTTCACACTTATCTGGCACTACCTCCTGCTTTCTCAGAAGTTTAAGTCATCTACTCAATCTGAATTATAGCTGTATTGAGTGTATAGACATTTATTTTTATGGTATCTTTGATTGTGCCTTGTATATAGTAAACCACCAAAGAATACTGTTTAATGAAAAAGCCGCTTCAATAGTTTAAATTGATGTCATGTTCAGGTGAGTTAGTTAAGGATTAAAATCGCAACTTATTCAATCACTCAGGAGAGGGTTGGCAGAGAAAATAACTATCAAATCTGTGAGTCAATGGGCAAATCTGTCCATTTAAATTTTGAGTTTTCCTCTCTTTTTTCTAATCCATAGAGGTTTATGATGATCTTGGGATAAAAGTCACAACTACAATGGGCCTTAGTTTGGCCACTTCTAAAATGAAAGTGTTTGATTCGAAATTTCTTCAGTTGAAATCTTACATGGAAGCACAATCAGTAATACATTGAAAATACATAACTGCCGAGACTGAAGTTGGGCAGGGGCTTGGACGCCCATCTTCTTGTCCTTGTTCCATTTCCCAGTCTCTTTGAAGATGAGCTTGAAAACCCCAGGATGAAACCATCCCAAAGGCTCTCAGACACCTACCAGTTGCTGACTCTGTGAATGCAGAAACCAAACACCCTCTTGCTTCTTTCCCGCCATTTACCATTAAGTTGGCTTTCAGGTGATACAAATCACTCAGCAAACTGTTCTAACTGGTAGGACCCTCACTGCCTTCCCAAGGTCCTATGAAGATTGGATGGAATAGCACAGGTCAAAGTGTTTGCCAATACTAAGCCTTAGCATAAAGGTAGAGCGACATTATTTATGTTTAGGTGGCAATTATTTTTACTGTTTTTATTACTACTTTGCAACGCTACTTAGACATATATTAGTTTTACTTAAAGAAGAGGAAATGGGAGCTTAAAGAAGTTAAATAAGTATCTCACATCAGGCTAATCATACATAACAGAACAGCGATTCCATTTGCAGGTTTTTCTTACACCAAAATCCATGATATTTTCACAGTGCCATGCTTCCTCAAGCTGAATTAAGAAAGGCTTCCTTAGGGCTTCCCTGGTGGCGCAGTGGTTGAGGGTCCGCCTGCCGATGCAGGGGACACAGGTTCGTGCCCTGGTCCGGGAAGATCCCACGTGCCGCGGAGCGGCTGGGCCCGTGAGCCATGGCCACTGAGCCTGTGCGTGCGGAGCCTGTGCTCCGCAACAGGAGAGGCCACAACAGTGAGAGGCCCGCGTACCGCAAAAAAAAAAAGAAAGAAAGAAAGGCTTCCTTAAAGGAAAGATGACTTTAGAAGAAAGTGTTCAAAAATAACACAACTTACAGTGTCCATCCTAATGACAACCCTGACTAACACCTCAGAATAGCTTGGGGTCCATCTCGTTGGATCCTTGATATGCCCTGGAACATGGGCAGTGCTGGGGGTGATGGGATAAGAGCCTTGCATGAGCTTAGGCTGCAATAAAAGATGTCAGAGGGAGCAAAGACCGACAGGTGGAATTTACACGGAGCCAAGGACTACAGCTTCTAACATGAGTAGACTGGATTTCTGGGCTATTTCTCTGGTTCCTCTTTGTTAGCTCCCACTCTTGGTAATGGGTTGACCCATTTCTATGTTTAGTTTCTAGGCGCCAAGCACATGCTAGTTAATTCAGTCTTTGCTTCCCGAAGACCTTGGTCTAATACCTCTCATAGCCCGGATAAGACCTGCACACATTCACACGCTTACTCTTTGCTTTCTGGTGTCAGACTTGTATTCTTGTTTATGCTTCTGTCCGCTCAGGGCCCATCAATCATGACAGGAAGGACATTGACGTTGCCTAGATTATGAGATGAAGCGACTTGCCCAAGATTATGCAGACAGTAACAAATTCAGTTTCCAAACCCTAAATCTGGCTGTCCCTCCACGGCATAGCTTTTGGACAAAACATTAACAATTGGCCTGCATATTACTCTATTGGCTTCTGATCCCATTAGTGACGTACAGACTGTGTGAAATACTGTGTTTTCCTCCTCAGGAAGCCAGTTGATTCTTGTATAATCAGACACTGCAAATGTTGTGTTTCACGATCTCTATGGATGGTGATAGGAATGCAGCATGTCAACCTGTTTCATTCTAAGAAATCTCTACTCAAGGGTGAAAGGGAGCAGGTATTGGCGTTTACTCATTTCTTTGACCTTTCAGTTTCTTTTCTTTTGCAAATTTTTGTTTAAATAATTAGTCAGCCCCAATGAATGAGGCTTTCTTTTCTCTTTCCTAATGTCTTCTCCTTCCATAACCCCCTCTAGATCCCAAAGACTTCTATTCAGAGAAGAGAACCTCGGAGGGGGCCATGCTTTGGGGAAGGCCCTCAATACACGCCACCTCTTAGGGTTCCACATATTTCAGTAGCTTTACCTCCAGGAAGCACTGACACAAGAATTCAAACCCAGGACAGAGAGTCCAAAGCCTCTGCTTTCAACCTCTGCTCTACTATTGTCAGTGTCTAAGTCTTCCACCTAAGGGTTCGTTGTTGGCCTCAATACTTCAAAAATAGATGTGTTTTTGATATAATTCACAAAAGCCAGTTACATTTGGTACATTATTAGTAAAACCAAATAGCTAAACCAAAAAAGTTCAACAAAATTTGAAACTAATATCATTGAGGCAATTTCCATTTAGAATTTCTATTACATGCTCTGATTTAGTCTAAAATTCGTACAAAACATACTTACAATTCACCAAATCTTAAATCTCATACTTCAATGAGGTAAGAGAAACAGGGAATGAAGAAATAAGATTATTACAGTCCTAAATTTCTAAAAACATTCAACACTAGTTTTGGGGGTTTTTTTACTTGGTTTTCATCTCATTCAAATTAGTGTAGGCACTGCAAATAAAATTTTAGAATGTAGACAGAAGGTCTGTGAAGCATAAATTATAGGTGTTTTCCCAACTGGTTTGTATGAAGGATTTGCTAAGATCATAAAAGTTTAATTCACTAAAACTCAATTCTTCTGAAAAATGAACTAACTTGGCTTAAAAAAATCACATTCAATCCCTTAAGGGATTTATACTGGGTGCCTAGGATTTGCCAAGCATTGTGATTAGCACCACAGGAGACACAGAAATACATATATATGTATACAGTGTGTGTGTGTATAAAATAATCTCGAACATTAATTGGTACACAATCTAGAAGTTTGGTTGGAGTTATTTGAAAAAGAGGAGGACAGAAAGTACACCTATTATACTGGAAATGTCTGGAAATCCAGTTGTTATAAACATGATATGTGTTGAATTTCCTCTGCTCCACTTTGGTTTCATATACTTTATTTACAAAACATATATTTATCCAGTATTTAAGCACTAATGAAGATACAGTGATGAATAATCTGTAATCCCTGCCCTCAAGGAGTTGACAGTCTTGTAGTCATTTTGATAACTAGGTGGTTTTAAGGAAGAGAGGGAGATCTCTCTGTCCTCCCAAAGCAGGAATAGATAGCTCTGAATAGAGGAATTAGCAGACAAAAGAACTAGGCAACTTCTGGGTTGGATTTTGCAGAAAGAGGATAATGTTAAAAAAAAAAAAAGAAATTGACCATTGACTTCCGAGAGACAAACTCAACATAGAAGAAAAATAGACTTTAGGGAGCCAGCTGGGTCAAGAATTGACTGTGCCTTGGACAGATGATGCAAGCCCAGGGGAAACTGTAAGAATGGTCTCCTTATCTGGACAAAGCTAGATACTTATATATACTCTATGCCTACGTGTTCTTATCAGTAAGAAACTGGTACTCCCATCTGGCTAGAAGAAGCAGTGACTCCTGCCCCCAGCCCAGTAAAAGTGGTTCAGAGATGGAATACTGAATCTCAGAAGCTGGAGGATACACATGCATGCTGCCTCTGCACCCCTGCTGTCTACCCCCCACCTCGAGCAGAACCCAGCAGCCCTAGTCCCCCCTCTCATCATCAAGAGGCAAAGTGAGGTCACTGAAAGGACTATGTCATCATTGGCAGTAACTGCAACAACCAATTTAGACCCTTAGTGACTGTCCTCCTGCACTTTTTCCCTCTGCAGAATAGAGACGAAATAACAAGCACATCAGAGATGAGGTAAGTGAGAAATTGAAGTCGTAACTTGGACTTTAAGACTGTACCTTGTGGGCTTCCCTGGTGGCGCAGTGGTTGGGAGTCCGCCGGCCGATGCAGGGGACGTGGGTTCGTGCCCCAATCCGGGGCAATCCTGCGTGCCGCGGAGTGGCTGGGCCCGTGAGCCATGGCCGCTGAGCCTGCGCGTCCGGAGCCTGCGCTCCGCGGCGGGAGAGGCCACAGAGGGGAGAGGCCAGCGTACCGCTAAAAAAAGACTGTACCTTGTATAACATTTAAGCTTTAGCATTAGAGATTGTATATCTATTCATAGTGTAAAGAATAGGACACCAGTAAACCTTTTAAAAATCTGGAGCAGAAATTTTTTCATGAATTAGCAGATTTGAAATAGAATCCATGACAAAGAGCTCTCCTGAAAACCCATGAATCACGTAGACAAGAATCTCATAGAACCATAGAAACTCAAGGTATGGATAGTACCTGAGGATGTAATAGCCATAATTAATTATGGATTCTCCTGGGAATTCTCTATTTGGGAATACCCACGGTACTGGTGATTCTGCCCTGGGGCTAGGGGTTACCTGTGCTTCAGTATTCCCCCCAACATCATGCTTGACAATATCTGCCTGTGTGAGAGGCTTAAACTAATTTGCAAACGGGATTCTATGCTTGCCTCCAAGAGACAGGATAAGGTAATATTAACCAAGAAAAAAAATTGAATTTCAACAAGGAAACACATGAGGGAATCTAGGCATTCAAAGCAGAAAAAGGAATGATGGAAAAGGAAGCTTCTCTTCTCCCTCACTTTTCTCAAAAACTTGAACTCCTGGCATATCTTGTTCATTCTTTCAATTCTCAAACCCCACATTCTCTGTTCCCAGCTTCTACATTTTTCCTTAATGTCCTAGTCTCCTCACTTAAAGCCAAATGTGGAATTACCCCAAAAGTCATGTTTTTTAAAGAGAAATAAAATATGGAGGGTATGCAAAAAACAAAAAACCCTACATATTATAAATTATACATCTGAGGCATAAGAAATTTAGGACTTGCTTGAAGTCATACAGCCAACAAATCGAAAAAAAAACAGGGACCCAACTTCTAGGAAGATTATGGTCAGACAGACCTTGACTCTGGGGGCAGAATAATAATGAGATAATTCTTATATAGTAAATAACTAATAAAAATCATCATCACATTTCCATCCTCAAAGATCTCAGGGTGATAAGTGCTACGGAGAAAATAAAATAAGATGGATGAGGAAAGTGCTGAGTCAAGGAGGGCTGCTCATTTCATAGAGGGGGGGGTGGTCTTGATCAATTCACAGTATGCCTGCCTCCTGCCCCTCGACACAGCCCCTTTTTCATCCTGAGTCTTCGCTTTCTTTTTTTAATTTTGCCTAGTCACGTGGTGTGTGGGATCTTAGTTCCCCAGCTAGGGATCGAACCCATGCCCCCTGCAGTGGAAGCACAGAGTCTTAACCACTGGACCGCCAGGCAAGTCCTGGCTCTTTGCTTTAAGACAGTCTGTGGCCTTATATCTCTGGTTTCCTCTACTTCTCTGATCAGTAAACTTTGAACTCCCATCAACATTAAAAATAGCAGCTTTGCAGGCTTCCCCGGTGGTGCAGTGGTTGAGAGTCTGCCTGCCGATGCAGGTTCCCGGTCCGGGAACATCCCACATCCCGCGGAGCGGCTGGGCCCGTGAGCCATGGCCGCTGAGCCTGCACGTCCGGAGCCTGTGCTCCACAACAGGAGAGGCCACAATGGTGAGAGGCCCACGT
>NW_006799027.1:410499-415372 GCF_000442215.2 Lipotes vexillifer | reverse complement strand
AAAGGCCCACGTACCGAAAAAAAAAAAAAAAAAAAAAAAAATAGCAGCTTTGCACTCAGTAAAGGGGGACATAAATGCCATGGATACGAAAAGTTTCTTCAGCAGACTGCATAGGAATTAGCTTGACTTTTTGTCAAATGTAAAAAAGAATGTGTTCAAGCTTCACACTTTACACAAAACTAGTAAGCATTGGCCTATTCGTGTTCTCTTGAGTGTCCATCAAATGTGATTCTCCAAACACTAATAAGAAAAGGGATTTACACGCAGGGTATTCAGATAATGTACTGAGAATTTCTACATTTGACATCTTTTAAACTAATTCACCTGTAGGGTAAAACTAAAATATTTCATGGGCATCTACCACCTTAAAAAACCTTAATTTCCTTTTTAAAATCGTAGAGTAAATGTTTTCCTTACCACAGTCTACAAAGGCCTCCATGGTTTGGTCCTGGCTGTCTCACCGACTATGCCCATACTCTCCCTTTGCTCAATCCCTCCAGCCATACTGACCCCCTCGTGGCTCCCACTCAGGGCCTTTGCACATGCTGCCTGTGTGGCTGGAACCCTCTCCCCTCCCATCCGCCTGGCATCTACCCTCCTGCACAGGATCTACTGTCTGCTCTTTGCGGAGAATCATGCTGACCTTCACACCTGAAATAACCACGCTATCACTCTCTATGGATCCCCTACCACCTGCCTTATTTTCCTTAGTACCTCTTATCACCAACGTGTTAGCTTGTATCCATAATGGTCCACAATGCATCATGGCTCCTGGCAGCCATCCCATATGTATCTGTCCCTCTGACCTTGGCTCTGAGCCCATAAAACATGAGCATATATGATGCACAGGGTAAATGCTTTCTCTCTGGTGCTTGTTCCCATAGAACCCTAAGTCCACATGGACAGAGGGGCCTGGCCAGCCCAGCTCTGCCAACTGAGCCCAGCCTCAGCGGACCCTCCAGTTCAAGGCAGCCCCACAAGTGAGCCCAGGGGAGGCCAGCTGGAGAACCCGCAGCTCCTCCACAGAATCGTGGGGATAATAAACCATTGTGCTTTTAAGCCACTCAGTTTGGGGTGGTTTTTTGTGTTTTTTTTTAATTGGAGGATAGTTGATTAACAATGTTGTGTTAGTTTCAGGTGTACAGCAAAGTGATTCAGTTATACATATACATGTATCTATTCTTTTTCAAATTCTTTTCCAATTTAGGTTATTACAGAATATTAGGCAGAGTTCTCTGTGCTATACAGTAGGTCCTTGTTGGTTATCTATTTGAAATATAGCAGTGTGTACATGTCAATCCCAAACTCCCAATCTGTCCCTCCCCCCCCCACCATTCCCCCGGTAACCATAAATTCATTCTCTGTCAGTCTGTTTCTGTTTTGTAAATAAGTTCATTTGTATCATTTTTTTTTTAGATTCCATTTTTTATACACCAAAATATAACCAGTACAGCTCAGGTGGCATATTATTTCTCCCACTGTGAACTTCCCATTGGGATGTACATTCCGTGTACAGGGAGGGGCTTGAAGACAGAGCAAACCGTGATGGAGAAGTACCAGTTAGAACAGGAAGAGCATCTGAGAAGGTGACCCAGCCAGAAGGAGCTCAGGGCAGTTAGAAACGCCTTACAGCGTTTCAGTTCATTTATAGTCTGTGACCGTGACCCAAAGCACCAGTGTCTTCCCATCCTATCTTCCCACTAGATCAGAATTCCTTTGAGCCAAAAGCTTGGCTCACTGCATTACTGATTTCTAAACAGGGCCATCGCTGAGTTTCTAATCCCAAGTACAAGGAACAATACACCTTTTAAGTAACAGTTATCATCTGTGGGGTATAATTACAGTTACAAACCCGCCATTCCTCCCAATGCATTCGAAAGACGACTTCTCTCCCCCTTCGTAGCCTCGGGCCCCAAGGAGTGAAAAAGGCTATGTCCACAGAAGAGCTCAGTCTGCCTACTGAGGATATGCATGCAGATTAAGAAGCCAGACCTAACACCCTGTCCCCTGCGGAGTGGGCTGGGGGACCGAGACTCCGGGAACCAACAGGCACAGAAGCTTTAAATAGAGCGTTAAATTGAGCCTGCAAGTGAGCTGAATCAGAGCAGACAGGAGGAGGCGGATGTCACTTGCTTTCTGCAGCTGCTCTAGGTAGTGACAGGTGTCAGGGAAGCCAGATCTGGGCTCTGGGACTGGGCTTGCTTGGGAGCTCCTTTGAGTCTGTCACACAGGCTGCATGGTCTGGAGCAAGTTCATCCAGCTGTCTGGGTGGCAGTTTTCTTACCTGCAAGATGATGAAATTGCTCTAGATGAGCTCTCAGGCCTTTTTAAGCTTAGACCGTTGTGAGCATAAATCAGTAATGCCAGAAGCATGCTGTTTTACCCCACCTGAAGAGGTGAACCATGAAATCACTATTTTCACCAGTTGTTAAGCACAGATTAATAGTCCTATGTAGCAAAATCACTTTTATGAAACTGCTTCCTAGAGGTTGTGTTATGTTGCTTCTAAGGTAACATCATGCATTGGTTCACCCCACATGTATGCACTGAACACCATGCATGTCAGTCTGTGCACCAGAGCCGGGGTTGGGGGTCGGGGAGGGATGAAGACCAGCCTCGTGGAAGGAGTGGCCCTGTAGTAAAGGATGTTGAGTTCCTGACCGCTTCAAAGTAGAGAGTTACCATCAGGGTGGTGCAGAGGACTCTCCTGGGGTCAGGGCTATGGGAAGGGGAAGAAGCAGGTGGCAGGAGGCCAGCAAGGGGGCAGCTACAACAGTGTGAGCATCCTCTGTGATGCAGGCTGACGGCTGTAACAAAGCAACCACAAGGACCACAGCCCACCACGAGAAGCATTGCTCTGGGCAGTGGGTCAGTTCCACACAGTCATTTGGAGACCCAGGCTCAGCATCTGTGGCCCCTCCACCCAACTGGGCCTCGCTGTCAGCAGGACTCAGACAGCAGACGACGAAGAGCACAAAGGTTCTTGGTGACCAAGCCTGGAAGGGACATGTGCCATTTCTGTTCTCTGTCCATTGTCGTGGCCACGCCCGGAGCGTGGGAAAACTGTGTGCTCCTAATGTGCCCAAGGAGACAAAAAGAAAGTATTTTGGAGAACAGTTGGAGGTTTCTGCTAAGAGAGCTCTGAAAGTAACAATGATGATAAAGATGGGGGCATAGAATTAGGACATTTCAGAAGAATCATCACAGAATGTGGTGTCAGTTTGGAAGGAGGCTAAAAAATGAAGGGAAGAAGTTGGATGATGACCCTGATGTTCTATCTTGGAAAACTGAAAGTTAAAATACTGGCAATAAAAATATTGGCAATTTTAAAAGTTGGCAATCTTGGAGAATAGAATGGTAGTTGCCAGGGTCTGGGTGGAGGGGGAAGTTATTATTCTTCAATGAGTATAAGGTTTCTGCTATGCCAGATGAAGTTCTAGAGATCTGCTGTGCCATCTGATGTGCAGCTGTGTAGAGGTAACACGGTACCTATAATTATTGATGTGGAATTGCATTTTTAAAAATATTTTTATTTTGGTTGCACCACATGGCTTGTGGGATCTCAGTTCCCTGTTTTCCCAGGGATTGAACCTGGGCCACTGCAGTGAAAGCAAGGAATCCTAACCACTAGACCACCAGGGAACCCCCTGGAATTGCACATTTTTAAATGGTAAGAGGATAGATCTCATGTTAAGTGTTCTTACCAAATACACACACACATATACAAAAAAGAACACAAGGGAAACTTGAAGGTGATGGGTATGTTTAGTACCTTGTTAGTGATTGTATCATGGGTATATGCATATGTCCAAACCCACCAAGATGTATACATTAGACGTGTGCATCTTTTGTATATCAATTATACCTTGATAAGGCTAAGTATAAAGGGAAAAAATTTGTAGTCTTTTTAGAGGGAAGCTGGTGTTATCAAAATCTCAAATGCACAATACCTGTCACACAAACATTCTACTCTAGGACCTATCCTACAGAAAAATTGATATTATATATCTATCTATATATATATATATGCAAAAACATCAAGAAAATTCACTATAATAAATTATAACGTAGCCATGTAAGTGACAACAGTTAAAATTTGCAAGATTGATCTAGTATATGTATTGACATGAAAAGGAGTCTGAATTGTACTGTCACCTTCAAGAAGCAAGTTGCAGAATAATATATACATCTGTGTTTGGGAATAAAAATACATGTATGCATATTCATTGAAGAAAAACTCCAAAAGAATATACCAGAATAAGGCAGTAAGTGACTATTTTGAGAGTTATATATTATTTAAATTTCTCTCTACAGAGTGTCTTGTCTTCACTTGGGTAATCAAAAAATATATGATTCGGGGAGTTTTATTATTTATTTATGTGTTTATTTTTTAGACTCTATAAGGCCATGCCTGTTTAGTTTTAGGGGAAGGGCAGGATGTGAGTGTGTGCATGTGTGGACATGTGTGTTATTTTTGTTGTTCCTCCAAAACGCTTTCTAACATCAGCAGTTTTCCCATTTTAGAAACAAGAAAACAGGCTCAGAGAAGCTAATGTGCTTCCCCAAGATCACAAACATCTGAAGGATCTTTACTTGGGTGTCATGGAAACCGTGGGGAGGCCCCCTGCCACCCTTCCTCTGGGCACAGGTACCCACAGGCAGATGCTGGGGTCATGGTGGGACAGGACGGGGCAGAGTGGGCAGGGCAAGAAAGGCCGTGAGCAAAATAAGGAGAGCCCTGTCTTTTCCAAAGAGCATGTGTAGTGGCAGCTAAAACAACCCCTGTGTCTGTTTTCCCTTTGCCCAGTTCCTCTTACTGCCCCTTCAGTCTTTCTTGCTCCTTCCTTCTCTTTTTTTTTTTTTTTTTTTTTTT
>NW_006799027.1:408233-410489 GCF_000442215.2 Lipotes vexillifer | reverse complement strand
TTTGCGGTACGCGGGCCTCTCATTGTTGTGGCCTCTCCCGTTGCGGAGCACAGGCTCCGGACGCGCAGGCTCAGTGGCCATGGCTCACGGGCTCAGCCGCTCCGAGGCATGTGGGATCTTCCCGGACACGGGGCATGAACCCGTGTCCCCTGCATCGGCAGGCGGACTCTCAACCACTGCGCCACCAGGGAAGCCCCTTCCTTCTCTTTTTGATTCTCCCACTTTTTTTTCTTCCTCTGCTTCCCAACAAAAGAAATAAGAGTAGGCATCAGATGACAAAGAGATGTAAAAATCAAGCCCTTCTGTCATTTTCTATAATTTTCAAATGTTGCCATGGGATTTTTTTGGTTTGGTTTGACTTGGTTTGGTTTTGTTTTTTGTTTCTAATCACAAGCCCTTGAGAGACATGGGCAATGCAGTTTTGAGTATTTGGTACCCTGCTTCCCATCGGGACACAGTCATGCCCATAAAACTGTATTATTAAGCTCTTGATCACAGGGACCATTGGAGAAATAAATGGCAATTGTTGAGTTTTTTAATTACATATCAGTGCTACCAATTAATTTATGTTTTTCTCTCCTTTCTTATCAATCCAATCACCTTTTTCAAATGTGTTGAGTGAAATAAATAACAAGGGTGTGTGTTTTGTTGTAAATTTTTGGTCTTGTTTTTGATGAATCATAAAAGGATTCATATTAAAGAATATAAAAGGTATTTTATGTGTTAAGATGTTTCATACAGAGTGAAACTAAAACATAAAATATCACATATATTTGTATAAGCTCACAGAAGCCTGTTATTTTGACATTCCATGAGCTATACCCGAAAGCTGTTTCTTAGATTTATAGTCACTACAGAGAGAGAGAGAGAGAGAGAGAGAGAGATGGCTTAGCAAATAACCAGTAATGTTGCAACTTTGTCCCTGTTGCTTTACTTGTAAAAATAAATTTAAATATATATTTAAGTAAGTAAGAGGATGCTGTTTTGCATTCAATGTAACAATGAGTTGGTTATAATCATTAGCATGCAGATGGTGACACTTTGTTTCTAAATAAAGTTAGCGATAATTACTGAAAATGGTTTATTAGGTTCTTTTTTTAACAGAAGAATATAATAAGAATATAATAAGGCTCAGTGTGTGTAGGATGTGTCTGCATCATGCAGGCTTACTTAAAGCATAGGAATGCAAACTGCTTCAAAGTTATTGCAGTGTATTTGATAAGAAGAAAGAAGGTACACTATTTTAATTTGTAATCCATGTAATAGGCTTTTCAAAAATACTATCATGTTTGAATACCTTAAATGGCTATCATTTCTAGGAATCTTCTTTGGCTTTCTCTGTCCTCAAGAAAATCAAATAAATTAGACTAGACCAACCATTAATTGGTTGCCAAGATTCATTTTTGTAAAAATCATTTCGGAGTTGTAGGTGTTCATGAAAAGACTAATTGCAAAGTGGTTTAAATTCTTATTATTATGATTTAATTGTTCAAAACAATTTTCCCTTGGGAGTATTTTTTTTTCCAAGTCATTTCTTTTACTTTACCAAATGACCTTTTAAGAAGTTCTATAATCAAGCCAAGATAGGGAATATTCAGATACATTGGCACTACTAGCTTTCTTTTCTTCTCTCTGTCTCTTCCTTTCTTTATGAAAGTCATGCATCTTATTATTAAAATAATTCAAGTAAGGTAGAAACCTATGAAGTTAAAAACGAAAGTTCCACTTTAATTCCATCAGGCTAGTTTAGAAAAACAAAAACAATATTTTAAAATAGCATACTGAGCATTTAATATGAAAAATAACATGAAAAGATTTAAATATATATTATAGAATATTAACATATAAAATATAATATGTAATATATAAATATAATAAGAATATATGTATGTTTCTTCTGCACAGATCTTAATTTGCAATGAAGTATAGCATTTTGATTTAAAGTCTCCCTTATGGGAAATCTTTGAAAGCCCTGAAAGATGTTCCTTTCCACAGAGTACAATTTAGTAACATTTCCTTGCCGTGCACTGACTAGCGGTACTCAGGTGTTTCAATCATCAAAATATATACAGAGGGCTTCCCTGGTGGCACAGTGGTTGGGAGTCTGCCTGCCGATGCAGGGGGCACGGGTTCGTGCCCCGGTCCGGGAAGATCCCACACGCCACGGAGCGGCTGGGCCCGTGAGCCATGGCCGCTGAGCCTGCGCGTCCGGAGCCTGTGCTCCGCAACCGGAGAGGCCACAACAGTGAGAGGCCC
>NW_006799027.1:404841-408050 GCF_000442215.2 Lipotes vexillifer | reverse complement strand
ACCCAAAAAAAAAAAAAAAAAAGGATGGAGATGAGCCACACAAGGAGGGGAGGTCAGTGGATTTCAGATGCAGATAGCACTGAAGAATCACTGGTGTGAGTTAGAGGGATAGGTTATGGTGTCTCAAGAGAGAGGTGTTTAAAATCAAGATAGTTTCTCCTGCATTTCAGGTCTTAATCAGTAATTCAAAGCCCCTTTGGCTACAGTTCAGAGTTTTTCAAATTTCACAAAGCAGATCTGGTCCAAATGTCATATCCTAATGGGATCCATACAGGTGGTACCCTTGAATCAATCACATTAATATTTCTGTAGCAAAACCATGAAATGTCACACTAAGTGGGATAAATAAAGACCATTAAGAGCCTAGCAACAAGGCAGATCAGGTCATCTTGCCAAGTGAGTTGTCCAATCTGGTCAGTTTTGGCCTCCAGATGAATAGTCAACAAATAAATAAATAAGTAAACAAACAAAGGCATCAGAGCTATTTGGTTTGGATTGGGATTTCAGATAAGAGATTGTAAATATAACAATCCTCTGTGCCCCAAGTTGTTTGACTTTTTATTTTCTCTTTTTCTCCAAGAGACTTTACACACTCCTTGAGGAAGAGGGCCGTAATGCTCAAACAATAGGGTAATAATTGATGTGCTGTTTCTCTGAATATCACATACATCTACCACTGCTCATCTAGAGGAATAAAGTTTTACACACGACCCATGAAAAACTTAACGTCCTATAAAAATATAGGAACAAAAGTAGGCTCGCTTCTTTAGGGTCAGGGAGGGGTGGAGGGAAATTATCCTGGAGTGAGCCAGCTCTGAGGTCAGCCCCCTCCTCTGGTTTACATTTGTGGGGAGGATCCGCCCAACAGCTGTGCTTCGATCATCTTTAGAGACACTGTCTCCCACCCCCTACCCTAAGTTAGTGAATTGTAATTAGGAAACACAGCATTGAATGTGCTGGAAAATATACATTATGCTCCATTGTGTAACTGTGTAATTACTGTACTATACATGCTGGACCAGAGATTGACTGAAAACTGGAGAACTGAACAAAGTTTGGCTAATCCTGAACCAAATCCAACAGGCAGATGAATGGGGCCATCGGATCTTTCACCAAGGCTGGGGCTATACGTAAGGGAACTGGGCATGGGGTAGGTGAAAGAACTGGTTGAGGGAAAGTTTAGATTAGGAGGTTAACAGATGTGGTAAGTTTGTTCAGAACGGTTGTTAAAAAAACAACAACAGCAACGTTCTATATCCTTCAGTTTCAATCATCTTTCCATGTTTCAAGCAATGTTTCTGGCAATGTTTCATCATGTTGATAGAAGTACCAATTTCTTTTCCTCTTTTGTAATGTACCAAAGTGAATCGGTTTTTCTTTAGGGTATTTTTGTAGCGGGACATTCCTGAACTGCCATAGAGTTTGCAGTGGTGGCCCATTAAGAATTTCATTTTTCCAAAAGCTTAAGAAAACCATATATTTAATTAATGATAAGGCTAAGTAAGCTAATTAGCACTGCAAGTATCTTTCTGACAAAGTGCATTCCAGGGGGGAGGAAGAGTGAGCAAAAGTCGGAAGGTAGAAGGATGCATAAGTCCTCGGAGTTCATTCCACCAGGACAGAGCGTGTAGGTACAATTCATGGCCGTGAGGAGTGGAAATGAATGTCGCCATCCAGCTTTTTGCTCCTAAACGCTAGGCTGAAGAATTGGAATTTAGTTAGTTTGTCTGCAAAAACAATGCAATTGAAAGGGTTTGGAATAAGAAAATGTCATTATCATATTTACATAGCTTTTTCCCCTAGAACTCAGACCACTTCTTGGTTCTTCTGAGTCATTTAATGTGTCTATGGCTTTAGGGGAACTCAAGTTAATTTGAGTCCTTGTCGTAGTTTTTACTGACTTCCAAGACCTGGAATCTATAAATTAGAGTCTGCCAGTGACTCAAACTCTCTGAACTTCATTTTACTTAAATGTAAGTGGGGATAATAATACTAATTTTATCACATCCCTAAGAGGATCAAGTGAGCGAAGATGGAAACCACATTGTGTAGCACACGGCACAAAGTAGATGCTCATTACAAGTTAGCTCTCCTCGCAGGCCTCCCATGTCTTCTAATAATTAGGATGCTAACATCAGAAAGAAAATATCTCCTATGTCAACCTTTTTATTATTTCTCTATTCAATTTAACAGACTTTTTTATGACACACTGCGAGGCCCTGGGAAAAAGATGAATAAAATAGAATCTCTCTTCTCAAGGATTCTGTAGTCCAGTAAAGGAAGCGAAGACCACATCAGTAACCAGAACACACCATGTAAGCAGGAGAATTAACAAAATACCAGGGAGCATAGAGGGTAGGGAGTCTTGTAGCCAGCGGTTCTGGGAAGACATCACAAGAGAGCTGATACCTTAGGCCAGCTTTGAAGAATGAGGAGATAGATAGATGAGCAAATCAGAGACATCAGACTGGGAGTTCCTAAACCAAGAGGGTGAACAGGGCAGACCAGCAGAACATGATTCCAGAAGGAATATGAGACCAGGTTATTAAGGAATATATTTATCCTACTATGAGTGTGAATTTTATCCTATACACACGAGAAACCGTAAAAGGTGTTCAAGCAGATTTGATATTTTTGAGAGTGGTATAATAGGGTGGATTGGAACACCAGAGCTGGGAGACCCCCAAGAGCCACAGAAACCTCCAAGCTCTTAGCTTTGGTATCTTGATGGATGATGTAACCAAGGTGAAGAGTCTAAGAAGAAAAGTTGGGGGAATGGATTGAGGAGACAGATGAAATTATTTGGGACCCTTTGGATTTGCATTGACTGTGGCTCATCCACATGGAAATCTGGGTTTGAAGTGCAGTAGAGAGATCACAGCGGATTCGAGGAATCACAGATTATAGGTGAGAACTGAAGCCAAGGATGGGACCAGTCAACCAGGAAGGGGAAGAGGGCTAAAGGTGGAATGATAGGAATCATGGTGCGGGACATAGTATGGAAAAAAGAAAGGAGCAATATCAATTATACAGATGGAAAAAGAACCAGGAAAAAGAACATCTAGGAAGTCAATGGAGAAAGCCAGAAAAGGCTAATTGTGCTTAAAGCAAAAGGAAGCCAAAACATATTTAGGGATATATATATATATATATATATATATATATATATATATATATATAGAGAGAGAGAGAGAGAGAGAGAGAGAGAG
>NW_006799027.1:388887-402667 GCF_000442215.2 Lipotes vexillifer | reverse complement strand
GAGAGAGAGAGAGAGGGAGAGAGAGAGAGAGAGAGAGAGAGACTAGCCATTCAAAAACCAGGTGAAATGTTTGCCTGAATTTTTCCTTCTCCATATCTTATTACAGAATGGCTCCCAGAAGAGATTATTAGTTCTCTTCATTCTCAGATGATCTCTGTCAGATGCTTTTCATTCTTAGATGGCACTGTTTGGTCTTCCTGTGTCTGTCCACTCTCTTTACAATACGATCAATCCCATTTAATGACACAAGATACATTTTCCTGAGACTCTACCAAACATGCTACTTTCCTATCCAAACAGCTTTAGTTGCTTCTAACTGCTTACAGAATCAAGTATGAAATCCTTCTCTTTGGCATTAGCGACCCTTCACATGCAAGCAACAACCTCGTGTTCTGTTGCTGTATTACGTCTATCTTCTCCCTCTTGTCTACTTACTGTCCTCAAACAAATCTTATACACTTATGCCTCTAACAGTGTTTAAATATTTGACATAATTCCCTCTACCCTCCACTTAGAGGGGAACAGAGACGCCATGTCATCCTTACAAGTCCTTGAAGGCTCAGCTCAAGTTCCTTTCCTACTGAAGTCCACTCTGCCTTTCTAACCTTCCATGGTTTTTACTTGGTATTTATCAGGCCAGAGACCAGTAGACCTGAGCCAGGCCCCTAAATGACTGTGTGACCTTTGGAAACATCTCTGGGTCTTGGTTTTCTCACCTGTAAAATGAGATCATTTTTAAGGTTCTTAAGCTCCAAGCTCCAAAGCTCCAAAGTCATTTGATCCTATGTGCTACAGTGTGTATGCAGCTAAAGAGATAGGAGTCTCTAAAGCAGAGCAGAACAAAACCAAACCATGATACTGGGCATGTGCGTGCACATACCACACGCGCACACACGCGCACACACACACACACACACACACACACACTATTCCAGCAAGGAATGAATATTTTCCAAGAAATGAATGTGCTAACACTAGGACTTCACCAATGGAATGACGGTGACACAGTCATGGACTATATTAAGGACCTCACAAAATTGGAAGCTAAGTCCAGAACAAACTTTAGCTTTCGATCTTTTTTAAACTTTTTATTTTATATTGGAGTATAGTTGATTAACAATGTTGTGTTAGTTTCAGGTATACAACAAAGTGATTCTATTGTACATAAACATGTATCTATTCTTTTTCAAATTCTTTTCCCAATTAGGTTGTTACGGAATATTGAGCAGAGTTCCCTGTGCTATAGAGTTGGTCCCTGTTGGTTATCCATTTTAAATATAGCAGCATGTACATGCCAATCCCACACTCTCTATCCCTCCCACCCCCCACCCTTCCCCCCTGGTAACCATTAGTTCCTTCTCTGTGTCTGTGAGTCTGTTTCTGTTTTGTAAATAAGTTCATTTGTATCATTTTTAAAAGATTCTGCATATAAGCAATATCACACGATATTTCTCTTTTTCTGTCTGACTTACTTCACTCAGTATGACAATCTCTAGGTCCATCCATGTTGCTGAAAAACACTATCAACAAAGTGGAGTTAAGGCCCCTGTTACCTGGCTTGGATGACTCACCTCATGCTCCCCTCTCACGAATGTCACCCCATATTTTCAAGTTCCTCTGAGTATCCTAGTCATAGTTTCTGAGTATTTTTTAAGTTCTTTTTTCCTCCCTGAATTATTTCTCTTTCCTTTGGGGTCGGTTTTCTTTTCTGGTGTTTTACTATTGTGCTGCAGGCTTTTCTCAAATGTTTGGTGACCCATGGTTGGCCCTTCAGACTTAAGAATGAGAGAATAAGAAAGTTATTTATGTGTCTGCCTTTCTTACTGGACAGTAAAATCTTTGAGGGAAAGCCTTATGTTTTGTTCACCTTTTTTGCTACAGTACCTTTGCAAACTTGGGATGCAGTATTACAAGGATAGAATTTGGAACATAGTGATTGACCCTCTCTTTTCTATTCATAGTTATTTGGAGTAAGGGTGGCATTAATAATCAACAAGGAAGGCTGAGTCAGTTATGATTACAGCCTATTCTGTGATCAACAGTTGAATCCTTATACCATTAATCACACAAACGGAGGGGTTTCACCTGGAAAAGAGCAAGCAGAAGGAGGAAGAGGAAATGAGACATTAAAGGTACAATGAAATATTTGAATGACTGTTGAACAAATACCATTTGTTATGATGGGCACTTACCCCATATCAGACACTATTCTGAAAGTCAAACATGGCACACTCCCAAGCCTATGAGTAGGTATATTTCCCCCTGTTTTACATACGTGAAATTGAAAGGCAAAGACATTAAGTAGTATTGCCAAGGCCACAAGGTTAATAATTGATAAAGCCAAAATTTGTCTCCCAGCTGACGATTCCTAAAATAGTCATTTAACCTCTATGAACTTAATTATCATACACTAAAGGCTTTAGAATTGAGAAGTGGGTAAAGTTTATTAGCAATTGGAATTTCCCAGTGATGAACTGACAGGATCAAAAGCAGGGAAGTCAAGAGGAGATATTTGCAGCAATCAATAAGTTAGATCTTCAAGATCTACACCAAATTCAGGAGTCTCTGGTGGCAGTTTTATGAACATAAATGTATCTACCCTCTCCAAATGAAATATAAGGTCTTGCGGGTAAGGATAACACCATATTCCTCTCTCCGTATTGTTCTATCTACATATTAAGCACAGATATTTGTCAGTTAATTTTGAAATACTTTCCACTGCCTAGCCTTTTAGAACAGGCTAGGTTATCTCTTCTCTGTGATGTTTAGCACGAAGGCAACGGCGCAGACTGATGACTTCTAAAGCTCTCTTCCAGGGCTATGCTATGGTAGGGGACAAAAATAGACAGGAAAAAGCACCAGCGTCCTTGTGGCCTTCTGTGGCACAGTTGGAGAGTGCTATGCCAGGGGCTCTG
Organism: Lipotes vexillifer; assembly: GCF_000442215.2. Classification (NCBI taxonomy): domain Eukaryota; kingdom Metazoa; phylum Chordata; class Mammalia; order Artiodactyla; family Lipotidae; genus Lipotes; species Lipotes vexillifer. The sequence continues at coordinate 399,752 of NW_006799027.1, read as the reverse complement.
ATTTTTAAAAGTTGTTTAAAAAAAAAAAAAAGATAAAATGGAGTTCTGAGCAATTCTCAAAATGGCTTATTGATCATGTCACCCAGGTTTTCTAAACTCCACCCTGGATATATAAAAAATATCAAATTGGTGTTGGGAAAAGGAGCTAGCCTTTCTGATGGCCTCAAGGATACATCCGACATAACGGCAAGCCATCTAAATATTTCTAGACTACAACATTAAACAGAAGTGCAGTCAAAAGATTTTACAGAACAATCTTCAGCTATGAAGAAAACATCTGAAAACGTATAGCAGGATTGGGGATAATATTTTTAAATGCTGCTCTAGATTGTTGAAATCATTTTGAGATGATTTTTCGCCTCCAAACAATGGCAATTTGATATTAAAAATAGCAGTTTTGAAGCAAAAGCTCCTGGGGTCACTCTGCAATTGACTTCATCCTTGGATCCATTAATCTATTTTTTTAAAGGCTAAATGAAGTGCAAAAATTATTGTTGAGTCATGAAAGGAAGAGTAAAGGATAATGATAATAACCCTTCAAATCTACTCTGGAAAATTTAAAAGTAGTGCATTGTATATAACCATTTTCATCCAATAGCAAAAACATAAAGGCATGACTCAAGGAAAGAGAACTAGATGGCCTTGCTTTAAGAGAAAAATGATGAGTGTTCCTCAAATCTTTGAAAGCATCAAGTGATCCTATAATAGAGAAATATGGTTGACTTTTAAATTTGTAACGACATTGACTAAGACAGCCCCTAACTTCCAAATAAGCCATTTACCAATAGGAGCAATCTGCTTACCTGCTGCTCCACCCTAGGTGACAAAACCATCCCTGGCCTCACTGAAAACACCCGTTCCCTCTGACCACCTTCTTCAAATTGGTGTCCTCGGTTGTGAGGGCCCTCCTTCCTGGAGCTGTGAATCCTGTTAGGACCCCAAGCTACCACAGTGTTAGGGGCCTACTACCAAGAAATTCCCCTCGCCATCCCAAGAGAGGAGCCCTGCCAGCTCTTGCTAGCCTGTCCTTATTAGTACCCTATTGACTTAGTGCCCTGACCCCTCTTAAAAATAACCAGGGCTCAGGTCATCAAGGGTCCCACAGCTCAGAGCTACCAAGAATGGAAGTCCAGCTATGTGTGAGTTTAGAATGTCTTAGTGGACTGGCCTGTGGTTTATCTTTTATGACATTGTTTCTGTGGGGAACCATGTAGAACTCTAACAAAGTATTTTTTTTTTTTTTTAAACATACTTGAGGGCTCCCCTGGTGGCGCAGTGGTTAAGAATCCGCCTGCCAATGCAGGGAACACGGGTTCAAGCCCTGGTCCTGGAAGATCCCACATGCCGCGGAGCAACTAAGCCCGTGAGCCACAACTACTGAGCCTGCACTCTAGAGCCTGCATGCCACAACTGCTGAAGCCCATGCCCCAAAGTTACTGAAGCCCACGCACCACAACTACTGAAGCCCACATGCCTAGAACTCATGCTCTGCAACAAGAGAAGCCACCGCAATAAGAATCCCGTGCACCACAATGAAGAGTAGCCCCTGCTCGCCACAACTAAAGAAAGCCCGCATGCAGCAACGAAGACCCAACACAGCCAAAAATAAAAAATAAATTAATAAAATAAATAAATTTAAAAAAAAATACTTGAAATATCTTCTGAGTTTCTTTTATATATATATATTTATTTATTTATGGCTGCGTTGGGTCTTCGTTGCTGCATGCAGGCTTTTCTCTAGTTGCAGCTTGCAGGGGCTACTTTTCGTTGCGGTGCGCGGGCTTCTCATTGCGGTGACTTCTCTCGTTGTGGTGCACAGGCTCTAGGCTCACAGGCTTCAGTAGTTGTGGTTCGTGGGCTCTAGGCGCATGGGCTTTATTAGTTGTGGCACACGGGCTTAGTTGCCCTGCGGCATGTGGCATCTTCCGGGACCAGGGCTCTAACCCATGTCCCCTGCATTGGCGGGTGGATTCTTAACCACTGCGCCACCAGGGAAGTCCCTCTAGCAAACTAATTTTGAAACAGATATCTAGAGCACAACCCATACCTAAGCTAGGGACCACACACAATAATAATGACTCAAAATAAGCAGCAGGAGCTGAAATTACAGAATTGAAAATATTCCACCAGGGAAGGAAGAGGAACTAAGATATTGGGAATGTATATTTGATAGTTGTAGCTATAGAAAGGGAAAGTAAATTGGCCAAAAAAAAAAAAAAAAAAAGAGAGAGAGAGAGAGAAGGACATTACAAAGGCTATTTAGGTAAAGCTGCTATAGCTAATAATGCTGTCATGGGAACCCCTATAAAATGCTTACACTGCAGTCTCACAGATCCCAGAATCCTCCAATGGTTTAGGAAATCGAGTTGTTGAAAGTACAGTAGCTTTCGTGTTTAGAATGGCCTCCCTGCTCTAGGCTAAGAAGTGTGTCAACCCTAGATGCTAACAATAACCAAAGATAAAAGAAAGCAAACAAACACCAAAATACCACTCTCTTGGTTCTTCTTTTAAAAGAAAGACACTAGAAGAAACAGAAAAATAACAAGGCCATGGCACTGATCTAGGCAGAAGTGAAAGGTCACAGTTGTGTAGAAGGCACGAACACAACACCAACAGGATACGGAGTCATTCAGCTTTGACATAGGACTGTGAGAGTGTTTGTGTTTAATTATGAAGCCCTTGGGGGCTCTTCCTTTTCCCCTTCAAATGAGGGGAGTCATCAGGAATGGAAATTACCCAATTGTGAGATTAAGAAGACAAGGTGTTGGAGTCCAATCAAGGGCCACCACAGTTCAGACAAATTGCAACCTGGCTTCTCTTTCAGGGAGGCAGGATACCACCCTGGGGGATTTTTCCATCATCCAGAGCACACCTACCTAGATCTTTGTAGACCTGACCTTCAATTAAGGCATTGATTTCCTCATTAACCACAGGTTAATTTTACAGAGAAACTCCCAGGGAGCACGAAATGGGAAAACTCAGAAGGAACAAGACAGGGGATTTTAAAGTCAGGATCGTCATTACAGCCTCAGCGGAACAGGTGGAATCTTCGGGGGCCTTTATAAAACTTTATTTTATTTATTTTGTTTTCCAAGGACAGCTTTTATTAAGGGACATGGTTGTTAAAACCACAGCCAATGTAGGCTTTGTTAGGCGGATGGAGAAGTTTCTCTCTGACCCCCTCAAGCTTTGGGCCAGCACATCACTGAGGAACATTTTTATGTTAGCAACAGACCCTACATCATGGATTTCACAATACTGAGAATATTTGCTGCAGCTAGCCACAGCTTCAGCAGTAGGAGCCCACCCAAGATCTCTGTGAAGAGCCCCATATTGGCCAGAAAACTTCTCGGTCAAAAGCACAGTATGTGGTAGGTAGAGCTTGCAACCTTATATGCAAATCTGCAATTAAGCTCAAGATTGGTCTGAAAAATACTCTAAAAATAATACTGCTGGTATAGAAGAAGCTAGATGCAATGTGAAAGGAGACCTACAACCAAAATGTGTTACCATTTGTCTTCAACTTGACCTGCCACTAGGGATGCTCCGTTACTGCTCCTGATTGGAACTGGAAATGGAGAGCAGAAACCCAGTTTGGTGTTGATCTGTTTCCATTGACTAGGGTGTCTAGAAGGGCAGACATCTTCCAGTAGCACAACCGCACATGATCAGAGAAATTTAAAAAAGAAGAGCCATGCTTTAACCCGTATTTTCTCAAAAAATCATTTCCTTAATTTTTAAATTTAGTTAACTCCCAAATATCCTTCATGAAATAAGCACACTCCTGATCCCTGCTGGATGGGAATATTGATTTGCCCAATATTTAAGAGACATCAGGCAGAGAAGAGTTTTGATGAGGGGTGTCTGTGTCTGTGTGTTTTGTGGTTTCTTTGTTTGACTTTCTCATGATTTTGATCATCCCCTGCCATTCCTCTGATAGTACGTTATTTTATTATCAGATTTCTCATGCGAGCTCACAGTATATACAGATAGACATAGGACACGCACTCCATGTCACTGTCCATGTTAGGAACACAAACAATTCAGAAAGAAAATATACTGAGAAGGTTTCAAATATCAGAAGCACAAAGGAGCCCTGTTGGTATGAGTTACGCCATGTGATGTCCTGGTACAGCCTTACCCCCTTCCAGGTTTCATGTGACCTTGGGTGATAATCCACCCACTCATAACAACTTTTATTTTTTATTTTTTTATTTTTATTTATTTTATTTTTTTTTTTTTCTTGCGTTATGCGGGCCTCTCACTGTTGTGGCCTCTCCCATTTGCGGAGCACAGGCTCCGGACGCGCAGGCTCAGTGGCCATGGCTCACGGGCCCAGCCGCTCCGCGGCATGTGGGATCTTCCCGAAACGGGGCACGAACCCACGTCTCCTGCATCGGCAGGCGGACTCTCAAGCACTGCGCCACCAGGGAAGCCCCATAACAACTTTTAAAAAACTGCTCACAAGATTGTAGAATCACTCAGTTTTGCAACTGATAAGGTATTAAAGGATGACTTAATTTAATATCTGTCTTTTACAGATGTAAACCTTGGCAGTCCAGCAGGATTAAACAATGTGTTCAGAATTGCATACAATCACGGTGGAGCTGGGTCTGGACTCCCAGCCTCTGAAACTAAGTTGTGCTTTCTGTCATGTGCTTGCATGGGTGAGGCTTTCCCCCGCCATTGTTCCCATCCCTTTTTAGGCATGTATCTTTTTTTTTTTCTATATTGTGCTTGAGTGTTTTTTTTTTTTTTTAACATCTTTATTGGAGTATAATTGCTTTACAATGGTGTGTTAGTTTCTGCTTTATAACAAAGTGAATCAGTTATACATATACATATGTTCCCATATCTCTTCCCTTTTGCATCTCCCTTCCTCCCACCCTCCCTATCCCACCCCTCTAGGTGGTCAAAAAGCACCGAGCTGATCTCCCTGTGCTATGAGGCTGCTTCCCACTAGATATCTACCTTACGTTTGGTAGTGTATATATGTCCATGCCACTCTCTCGCTTTGTCACAGCTTACCCTTCCTGCTCCCCATATTCTCAAGTCCATCCTCTAGTAAGTCTGTGTCTTTATTCCTGTCTTACCCCTAGGTTCTTCATGACTTTTTTTTTCTTAAATTCCATATATATGTGTTAGCATACGGTATTTGTCTTTCTCTTTCTGACTTACTTCACTCTGTATGACAGACTCTAGGTCTATCCACCTCATTACAAATAGCTCAATTTTGTTTCTTTTTATGGCTGAGTAATATTCCATTGTATATATGTGCCACATCTTCTTTATCCATTCATCCGATGATGGACACTTAGGTTGTTTCCATCTCCGGGCTATTGTAAATAGAGCTGCAATGAACATTTTGGTACATGACTCTTTTTGAATTATGGTTTTCTCAGGGTATATGCCCAGTAGTGGGATTGCTGGGTCATATGGTAGTTCTATTTGTAGTTTTTTAAGGAACCTCCATACTGTTCTCCACAGTGGCTGTATCAATTTACATTCCCACCAACAGTGCAAGAGGGTTCCCTTTTCTCCACACCCTCTCCAGCATTTATTGTTTGTAGATTTTTTGATGATGGCCATTCTGACTGGTGTGAGATGATATCTCATTGTAGTTTTGATTTGCATTTCTCTAATGATTAATGATGTTGAGCATTCTTTCATGTGTTTGTTGGCAGTCTGTATATCTTCTTTGGAGAAATGTCTATTTAGGTCTTCTGCCCATTTTTGGATGGGGTTGTTTGTTTTTTTGTTATTGAGCTGCATGAGCTGCTTATAAATTTTGGAGATTAATCCTTTGTCAGTTGCGTCATTTGCAAATATTTTCTCCCATTCTGAGGGTTGTCTTTTTGTCTTGTTTATGGTTTCCTTTGCTGTGCAAAAGCTTTGAAGTTTCATTAGGTCCCATTTGTTTATTTTTGTTCTTATTTCCATTTCTCTAGGAAGTGGGTCAGAAAGGATCTTGCTGTGATTTATGTCATAGAGTGTTCTGCCTATGTTTTCCTCTAAGAGTTTGATTGTTTCTGGCCTTACATTTAGGTCTTTAATCCACTTTGAGCTTATTTTTGTGTATGGTGTTAGGGAGTGATCTAATCTCATACTTTTACATGCACCTGTCCAGTTATCCCAGCACCACTTATTGAAAAGGCTGTCCTTTCTCCACTGTACATTCCTGCCTCCTTTATCAAAGATAAAGTGACCATATGTGCATGAGTTTATCTCTGGGCTTTCTATCCTGTTCCATTGATCTATCTTTCTGTTTTTGTGCTAGGACCATACTGTCTTGATTACTTTAGCTTTGTAGTATAGTCTGAAGTCAGGGAGCCTTATTCCTCCAGCTCCGTTTTTCGTTCTCAAGATTGCTTTGGCTATTCGGGGTCTTTTGTGTTTCCATACAAATTGCAAAATTTTTTGTTCAAGTTCTGTGAAAAATGCCAGTGGTAGTTTGATAGGGATTGCATTGAATCTGTAGATTGCTTTGGGTAGTAGAGTCATTTTCACAATGTTGATTCTTCCAATCCAAGAACATGGTATATCTCTCCATCTATTTGTATCATCTTTAATTTCTTTCATCAGTGTCTTATAATTTTCTGCATACAGGTCTTTTGTCTCCTTAGGTAGGTTTATTCCTAGATATTTTATTCTTTTTGTTGCAATGGTAAATGGGAGTGTTTTCTTGATTTCACTTTCAGATTTTTCATCATTAGTGTATAGGAATGCCAGAGATTTCTGTGCATTAATTTTGTATCCTGCTACTTTACCAAATTCATTGATTAGCTCTAGTAGTTTTCTGGTAGCATCTTTAGGATTCTCTATGTATAGTATCATGTCATCTGCAAACAGTGACAGCTTTACTTCTTCTTTTCCGATTTGGATTCCTTTTATTTCCTTTTCTTCTCTGATTGCTGTGGCTAAAACTTCCAAAACTATGTTGAATAAGAGTGGTGAGAGTGGGCAACCTTGTCTTGTTCCTGACCTTAGTGGAAATGCTTTCAGTTTTTCGCCATTGAGGATGATGTTGGCTGTGGGCTTGTCATATACGGCCTTTATTATATTGAGGAAAGTTCCCTCTACACCTACTTTCTGCAGGGTTTTTATCATAAATGGGTGTTGAATTTTGTCAAAAGCTTTCTCTGCATCTATTGAGATGATCATATGGTTTTTCTCCTTCAATTTGTTAATATGGTTTATCACATTGATAGATTTGCGTATATTGAAGAATCCTTGCATTCCTGGAATAAACCCCACTTGATCATGGTGTATGATCCTTTTAATGTGCTGTTGGATTCTGTTTGCTAGTATTTTGTTGAGGATTTTTGCATCTATGTTCATCAGTGATATTGGCCTGTAGTTTTCTTTCTTTGTGACATCCTTGTCTGGTTTTGGTATCAAGGTGATGGTGGCCTCGTAGAATGAGTTTGGGAGTGTTCCTCCCTCTGCTATATTTTGGAAGAGTTTGAGAAGGATAGGTGTTAGCTCTTCTCTAAATGTTTGATAGAATTCGCCTGTGAAGCCATCTGGTCCTGGGCTTTTGTTTGTTGGAAGATTTTTAATCACAGTTTCAATTTCAGTGCTTGTGATTGGTCTGTTCATATTTTCTATTTCTTCCTGATTCAGTCTTGGCAGTTTGTGCATTTCTAAGAATTTGTCCATTTCTTCCAGGTTGCCCATTTTATTGGCATAGAGTTGCTTGTAGTAATCTCTCATGATCCTTTGTATTTCTGCAGTGTCGGTTGTTACTTCTCCTGTTTCATTTCTAATTCTATTGATTTGAGTCTTCTCCCTTTTTTCCACGATGAGTCTGGCTAATGGTTTATCAATTTTGTTTATCTTCTCAAAGAACCAGCTTTTAGTTTTATTGATCTTTGCTATTGTTTCCTTCATTTCTTTTCATTTATTTATTTTTATGATTTCTTTCCTTCTGATAACTTTGGATTTTTTTGGTTCTTCTTTCTCTAATTGCTTTAGGTGCAAGGTTAGGTTGTTTATTCGAGACGTTTCCTGTTTCTTAAGGTAGGATTGTATTGCTATAAACTTCCCTCTTAGAACTGCTTTTGCTGCATCCCATAGGTTTTGGGTCGTCATGTCTCCATTGGCATTTGTTTCTAGGTATTTTTTGATTTCCTCTTTGATTTCTTCAGTGATCACTTCGTTATTAAGTAGTGTATTGTTTAGCCTCCATGTGTTTGTATTTTTTACAGATCTTTTCCTGTAATTGATATCTAGTCTCATAGCGTTGTGGTCGGAAAAGATACTTGATACAATTTCAATTTTCTTAAATTTACCAAGGCTTGATTTGTGACCCAAGATATGATCTATCCTGGAGAATGTTCCATGAGCACTTGAGAAAAATGTGTATTCTGTTGTTTTTGGATGGAGTGTCCTATAAATATCAATTAAGTCCATCTTGTTTAATGTATCATTTAAAGCTTGTGTTTCCTTATTTATTTTCATTTTGGATGATCTGTCCATTGGTGAAAGTGGGGTGTTGAAGTCCCCTACTATGAATGTGTTACTGTCGATTTCCCCTTTTATGGCTGCTAGTTTTTGCCTTATGTATTGAGGTGCTCCTATGTTGGGTGCATAAATATTTACAATTGTTATATCTTCTTCTTGGATCGATCCCTTGATCATTATGTAGTGTCCTTCTTTGTCTCTTCTAATAGTCTTTATTTTAAAGTCTATTTTGTCTGATATGAGAATTGCTACTCCAGCTTTCTTTTGGTTTCCATTTGCATGGAATATCTTTTTCCATCCCCTTACTTTCAGTCTGTATGTGTCTCTAGGTCTGAAGTGGGTCTCTTGTAGACAGCATATATATGGGTCTTGTTTTTGTATCCATTCAGCCAATCTGTGTCTTTTGGTGGGAGCATTTAGTCCATTTACATTTAAGGTAATTATCGATATGTATGTTCCTATTCCCATTTTCTAAATTGTTTTGGGTTCGTTATTATAGGACTTTTCCTTCTCTTGTGTTTTTGTCTAGAGAAGTTCCTTTAGCATTTGTTGTAAAGCTGGTTTGGTGGTGCTGAACTCTCTCAGCTTTTGCTTGTCTGTAAAGGTTTTAATTTCTCCATCAAATCTGAATGAGATCCTTGCTGGGTAGAGTAATCTTGGTTGCAGGTTTTTCTCCTTCATCACTTTCAGTATGTCCTGCCACTCCCTTCTGGCTTGTAGAGTTTCTGCTGAGAGATCAGCTGTTAACCTTATGGGGATTCCCTTGTGTGTTATTTGTTGTTTTTCCCTTGCTGCTTTTAATATGCTTTCTTTGTATTTAGTTTTTGACAGTTTGATTAATATGTGTCTTGGCGTATTTCTCCTTGAATTTATCCTGTATGGGACTCTCTGTGCTTCCTGGACTTGATTAACGATTTCCTTTCCCATATTAGGGAAGTTTTCAACTATAATCTCTTCAAATATTTTCTCAGTCCCTTTCTTTTTCTCTTCTTCTTCTGGAACCCCTATAATTCGAATGTTGGTGCGTTTAATGTTGTCCCAGAGGTCTCTGAGACTGTCCTCAGTTCTTTTCATTCTTTTTTCTTTATTCTGCTCTGCAGTAGTTATTTCCACTATTTTATCTTCCAGGTCACTTATCCGTTCTTCTGCCTCATTTATTCTGCTATTGATCCCATCTAGAGTATTTTTCATTTCATTTATTGTGTTGTTCATCATTGTCTGTTTCATCTTTATTTCTTCTAGGTCCTTGTTAACTGCTTCTTGCATTTTGTCCATTCTATTTCCAAGATTTTGGATCATCTTTACTATCATTATTCTGAACTCTTTTTCAGGTAGACTGCCTATTTCCTCTTCATTTGTTAGGTCTGGTGGGTTTTTATCCTGCTCCTTCATCTGCTGTGTGTTTTTCTGTCTTCTCATTTTGCTTATCTTACTGTGATTGGGTTCACCTTTTTGCAGGCTGCAAGTTCGTAGCTCCCGTTGTTTTTGATGTCTGTCTCCAGTGGCTAAGGTTGGTTCAGTGGGTTGTGTAGGCTTCCTGGTGGAGGGGACTAGTGGCTGTGTTGTGGTGTATGAGGCTAGATCTTGTCTCTCTAGTGGGCAGGTCCACGTCTGGTGGTGTGTTTTGGGGTGTCTGTGGACTTATTATGATTTTAGGCAGCCTCTCTGCTAGTGGGTGGGGTTGTGTTCCTGTTTTGCTATATGGTTGGCATAGGTTGTCCAGCACTGTAGCTTGCTGGTCGTTGAGTGAAGCTGGGTGCTGGTGTTGAGATGGAGATCTCTGGGAGATTTTCACCGTTTGATATTATGTGGAGCTGGGAGGTCTCTTGTGGACCAGTGTCCTGAAGTTGGGTCTCCCACCTCAGAGGCACAGCACTGACTCCTGGCTGGAGAACCAAGAGCCTTTCATCCACATGGCTCATAATAAAAGGCAGAAAAAGTAGAAAGAAAGAAGTAGTAGAAGTAGAAAGAAAGAATTAGTAGAAGTAGAAAGAAAGAAAGAAAGAAGGGAGGGAGGGAGGGAGGAAGGAAGGAGGGAAGGAAGGAAAAAAAGAAAGAAAGAAACAAGATATAGTAAAATAAAATAAAGTAAGATAAAATATAATAAAGTTATTAAAAAAATAATTATTAAGAGGAAAAAACCCCCAAAAAACAAAAAAACAGATGGATGGAACCCTGGAACAAATGGTGGAAGCAAAGCTATACAGACAAAATCTTACATAGAAGCATACACATATACCCTCACAAAAAGAGGTAAAGGGGAAAAAAATCATAAAACTTGCTCTCCAAGTCCACCTCCTCAATTTGGGACGATTCGTTGTCTCAAAAAGGGAAGGAAGGAAGGAAAGATAGAAAGAAGGTAAAGTATAATAGAGTTCTTTAAACTAAAATTAATTATTAAG
>NW_006799027.1:377582-388643 GCF_000442215.2 Lipotes vexillifer | reverse complement strand
TTCTTGGTGGCGGCAGCAGCAGCCTTAGCGTCTCATGCCCGTCTCTGGGGCCCGCGCTTTTAGCCGCGGCTCGCGCCCGTCTCTGGAGCTCCTTTAGGCAGCGTTCTTAATCCCCTCTCCTCGCGCAGCAGGAAACAAAGAGGGAAGAAAAAGTCTCTTGCCTCCTCGGCAGCTGCAGACTTTTCCCCGGACTCCCTCCGGCTGGCCGTGGCGCACTAACCCCCTGCAGGCTGTGTTCATGCCGCCAACTTCAGTCCTCTCCCGGCGCTCTGACTGAAGCCCGAGCCTCAGCTCGCAGCCCCGCCCGCCCTGGCGGGTGAGCCGACAAGCCTCTCGGGCTGGTGAGTGCCGGTCGGCCGTGATCCTCTGTGCGGGAATCTCCCCGCTTTGCCCCCCGCACCCCTGTGGCTGCGCCCTCCTCCGCGGCTCCGAAGCTCCCCGCTCCGCCTCCCGCAGTCTCCGCCCGCGAAGGGGCTTCCTAGTGTGTGGAGACCTTTCTTCCTTCACGGCTCCCTCCCACTGGTGCAGGTCCCGTCCCTATTCTCTTGTCTCTGTTTATTCTTTTTTCTTTTGCCCTACCCAGGTACGTGGGGAGCTTCTTGCCTTTTGGGAGGTCTGAGGTCTTCTGCCAGCGTTCAGTAGGTGTTCTGTAGGAGTTGTTCCACGTGTAGATGTATTTCTGGTGTATCTGTGGGGAGGAAGGTGATCTCCGCGTCTTACTCTTCCGCCATCTTCCCGGAAGCTCTGTGGTTGAGTTTAAGCATGTATCTTTTAAAAAGTTTTAATGGGTAACATTTTGTAAAAGAAAATAAACTGGCACTGCAGAGGCTTGTTTCCAATATTTCTCAATATAGTCACCTGGTTTTGATTCTTCATTTTGTTAATGTGGTGTATCACAGTTATTAATTTACAGATATTGAAAAATCCTTGCATCCCTGGGATAAATCCCACTTGATCATGGTGTATGATTCTTTCGATGTATTGTTGGATTCAGTGTGCTAATATTTTGTTGAGGATTTTTGCATCTATGGTCATCAGTCATATTGGTCTGTCATTTTCTTATTTTGTGGTATCTTTGTCTGGTTTCCGTAACAGGGTGATGCTGGCCTCATAGAATGAATGCAGTTTTTTGTAATAGTTTGAGAAGGACAGATGTTAACTCTTCTCTAAATGCTTGGTAGAATTCACCTGGGAAGGCATCTGGTCCTGGACTTTTGTTTGCTGGGAGTTTTTTTTTTATTACTGATTCAATTTCATTACTGGTAATTGGTCTGTTCATATTCTTTATTTCTTCACGTTCTGTGGAGCTTAACATACCTCAAGAAAACATACTACACAAGATTTGAAGAACATAGTGTTCCAAGCCTTTCCTTTTATGATGTGATTGCTGCTTATTACAAACTTCATTCCTAGAGTCCACCAATCATGTTCACCTAAAAACTTTTCGTTTGTTAAAGAAAACGTATTATTTTATTGGTAAGTCTTAGGCCACGTCTTCATGGCAATCTCTCCAGACATATCATATCCAGAGTAAATATGTCTTCGTTTTCCCCTCAAAGGCAACTTAGAATTTATGAACCCCAGTGATATACCCTGACACCAGTGCACACAGGTGCCTTATTCAGTATCCTTATGAGGGTATCCTGGAAGAGGTTTTATCCTCTAAAACCTTCCCTGAATCTCACCATTCTGTGGGTTAAGTACTGTGCTCTTAAAGTGATCTATTTCTTTCAAGGTCTTTGTGAGGGAACCGGGAAGAGAGAATAAAATGCAGGACATTCACCAAAAAGAAGATGAAATTAAAACTGAACTCCTTCACCTGCTTTATAATTGTGACTGACAGTCAACCCTGAATGAAGTGCTACCCTCAGATCATGAAATAAAAGCTATGGATTCATGCTATCTGCTATGAGTGGATATTTAGGTGAAAAACTAAAAACAAAGCAAAACACAACAGAACACAATAACATCAACCCTAATCAAAATGAAGAACTAAAAGTTTCAAACACTCTCACTTGAAAACAGCTAAGTAACAAAGAGAGGGGTCTTCTGAAGAGCAGACAATTGTGGCTTCGGTGGTCTGGCATTCCTTCCCCTTTCTTCAGAGTCCAGAGACCCCGTTTTTCTCTGGGAGAATCCTCTCTGCATTTTGCCCTCATGGCCACAGGTAGGGTGGGCAAGTGACCCAGGTTGGCTAAAAAGAGTAACCCATCTCCCTTGGGCACATCATCCAAGTGGAGCCAATCAGAATTTTATTAAGATAATCACATTCTTCTGGGGGAGGAAGCACCCTGCCCCTGAATCCTTCCTCTGTGATCACAACCTGGAAGGAAGGCTCACTTAGCCCGGAACAGCCATGACCACCTGGTAACTCTACCTGGAGAGCTCTTGCTTGAGTAGGAAGCCAGCTCAGATGAAACACAGAAGATGTCCTGCTGATTGGCACAAACTGAACCTTTGGCTACACCTCTGCTGGAAGCCAAGACCACTCCTTCACTTCCCTCAGATATGACCATTAAATTACTTTTTTGTTTAATTAATCCAGATTTGTTTCTTGCTATGCAACGGACAACCCTGATTACCACACACTCATGTATCCTGGAATTGACGAGGTGCTTCTTCTTATATGTTACAGGAAAGTTGCGATCTTATATCTACATAATAAAAGATGTTTGCTTGATATGATCAAGGGTAACATCAACTTCATAGATGGCAGAGTTGGTCTGTCTAGGAGAGATAAGACAGACTGTTTAAAAGATAAGACTTGGGCTGTTTAAAAGCCCAAGGCAGACATTTTCAAATCAAGGCCCAAAGAACCCTAAAAATCAAAGAGATGGGAGTCTGCTTTGGCAGACAGCATTAGATCTGAGTATTTTTGAGTCAATTTGAGTATGAGTTAAATTTGAGTATGTTTGACAGCATCCAGTCTATGCCTCAATATAATCCCAAAGTCTGTAAAATCACAAAGGGGTTTTAAAAAAGAAAAAACTATAGTGGAGAAATGTGCCTTGGCATACCAGACTAGAGACGATAGCACAGTATGAATTTAAGAAGCCGTTTGATGTCATAAAACACAAGCTATTGAATATTACTGTGAATTTTCAAAAGAATAAACCAACTGTGTTAGTTAACTTAATTTTATTAGAAGGCCTTACTTCCAGCTTTTATAAGATACAAACCTAAATTCAGAATATCAATTTCCTATATTTTATTCCATCACAGAATTGCTGCATAACCTTGCTAAATTTGAACTCATCATGTATCCTGGTTCTCCCATCTGTGGCATGAGAGAGAGAAGCAGTGCCTCTAGAGGCTGGTAAGACCCAGGTCTACTCTGAACTCTGTGAATGCAAATTATAATTAGAAAGGTCTGATGTGCACTTGCTTTTTGGCCTTACATTTCAAAAGGCAAACCTATACATATATTTTCTTCTTCCCGGTCACTTTACAATTTTGCTGTCTAAACTTTTACGGTTCTATTATTTTCAGCTTCTGCAACTAAAACTTACACTGAGAAAATGAAGAGAAAGTGCAGGAGTGACTCTTGACAAATATTTTTCCTTCCTGTCTACACTGCTATTTATTGTCCCTGCTGGGGTGTTTACAGCATTCAAGCAGAAGGAAAATGTGCCTGCAAAAGGTAACCAGCTGTACTAATAAGCTGAAAACTTTTTAAAATATAAAACTTCCAAGAAAATCTGCCTTGTTCTGCATGACTTTCTCACCTCATGCAAGCTTTTGTATGGCATTAGGGCAAGTCCATCCAGGCAGTGAATTTTGTAGCTGAAAATCAAAAAGTATTGATGTGTCACCTCTTACATAGGAGACAAAGCACTTTAACAATCTGATGGTTTAACATAATACATTGAAGAAAGATGCCCACTGACAAATAGTCTACCCAATACATTTGTCCAAACTATCAAGGCAGGAAATTATACAATTCAAAGCAAGCAAAAAAATCACATAAATATCTGTGAAAAACTTGTGCAACATCGATGTTGATTCTGGAACTTACAAAACTAAAGAAATATTTTGGTGGTATTTCACATGGATTATACAAATATGCCAGTCTGTGGATGTCTGGTATAGGGTGTAAATATGAATTCTAAATTCTCCTTTGGCCATCTCTAGGAGATTAAAGGACAAAGAAGAGAATGGGTAGGGGCAGACATTGTTGCAAAGAGATATTTGGGGTACTTCCCTGAACATCAATAGATACAGTCACTGATTTGTTGTAAATAATGGTTAGAAAAATCCCCTCTTCTATGGGGATTCCCCTTTTTGAATGCCTTCAAAAAGCATTTATTGAGCACCTACTTTAAATCACTAAAGTTGAAACAACACCATTCATATGCTATTACTAGTTCAGTAGGAGTTAAGCAGATTTTTGTGAGTTTCATGAAAGACTAGCCAATTTTTCTAGGAAAATGTGTTCTTCGGTCAAATTCTCAACCTAAAAAATTATCAAAACCACAGCAACAGCAATAATAGCTTCTCTGGTGAGTCAGGTCTTCACACCAATTTCACTGTTCTCTGTTGACTTTCAGTACCTCTCTATCTCTTGTTATAGGAGAAAGGAGATATGAAAGAGAGAAACTACTGTCCACTCATTCGACAGAATAACAAACCTACTTGCAATTATACTGATCAGCTCCTCTTACCCTACAGTTATAACGGAGGACCTGTCCCTCTTTCAATCTAGGGTAAATCTGTCCTTCCGTAATCCAGATTATATCCCCTCCTGCCTTCTCAGGCAATTTACACTCTGATTATCTTTTCTCCGGCTTATTTTCAACATCTCCCCCAATACTAGATTCTACCCAACAGCGTTTAAGAATGATCAAGACCAAAACAAGACAAGGATGCCACAGGAAAAGAAAATTACAGGCCAACATCCTCGATGAACAGAGATACAAAAATTCTCAAGAAAATATTACTAAAACTGAATTCAACAATACATTAAAAGAATCATACACCATGATCAAATGGGATTTATTCTAGGGATGCAAGTATGGTTCAACATCTGCAAACTACTCAGTGTGATACACCACATTAACAAAATGAAGGATAAAAATCACATGATCATCTCAATAGATGCAGAAAAAGCATTTGACAAAATTCAATATCCATTTACAGTAAAAACTCTCAACAAATTGGGTATAGAGGGAATGTACCTCAACATGATAAAGACCATATATGACAAGTCCAGAGCTAACATCATACCTAACAGTGACAAGCTGAAAGGTTTTCCTCTAGGATCAGGAACAAGACAAGGATGCCCACCCTTTCCATTTTTATTCAACATTGTATTGGAAGACGTAGACAGAACAATTAGGCACGGAAAAATAAATAAATAAATAGAAGACATCCGAATAGAAAAGAAGTAAAACTGTCAGGATTTGCAGGTGACATGATAGAAAATCCTAAAGACTCCATCAAAAAACTTAGAACTAATAAAAGAATTCAGTTAAGTTCAAACTACAAAATCAATACACAAAAATCTGTTGTGTTTCTATATGCTAATAATGAACTATCAGAAAGAGAAATTAAGAAAACAAGTCCAGACTTCCCTGGTGGTCCAGTGGCTAAGACTCTGCACTCCCAATTCAGAGGACCTGGGTTTGATCCCCAGTCAGGGATCTAGATCCCACATGACACAACGAAGACCCAGCATAGCCAAACAAATAAATAGACATTTAAAAAAGAAAGAAAAAAATTCCATTTACAATTGCATCAAAAAATAAATAAATAGAACATCTAGGAATAAATTTAACCAAGGAGGTGAAAGACCTGTATATTGGAAACTATATGACATTAATTTAAAAAATGAAAAATACACAAATAAATGGAAAGATATTCCATTTTCATGGAATGGAAGAATTCATATTGTTAAAATGTCCACACTACTCAAAGCAATCTACAGATTCAATGCAATCCCTATCAAGATTCCAATGGCATTTTTCACAGAAATAAAACAATCTTAAAATTTGTAGAGAACCACAAAAGACCCCAAATAGACAACACAATCTTGAGAAAGAAGAACAAACCTGGAGGCATCACATTCCTTAATTTCATACTATAATACAAAGCTACAGTAACCCAAACAGTATGGTATTGGCATAAAAGCTGACACATATATTAATGGAATAGAATAGAGAGCCCAGAAATAAACCCACACTTACATGGTCAGTTAATCTATGATAAAGGAACCAAGAAAATACAATGGGGAAAGGATAATTTCTTCAATAAATTATGTTGGGAAAATTGGACAGCCACATGCAAAAGAATGAAACTAGACCACTATCTTGCACAATACATGAACATTAACTCAAAATGGATTAAAGACATGAATGTAAGACCTGAAACCATAAAACCAACTGGTACATGTAAAGATGCTCTATATAATTAATCTTCAGGAAAATGCAAGTCAAAACCACAATGAGATATCAGCCCATATCTGTTAGAATACTTATTATTGAAAAGACTAGAAATAAGTGTTGGTGAGGATGTAGAGAAAAGGGAGCCCTTGCACACTGTTGGTGGGAATGTAAACTTGTGTAGTCACTATGAAAAACAGTATGGAGTTTCCTCAAAAAATTAAAAATAGAACTACCATATGATCCAGCAGTTCCACCTCAAGGTATTTATCTGAAGAGAACAAAAACATTAGCTTGAACAGATATATGCATCTGCATGCTAATTGTAACATTAATTGCAATATCCAAGGTATGGAAACAACCTAAGCGTCCATTGCTGGTTGAATGGATAAATTGTGGTATATGCATATATGTATATAAGATGGAATAATAGCCATTAAAAAAGAATGAAATCTTGCCATGTGTGACAACAAGGAAGGAGGGTATTGTGTGAAGCAAAGTAAGTCGGACAGAGAAATACAAATAAGTGTCTGATCTCTCTTATATGTGAAATCTGAAAATAAATAACCTAATAGCTAAACCAAGCTCATAGATACAGAGAACAGACTGGTGGTTGCCAGAGGAAGTGGGGGTGGGAGAAATAGGCGAACTGGTTTTTTTTTGGTTTTGTTTTGTTTTTGTAGTTTAAAAAAACTGAGGAAAAAAACATGTTCAAGAGTACCCCAGCAAACAAACAAACAAACAAAATCAACCTCCTTCCACGCCATTCCCTTCCAGAACTACTGTCTCCCTCCTTCCCTTCAGTAGGAACCTTCAGAGAGAATGACCTTTACTCCTTGTCCCTATTTTCTTACCTCCATTCACTTCACTTCCACTTCCACTAGTCCATTCCAACCTGGCCTCTAGTCCTGTCTCTCCCTTACTCCTCTGAAATGACTCTTGTTCAAGTTAATCCTCAATAACCATCAAGCCAATATATTCAAGTGTATTTCAGTCCTCATCCAACTAGAACTGTCAACATTTCCAACTCCTTTGCTTAGCACTTCCTTTTAGAAATCCCTCTTCTACCTGACTTTTATGACACTATGTTCTACTGGGTTTCCTCTACCTCTCCAGATGCTCATTCTCAATATACATCAGCGACCCACAAATACATATCTCCAATCCAAACCACTCCTCCATATTCCTGACTCATCTGATTATCTCAGAGAGACTAAAAACTGAACCTGGACCAAATCAAACTCATGATCTTCCTTCCACACTAGTCTAGTGTTCCATGCCTAAGTTAAGGCTATCACTACCACCCATCCAGTTATGGAAGCTGGAATCTTAACAGTCATTCTTGAGAACACCTTCTCCTTCGCTGGACTATCCATCTCATCATCTGTCCTGTTGATTATACCTTCTAAATATGTCAGGAATACAACCTTTTCCAATCTCCACTGCATGATCCATGTTCATAGTCTTCTTTTACTTCCTTCCTAACTAGTCTCTTCACTTATTTCCTTGCTCCACTCATACCCCATGCTCATGTAAATAGCTAGAGCCGTCTACTAAGAATACAAAATAAAGTTCTGTTAGGATAAATTCAGCTCATCTTAACTGTGGGTTTTGTGGTTTCTTTTTTCTTTTTTGCCTTTGGTTGATAGTTTTTAAAGTATTTTTTACTGATTTTTAAAATTCTTTAGAATTTTTTTGGCCATTGGTTGTTGATAGTTTTAATTTAGTTTTTACCGATTTTTTAAATTCTTTAGAATTTTAGTTTTCTATGATTAAATTTTGAGATAGCCTTTCCTTATTTGATTGCTCAAATTATATTTTATAGATTGTCCTACTTAAAAATAGTCCTTTTGAGATGTTGAATAGGTTCTCTCTAATGTTTTTATTGGTTTTATGAGTGTTTCTATTGGTTATTATTATTTTAATTTTTATAATTAAAAAGTAATTCAATGAAGGCAGAATAATCTAAGATTATTCTTTCAGACAAATAATAGTTTTCAAATTCTAGCCCTAATGTCTAACACCAACAAATACTGTGAATCTACTCACATAATTCAAAATTTAACATTGTCTTCCTGCATCTGCATGTACTGTATTATAGAAACTTCACAGTGTAACTTTGTTTTAAAACTTTGATGGCAGGCTTTTCTCCAATATTTAAAGACTTTTCAGTGTAACTTTTAAAAGGCCCAAAGTGAAGGATCAGAAAGTAAAAGTTAATTTGTTTATTTTCTTCCTTCCTCTGCCAATCCAAATGAAGGAGACAGCTCTACATGAGGTCCAAAAGACACTCCTTGAATGATAGTCATTTAACAGCAGTGCTATTTTTAATAGAATTATTTTAAATAATAGGAAATTAAATTCCAATTTTTAATCTTTTCTGTTTCACTTCTTCCATTCTTACATTTCAAATGTAGGTTAGCTCCTACTAAAAATATGTTGTGTCCTTGCTTTTCTGAAATATGTGGATTTGATGCTTTAAAAAACTTGACTGGACTTGATACAGATCTGAAATACCAGTCTCCATATGCACCAACCTGAAATACTTTGAGGACGTTAGCGGCTCAAATGGCCTTATGGGAGCAATGCCTCTCACCTTATTTTTGACAAATTGATGAGCCCTTGATGAAAGAAACCATACATTTACCACCCAGTCTATTCTTTTTTTTTTTTTAACATCTTATTGGAGTATAATTGCTTTACAATGGTGTGTTAGTTTCTGCTGTATAACAAAGTGAATCAGCTATACATATACATACATCCCCATATCCCCTCCATCTCACATCTCCCTCCCATCCTCCCTATCCCACCCCTCTAGGTGGTCACAAGGCACTGAGCTGATCTTGTGCTGTGCAGCTGCTTCCCACTAGCTATCTATTTTACATTTGGTAATGTATGTATGTCGATGCTACTCTCTCATTTTGTCCCAGCTTATAAGCTTTCCCTTTCCCCTCCCCATGTCATCAAGTCCATTCTCTATGTCTGTGTCTTTATCCCTGTCCTGCCCCTAGGTTCATCAGAACCATTTTTTAAAAATTCCATATATATGTGTTAGCATAAGGTATTTGTTTTTCTCTTTCTGACTCACTTCACTCTTTATGCACCCAGTCTGTTCTTAATGATGGGCCTCGGTTCCAGCCCTGCTCAGGAGGCAGAAGCTAAGGGCCTTCTTCCTGCAACAACCCCTCCATGGGAGTCCATTGCGCTGGGCACTGCCCATCCAGGGCCTCTGACTGGCACTCGGGTGTGATGAATCTTCCCTTCAGTGGAATTGGGTCCTACCTAGTCTGGGGATTTGTGGTGTCCGGAAGAATGATGTGTTCACAAGACCAAAATAAAATCAACCTAGGAATACTGCCAAACTCTTCCTCTGTCTATCACTTACGTCAAGTAAAGGTCGGTCTGTCTCCCTTTGCAGGGGAATTGCAGAAGTCTAAAACTGACCCTTTTCTGCGCTTAGTAGAATCCAACAGCAGAGGAAAGAGGTTGTTAGCGAGGACAATTTGCTCTGCACCAACCCACTAGCGGGCAATTATCAATCAGTGCGGTAGGGCTCCCATTACCCAGTACTGCGTGTGGAAACTCCGGAGTCCAGAAAAGCCTCAGATCAGCTGAGACCAGAAAAATCAGAGGCAGAACTTAAATATGATATTTCCCCCAGAGTACCTACGCGTGTCTTATTAGTTGGTTGGAGAGAGACTGGCAAAATGCTCAGCTGGGGAGCAAGAAAGAGACAGACGTTTTCTGCACTTCGACCCGCGGGAGGTGCCCTTCCCCGGGAAAGGCGGGAGGGAGCCCGGGGGCGAGGTTGCGGAGTGAGGGCAGTGCCTCTCTGAGTGCAGGATCTGGTGGCTTTATATGTTAGCTGGTGGCTCCAACCTGGGAAATGCACACTCAGCAGGGAAAGGGAAGAGAGGTTGGCGGCAGTTTTCTAAAAACAACACAGATCAAGTCTCCGCTTGTGCCCCTTCGCTCACCCCGCGGAGGCACAGACGGGTCAAAACCGCTTCCCGGGCCGAGCGCGGCCGCGCAGTTCCCACTAGGAAGGAGGAGGGCAGCCTTGACTCCAGGACGCCCGGGCGCTGCGCCGCCCGGTTCGCCTTCTGTCAACCGGCCAGGTTCAGAGAGGCGCCTCTCCCTCCGAGCCTCGGGCTAAGGTCGCCCGGGGTCACCCCAAATCTGACGGTGCCGCTCGCCCCGCGCAGCCGGGGACTGGGACTGGCGGAGGTGCGCCGGGGACCGAGAGGACGGCGGGGAGGAGTCGTCGCGCGCTCGCGGTAGCCAAGCGCCCGGGCTTCCCTCCGCGGCGCTGACTCCCCGGGGTCTGCGCAGGGCGCGGCTGGCGCCCGCCACTGCCCCTTCCTCTCCACCCAGGCGTTTGACTCCCGGCCTCGTAGTGCTCCCTTCCAACCCCGCGTCCGGGGTGGGATGGCCGAGAAGGAGGAAACCAGTGAGGGCGAACAGGCGCTCTCGGGCAGGGCGACTCGCGGCACCCTGGGTGCTGGTCTCCAGCTTGGAGGCGGGGACTCCCCGGGCGCGGGCAGGCGAGCCCGGGGTGCAGCTTTGCCCCGCGCGGGGCTCGCCTGCACCCCAACC
Organism: Lipotes vexillifer; assembly: GCF_000442215.2. Lineage (NCBI taxonomy): Eukaryota > Metazoa > Chordata > Mammalia > Artiodactyla > Lipotidae > Lipotes > Lipotes vexillifer. Next base: position 377,670 of record NW_006799027.1, on the reverse strand, counting down.
GGCGCGCGCCACCGCGCCCAGCCGCCACCCGCGAGCGCTGAGCCGTCGCCCGGGGCCCGCGCGCCCCGGGCCTCCTCTCTCCCGCCCC
>NW_006799027.1:356390-374458 GCF_000442215.2 Lipotes vexillifer | reverse complement strand
CACCCCAACCGGCGCGCGCCACCGCGCCCAGCCGCCACCCGCGAGCGCTGAGCCGTCGCCCGGGGCCCGCGCGCCCTGGGCCTCCTCTCTCCCGTCCCGCCCCTAGTTCTTCCGCCAAAACCTTTGACCAGAGTCTTCCTGCCAACATTCCTAAATCTCTTTTGCCAGCTCTTTGCGCCAGGTAGGAATAAGGCTCTGCTTTCGGGTGTGTGCAGAAACGCCGTTCCCAGGAGGCGTCTGACCTTTTCACCTTCCCCACGAACTCCTTCGGAGGGGGTCCGCGGGCATTTACCCCTCTCGAGGGCCTGATTCGCTGCCAAAACCTGTCTGTTCCCTGAAATGTCCTTGCTGTTCCTATCCGCAGAGGCTTTCTGCAGCAGTTCCCGGAAAGCCCTCGGGGATGGAACTGGGGGGCATCCAGCCCACAGTGAGGACGCGCCGCCGTGGGAGGCGGAGGGGCGGGGGAGGAGCTGGAGGGCCGGCGTGACCTTGGCCTGTGGTCTGAGCTGGTACCGTGAGAGCCCTGCCAGGAGCAAACCCCGCCCCCGCCACTGTTCCCCTCCCCCGGATTACACAGGAACCCGGGGCACTGGACCCCTAATTTCCAAACCCCGAGCACCTGGGCTCCGAGTCAGGATGCTGGGCGGGGTCGGGCGACGACTGCCCCCTAGCTGGAAGGCACACCAGCTCCCAACCTCCAGGGTCCCCTCTGACCCGGAGCAGAGGACACCATATCTCGGGTAACAATGGAGCCCGCGGCGCGCGGCGGGCACCCGAGCACGCCAGGCGCCCAGCAGTGCGCCCCTTTACCGGGCAGGGAGGCCGGGTGGGGCTGCAGCACAGCCTCGCCCGCGCCAATCTACTGACTCGGCTCTACGTGGCAGCGACACTGCCGACCCTCGCCCGGCTCCGGGGTGCGTCCCCCACCCCTGCCGCGCTTTCCTCAGCCCCTCCGGGCCTGTCCCGCAGCGTCCACGGGCGCCCTGCTGCTCCTGACCCAGGTCACTACCCGGGCGCCTCCCGGGCGTCCAGAGTTGGGAGCAGCAGCCGCTACCTCCCGAGCGCCCCGCACGCCTCTGCGGCGGATCCCCAAGATCCTGGGCGAGCTGCCTCGCTCTTCCCCGGGGGTCCGAGCGAAGACGCCGAGGTGGGCCAGCTCGACCCTGGCGCTGCCACCGACCTCGACGCCCAGTCCCCCAGACACACCCGCCAGCCCGCCCTGGGCGCGGACCCCCGGCGCCTCCCTTCCCGGGAAGGTCCCAACAGGGCCTGCGGGAGAGACGGACAGACGCACGGGGAACGCACACGGAGGGAAACTTGTTCCTCCCCGTCTCCTGTCAGGCAACTGCTGGCGAGCCCGTGCGGGGAGAGGGGCGGGAGGAAGCGAGGGAAGGGCTCCAGAAGGGGAGGGGAGGAGGAGGTGGGGGAAGCAGGGGTGCAGTTGGTGAAACAACTCCGTCTCCCGCTCCTCTTTTCATTGCTTGCTCCTCTCCTTCGCGCAGACACCTCGGACCTCCCCTGGGCGCCAGCTCCTCGGCTCCAACGCGTCCAGAAACAAGCCGGAATTTTTTCTTTCTTTCTTTCTGGAAATTGGCGTTGGTGTACGTTTCTCTACGTCTCTCCTCCTCCCACCACCACGGCCCCCCCCCCCTTTTTTGAGACATGGCCCGGGCAGTGGCTCCTGGAAGAGGAACAAGTGTGGGAAAAGAGAGAGGAAACCGGAGCTAAATGACAGGATGCAGGCGACTTGAGACCCCCCCCCCACGGCCCCCCCCCCCTTTTTTGAGACATGGCCCGGGCAGTGGCTCCTGGAAGAGGAACAAGTGTGGGAAAAGAGAGAGGAAACCGGAGCTAAATGACAGGATGCAGGCGACTTGAGACACAAAAAGAGGAGGGTTTCTCTCGGATCACGGCATTGCCTCGCCGCTTTCCTTTCTCCAAGACGGGCTGAGGATTTTAGAGCTCTGGGAGGAGTGGAAGCGCTCCGGATTGTTGAGATCGCCCCGGTGCTCTGTTTTCCCTGCACGTTCGGTTCTCCCGCGTCTGCCCGGGAACCCAGCGAAGGGAGGATGGAGAGGGGGCTGCCGCTCCTGTGCGCCGCGCTCGCCCTGGTCCTCTCGGCCGCCGGCGCTTTTCGCAACGGTAAGTGACAGGCGGAGACGCGCGGCCGCGGGGGTGAACCCGGCTCCAGGCTGCCCGCGTCCGGACCCCGGACCCGCAGCCAGTTGCCGGGATCCACCGGGGAGAGCCGCCTCCTGGGCGAAGGAAACTTTTATCCAGGCGGAGAAATCAAGCAATAAGATCAGTTGGTGTAGGGCAGGGAGATTTCAAATGCACTGACTCCCTCCTGAAGTTGGTTGTTTGGCCGTGGAGGTTTTCCTACCTCTGCTACAAGGCAGAACTGCTTACCTTCCCAGAGCAGCACACCAATTATCTTAATAATGTTTCCTCCCAAAGGCAAATTAGATGAGACTCCCTTTCAAAAATCTGATGGCTGTTGAAAGTTAATGAACACTTTACCAGGAGAACTTCCTGGTTCTCGAGCGGCTCCCCCGAACTGTTTCCTCTGGTGGGTGCCTGCAGGAGATAGCGGTTTGCTGGTGGATGTAACTCCCTCCTCCGCTTTTGTAAATGGCTCTGATCCGTCTGGAGTATGAATGAAAGTTACATCGTGTCAATAAAGGAATCTGATATATACAGTGTAAGGCACCAGGATATCTGAAAATCCCCAACCTAGTTGCAGCTTCCACTTAGCTTTTAAAACCACTCACTGTTAAGTAAATGGAAGACCGTGCTGGGTTATAAACAGTATCCTGTAACCTAAATAATGTGTTTTAAAATGGGATCTGGTTGTAGGCATGTTTGACTTACACTGTAAAGTAGGTGGAAGCAAGGGGATGGCATTATCTTTACAGTAAGTCTTCAGCAATTATTATTAACTAATTATCAAATATTTACTTTTGTCTGGCTTAGATTTCAATCAGAGTAATTAGAAGGAAAGACCATCCGCTACTTACGGTGGTATATTGTTTTAATAAGAGACCACAAGTGGAGGAGTTCATACCGAGAGGAATGTAAATCACATCTTTACGATGGAAGTTAATCTTTCTAATATGCTTTCTGGAGGTTTCGTGATTGAAGCAATCGATTTCCCCAACAGCTACCAAGCAGTGTTCTAAAAGATACACTTGGAAGCAAAACACACACACACACACACACACACACACACACACACAATTGTGAATGTGGAGTTCAATTTATTAATGAACCTCGGATGATGGCATCTTTCTATAGTCTGGCAGGGAACGAAATAACATTCACTCCAATTGAAAGAGCTCAAGTGGTTAGACTTTAGAAATTACAGTAACCCAACCTCTGCCTCCACAACTCCGGAGATTAAATCGGTGGTGGTGTTCATAGGATGGATTTGAAATCCAATGCAAATAGCTTTCAGACTTTAGGTTGTGAGCTCCATATGTCTGTGTGTGTGGGTGTATGTGTATGTACATACATGAGAAATATATATACTTCTTAATTTTCTTCACAGAAATCTGGGGAATGCTGAGACCCTGAGCTTCAATCGGTGACTTGACTAGTTAAACCCATGTTGCTGTGTTTGCAGTGACCAGAGCCAGTTAATGCCTCTGTAGCTCAACAGACCTCTTCCAGCCATGTCCACCTCCTCCAAGTACCAGTGTCTGCTAAATTAATTCATTAACCTTATTTAGGGCTAATGGTCCAGAATCATTAGAAACTGCCCTTTCTTAATCAACTGTTAGAGAGATTTAACAGAGCCAGGGAGTCTAGGAGTCCGCATTATCTTATTACACTGTCACTTTCTCAGAAGTCACAGATTAAAGAGCTCTGGTGTGGTACTGAATCCACCTAAATGTCTTCTGAAGTGACTCTGTCGAGTGGCTACAAGCAGTGCTGTTTTATTTCACTCGTCTAACAGATGCCAGACACTGCCATGATGTTTGTACAGAGCTGGAGGAGACTTAATGAGATGGGGTCGCTTTCCAAGTTTTCTGCACATTTAGAATAATGCAAGAGCCTCGGCAGAATCGCATAACAGAGTCCAATATGATCATTAGCTGAGATTCTGAACTCCGGTTACAACATCATTTCTTCTTGGCAAACCTTAAGCTTCTAAAAGCCAAGGCAAAGGAAACCCATATAAGGCTACCCCCAGTCTAAGAAACAAAGTCAAAAACATCTAGCAATTGAGAAAAACAATGTAATTTATATTGTCTTCTTTTTAATTTATGGGAAACGATTTCTGTAACGCATGTAGCTTTATGTATTTTTGATGTGCACTTCATCTTTCATTTCCATTTGACCTGGTTTTCCGGTAATAAAATTCTGTAGGTTTATAAATTCATGCTGAGAGCAAAGAATGCCATTCTCTTTCCACAGGGAATCTATTAGATGCAATATTAAAATCTATATATACCATTACTGAAAATTTGTGATTGATAGGCTTATATATTTCACTGCTTTCATACCTGTTCCTCTTACATAGTTTATGCACCAAATTTTTATTGCTCGAAATTAAGCATCAATAAATGTGGCAGCATTGCAGGCTGAGGCTCTCCAATATGAAATCCATCATTAAAAGTGACAGTGAGGGTCCACACTGAACAATAAAGCAGCCCAGAGACTGGTTTCTTTGGCTCTCAGTGAATCACTTTGGCTTTTGGGTTTTTTGAAAGGAGGGCTCAAAACTTGTTAGCTCACCTTTCCTAAACTGTGACAGTGTAGCTCATCATATGTGATACCCAGACCTCCCTGTGGTGGAGTTTTTTTCCAACATGTAGGTAATTAGAATTAATGCTGTGTAGCTATTTATTTTTCTTTCTGCCCAGTTACTTTGATCTGGTCTCCAAGACTGAGCAACTTGGAGCAGTAGAGCAGAATTATTTCTGCTTCACCACATATACTTTGTTCTCTGATGATCTGGATCTCAAAAGCAGAGATAACTCAAAATCACTTAGGTTTGCGGGCAGATAAAACAACAACAAAAGGTCTGGCTTTAAGCCAATTGAAATCCTGGATGACAATCCCCACTGATCAATGACACAGACCAGGCTTATCATCAAAAAGCAACACAAAGGGTCAAATAGCATCTTTTAGTCGCCTTCACTTAGAACTTGCTTCTTAATGCAATTACACTTCTGGGGGGATAATTAAGTCTAGCAGAGGCTCCCTGGGGACCATGTTAACATCCATTGAGGGGACTTAATGTTTTTAATGCTAGAAGACCTTTTTCTTGGGAGGGAACTTTGTGTGGGGTGGGGATGGAGTCCTATCAGATCGCAGTCCACTTTCCTCCTGAACCGACTTCCTGAGATCAAAGAGTGTCCTTTGGTGGCGTGTTGGTATTGGCGCCACCTGAAGGACCTGCAAGCGCCTCTTGGAGCTCCCCTTAAAAAGTTATGGAATGTTTAATAACCGGTCATTTATATGTAAATTTAGAATACCTAACTGGTTGTCAGGAAAAGGTCTACTAAAATATTATTTTTATTGCAGATAAATGTGGAGATACGATAAAAATTGAAAGCCCCGGGTACCTTACATCTCCTGGTTATCCTCATTCTTATCACCCAAGTGAAAAATGTGAATGGCTGATTCAGGCTCCTGACCCATATCAGAGAATTATGATTAACTTCAACCCTCACTTCGATTTGGAAGACAGAGACTGCAAGTAAGTGAGAATGTTTGAACAGGGCGCCACAGCACCATCTAGTGGGCGCAGGTGTCTATGGGGGGGAAGTCTGTGAACCACCTAGAATGTAAATGGATCCAGGAGGGATTCTGATCTAGGCCAGATCATGTGTCAATGGTATGGAAATTAAATTATGTTAAGTGATTTCTGAGTTCCCTAAACCAGGGAGATTATATTTAAATGTGTAATTTCTCATACTCTTTTTTCCTGTTAACACTTTTGGTTTTGGAACTCTTTTGTTAAGAAATGTGTATATATGTGTCTTTTTTTCCTGGAAAGGTGAAGAATTAGAAACCCAAACTCTCACTTGAGTTCTTATTAAATATCGTAGGTCACTCTCATATAGTGCATTGGCAGATGGTGAGGTTGGGTATTTTTTTTAAACAAATCTGGGGCATGTTTTGTGATCTAAGAACTGTGTTTATCTTACTGAGTTTGACATGACCAAAGCAAATTGTCATTGAAAAAAAAAATGAGGAATATAGGGTAAGTCTAATGAGGGATTATTATAGTAGATTAATTACTGCAAGTCTCTTACGGAAAATGCTAAAAGAACTGTTAATTCACGATGAATATAATGTTTGTTCTTGTGCTTTAGCATTCCTATCTCCTTCTATGGTTAAGTTACTAAGCATCAATTTATACCAGGTTTCATTATTATGAAAACATTCTCACTAGAGGGACAGTCTAAATTATATGTCCTCACTTCGTATGAAAGAACTGTGTGTAGGTTTTGCTTTCCACAAAGCGGCAGTCCACTCAGATCCAAATTTGCTTTTCTCGCTGGACATCCATGCAGCAGACCACCTGTCTCTGTCTTATCTGTGTTATCCTGTTCTGGCACACTGCACATGGTGTATTCTCCAGAGACTTGAACCTGAATAAGAACCTTCAATGATGTTTAGATATATAAATAGTTTTAGCAAAGGAAAGTAATCTATTTAAATCTCACTTCTAAAGTGTTTCTCAAAGACTGATATGTTTTCCCAAGTTTTAAAATGAGTCAGTTTCATTATTTAAAATATTTTCTTTGCCAACACATAACCCTTTTAGAGAAGAAAAGAATAGTATGAAAATATTCCCACCTGTAAGAAGTCCTCAAGAACCTGTTGGTTTGGTGGGGTACACTAGTTTTTCATGGTCAGGGAGATGAGGTCATCTGGTTAATTCAACATCTGGTGCCTGGAGAATTAGCATACATTCATGTCCTGTTGGTCAATTTCCAAATAATCAGTGGAACACTACAGCAGGTAAAATTATGCCAATTTCAATTGAATCTTTGTTCTGTGATTCAGAAGTGCTTCAGGGCATTATATTGACTTTTAAATCTTGTGTGAGAGTTGCCATTAATAGAGTGTTCCAGTAACTTCTTGGAAACAGGGAATTCTTTTTTTTTTTTTTTTTGGCCAGTATTCTGTATGGTGGTTTTTACAATGTCAGTCACCTAGACAAATTGGAGACTTGTTTTCCATTTCATTTTATTTTGTTTTGTTTTATGTTTTGCATTTTGCCAATACTTAAACTGATATAGGAGATATTTTTAAGAAACTCTGGTAAAACATACTCAAGTAATAACATTATTCCTCAAAATAAGGTGCTATTAGATTTCAGTAAACTCATGCTTACTAATTCCTGATCTGAGAGTTTTGACCATGTATATATGTAATATAATAGTTAAGGAATTCAGAATAGTTATTAGCAGTGGTGTGCTGGTCAATGTTAACAACTGGATCTAGGGAGGGGACAGGTCAAGTCCTGATCTGTGATATTTGCCAATTTCTGTAGTGTAAATATTCCTACCATGGCCAGTTTCAAACTACAGTGATGTCACTGTGCACAGACTTGCAAAGAAGTTGTACATCTGGTTCTCGTGAGCTGGTGTGAGCCAGCTCCAGCACCCAACTGCATAGGAGTGTAAGAAGGGGAAGCCAGTTGAATGAGATAATGTGTGTAAAGTGTTTACAAGTGTCTGGCACACAGCAAGCCTTAAATAATTCTCTACCATATCATGATGTGAGGTAGAGTATGGTAGGATGGGGGGAGCAAACTTTTTTGTTAGTTTTGTTTAACCATGATAAGAAAAGGGATAATTATAACTCAGAGTAAGGGACCAGTTAAGTGATATCAGCAAGAAACTGGCAAGGCCAAGAAGATTATTTCTGTAATTATGATGGTGAGTTTTGTTTTTGTTTTTTAATGCTACAGAATAAGGTGGTTTTTTAATTGTAGCAAGTGAGTATTTGTTCTCTGTGAAGGAGCCATTTCCTGCCCAGTCTTGAAGGCTGATACCTTTAGCCTGATGTGGTCAATGGAGATTATGGCCCTGGAAAATATCTTTGTGCCATGTTTCCAAGTGGTGCTCCCTGATTGTTTTATCAATGAAAATTCCAAAAATGATATAGGAAGACCGACTTAAGACATTTGCCATCACTATCTTTCTTGACTGGTCCTCATGACTCCTGGTTATTGTTGAAGGTTGCAGCTGAAAATTCTACACATGTGGCGCAATTATCTCCTTTTGGTTGTGAGAAGAATCCACAGCTTTAAAATCTACAGGGGGTTAGAATTCCCTAGCAAAATGGAAAGCACCACAAACTCCTGTAGGAATAAATTCATAGACTTCCAAAGTTTATGTTGGATGTGCAAAAGTATAGATTTGGGGGTTTTGGTGGATTGTGGGGCTTTTTAGTTTATATTAAGCTACTTCCAAAAATCTATTTGAGATGACACATCACGTTCAGAGAACTGGTAAGCTTTTACTTATCATTTCTGTTAAGAACAAGCCGTTTGTCTTATTTGAGATATTTAATGTCTTTCCTTGTCTCAGCTACATTATATGTCTAATAGCAGTAAAAAGTACTTGCTGTTCCCGTTTTATAGTAAGATAAAATAGGGTAGTGGATACGAAATCCCTTTGAAAAGCTAGAAGCTCCTCTCAGAAGCCGTTATTATCATTCTTAGGATATCTTTAACAACTTGGTGATTGTTAGAACATTTGGACATAGGAAACTAAGCAAACTAAACGTGTTAATCCAATAATGGGGATGATCCGCATACAATACATCCTGCATTTCTCTTGAAACTGTCGGTATTTGAATAGTCAGCTTTCATAATGGGAAAGCTCAAGAAATTGATTCCTTCACAATTTGCTTATTGCAAAACATCCTGGAGACCCAAGTAAACAATTGTTTCTTAGAGTGTAGGGATAAATAAGTAATTAAATAGCCAAGCTCTGGTAGGAAAAATACTTTTATTTCTATTTTATTGTTTTCTTCATCATGAAATTAAAATATTCTCTCATAATTTTAACCATACAGTGAAATGCACACAATCACAAATTTTCATGCGAAGAGTACCACGACTGGCCCAGTACGTAGTTAACCTGTGCTAACCTTACAGAAAGGTTTTTACAGTGGATGTCGGGGGTGGGGGGGGGCGGGGGGAGGATATTTCCTTAAGGAAAATGAATGTCTGAGTTGTGCCTGGTAGCTTTAAAATTCAACCATCTATGTGTATGCCACCCCTGAATCAGGTTTCATTACAAATAAGCATCAAAAACATAATATTAGAACTCCCTGAATTCTTTCATTGAACAAGGTGTGGTATCAGTCAGTCAATCCATGGAGCCATAGAGCATCTGTCTGCAGGCTAATCTTGGGCTGGGATTTCTAGGTAACTAGTCTGTGCCTGGTTTTATTGTAATGTTGATACCAGAGGTGGCTACAGAATGTTCTGAATGGAGAAGAAAAGGAGGAATCTGATTTCTCTCTTTTGCACCAGCAAACTCCTCCATGCTTGTGAAGTGTCAAAGCAAGAGTTAAAAGCAGAAAAGAAAGAAAAACCCACCTGCAGAGTGTTGGTCAGAAGGCAGTGTTCATTGTGCGTTGGAAATGGTTTTCAGAACTTACACTGAGCTGGTTGGGTTTTACTCCACTGGAGTTTCCTCCGGTGGTAAAGCGGCCATCTTGACTCTCATAAAACTTTATATCTGCATAATAAACAAGAATGTCATTGATACAGTAGTTAGAATTTATGGAGCTTTTCCGGTTTCCCAGCAATGCAAACTATCAGCATGATAATTTATAATGGTTTGTGACAAATACTGCTGAGCGAAGAGGTGTGTGGTTACATTCAGATCAGATGTCATCTGGGGAGCAATAAAAATTTCACAGACATTGGGTTAAAAACATTAGGAAAATGAATGTGAAGCTCCAGAAAGAGAGTCTAAGAAGGTGGCGGTGATGGGGGAGAAGGGAGGTCTTCTGAGTGACAACTTCCTGACTTCACTGCCTGATTTGTCAGGGCTGTTTCGTAGGATTTCACCAAGACGCAAGGCTAACATCCCATAAATGCTTTTCTATCATTAAGATTTGTAGCCTTTTCTTTGTGTAACCAATAAATTGGTGTCTTTTTCTTAATTCAGTGCAATCAAAGGAAGATTTCACTCTTGTAACTTCATATGAAGTTTAAACACAATAAAACTGTAATTAAATAGAGACGATACTCAAGTCTGGGGATTTTGTTGGAATAAATCACACATTGTCTTTAATGCTACTTTTAAAATTTCCTAAGCGGTTATAAACTTTGAAACACCATTTATTTTCATAGAATATAAACTCACTGAATGAAAATTAATCTTCCCTTAGTTCCTCAGATCTTATTATTCCTGAAAATGTAATTATACAATGGTAACTTTGTTGTTATAGGGAATTTGGGGACTAAAAGTTCCATTTTTGGTTTCCCTAAGTTATATTTTTTGTTTTGATCTTTACTTTGTTCAGCATGGATTTTTGCATTAATTTTATTATTTTTTAATTGCATTAAAGTATTATTTATCCTGATTAGTGAGTTTTTTTGTATCTGAGGCATGGGCATACCCCTAGTCCTAGCCTTGGGTTTTAGAGCATCACTTAGACCAAAGCAAACAAAGACTTTGTTTTATGGAAAACAGTGGGTATTTTTTGCCGAAGTAATTCTCTTTTTTCTATATTAAATATAAAAGTATATTAAATTATAATCTATATCTAGAAAAATATACAAAGTAAGTGTAACATTTGATACAATTTTACAAAGTGAGCACACCCATATAACCGAACCAGAGCAAACATTTCCAGCTTCCTAGGAAGAGGCCACCTCCTGTCCACTTTAAGTCTCTGACCTTTGGCCTCAAGGGCAGCTGCCATCCTGACTTGTGTGATTCCATTTTTATAAATTTCAAAATCAGACAAAACTCACCTATAGTCTTGAAGTACTATCCTTTGAAGATCGCCAAACTCTTTGGAATATGGGGATAGAAAAAAATGTTCTAATCCAGAAACAGTCTTACTGAAGCACTTTTTCTAATTGTTTTTCGTTGACTACTATAGAAATATACTCCTTGCTTATACTACAGTTACGTTAAAATAAACACAAAGTTTTTGGTCCAAGAGCCTGCTTTTTATGCCAGGCAAATTCCGAACGATCTTCCTTTGCTTTATTTTTCCTCATCTTTTCATTGCTGATTTTGATCTCAAGTAACTTCCCAACATGGGCAACGTGAGAGGCACCACCACCAAGCTAAATTCAATTAGAAAACTATTGAATGGGGGAAAATGAACTCTTCTCAGAACAGCGGATGTCAGTGTGGTTGCTACCACCTGCAGCATCCTTTGTTGCTGCTCAAGCAGATAATTATCTACTTTCTTCCTTTTGATTTCTTTCCGCATTAGCACTAATTTAATTTGAACAGAACTCCATGTGTTTAATAAAATTAATTTCCTTTATTATTTCTTCCTATAAGCAATCGCATTGGATCATAATGAATTTTGAGTATTACAAGGTGGTTGTGTGTTGGGCATTTCCTTAATTTGAAAGAAGCAACCTTTATGAGAAGATTAGTTGAAATCTTATCCAATTGAATCAACATGTGCATGGCATTTCCAACCAGATTTCATTTTGGGGAGGCAGCACTTCAAAATTGATCCAAGGGAGACAGATGCCTGCAGCCGGCATGCGTATTATCAGCTCCTTTCCTTCCAGCATAAAACGTGATACTTGTATGCCTGCTGACATCCTTCGGAGAAGCACATACACAAACACATATGTGCGTGTGTGTGCTTGTGAGGGAGACTATAAAATAGACTTAACTAATGGTCGTTGTAGTATTCATCAAGGCTGATCATTAAGCCTGAAGAAAAACAAGAGACAAGATTAGTGTTCAGATCAGGTTCCAAATGCCTCTTAATTGGGTGTTTGTAATCAATCCTGACTGTAGGAGTCAGTGACCTGGCAGAACATAGCACCTCCAAAGAAGATTTTTCCTGCTCTTCTCTGGTTGATTGAACTGTGTCCAGTATCCAGGTCAGTTAGGATGACACAAGGTCGGGACAACCCTCAGATTGGCTGCGAAGCACACCAAACACATTATGATGGCTTATGGCTGAAGTCATTTAGTCTTTACAGATAGCACAGAAGGTGAACTGCTTTCATTCAGAATTCTACTAAATTCTGCAGAAGCATGGAGAGGAAAAAAAAAAAATCTCTTGGCTTCTGTCCATTCAATTGCTTGTAACGTAGTTTTTCTCCTCATCAAGCCCAGGTCTGTATTGCACATATCTTATATCTTATTTATGGTCAACGTGTTTTTTCTCCTTTAATTTAAGTCATCAATAGAATATTTATTTCTTAATTTTTAAACTTTTTAAAAAAATTTTTTAAACTTTTTATTTTATATTGGAGTATAGCCGATAAACAATGTTGTGATAGTTTCAGGTGCACAGCAAAGCGACTCAGCCATACATATACTTGTATCCATTCTCCCGCAAACTCCCCTCCCATCCAGGCTGCCACATAACATTGATAGAAAGGAGTCGTCGTGGCTGGTTCTTGCTGCTTAGTCCTCTATGGCTGCCAGGTGCTCACTAAACACTCTGTGCTTCATCTGACTTCATTTCATTTAATCTTTTTATCATTCCTATTTTGCAGATGATAGCACTGAGGCTTAGAAAAGTGAAATTAACTGACCCCAAATGCTCAGCTGCTGCACCAAATATCTTTCCATCTTTGTGATTGAAGGGACTTGGGATATACTTTTTTTTTTTTTTTTTGCGGTACGCGGGCCTCTCACTGCTGTGGCCTCTCCCGTTGCGGAGCACAGGCTCCGGATGCGCAGGCTCAGCGGCCATGGCTCACGGGCCCAGCCGCTCCGCGGCATGTGGGATCTTCCCAGTCCGGGGCTCGAACCCGTGTCCTCTGCATCGGCAGGCGGACTCTCAACTACTGCGCCACCAGGGAAGCCCGGGATATAATTTTTAAATGCGAAAATTCGAATGAAATATTACTAGGCTACTTTTTATTCAGCAGCCATTTTCTTCTATGAAACACACAAAAATCTAAATACAAACCAGCTGATTCTGAGGAAGGACTTAAATTTTAAACTCTTAGTTTGGATTAAGTGAAGCCTTGTGCACAGAAACTTCCAACAAATTGAGGATTTTCCACTGAGTCAAAACTTGTCTTAGCAATGAAATTTGCAGTGGATGGGGCAGGGGGTGTATCTGAATTCTGGTTCCTTCGGTTGATGGAGTTTGAAAACACAAAACACACATAAATACAATATTTATTTGAAGGCCTGGTAACCAGGCAGCACAAAGTTTCCATTTATACAGTTAGTTCAAGGGACATATGAGATACCAGCTGTACCAGCTGTATACCAGATCCTCACAAGCCCAGGAGTAAGAAGACTGGGTTCTCTTCCAAACACCCCTCATTCACCGAATTTCAGGCAAATAGCAGGAAAGTTTTGCTTTCCCACAGCTCCCCTATTTGTAAGATTTCGATACTTGTGTTGGCCACAGTGACTCTCTAAGGGTTAAAGAGAGAATGTTTGCTCAAGGCACTGGGTCCCTATGAGAAACAGAAGAGTGTTTTTTGAGAAGAAACCAATGCTCCAGAGTATTTTGTTTTTATCTGTTCAGACACTTGTACAAGCAGCCGGACAGGTTGGAGGTGATGGCTTGTTGCTTCTGTGATAGATTGGCATGTCACAGAGAGCACAGCCAAGTCCCGTCTGAAAGAGGATGCTAAATGTCTCCCCATTCGAGTTCTTACATTTCTTTAGAACAGCCAGAGGAGGCAAAGGCCAGTCAGTGTAGTCACGATTTCAAGTCCTCATCTGACTCTGTAACCACCAGATGCTGTGAGCAGGCCTGCTGTCATGTAAGATACCCTTGGTCACTGAAATGGCACGGAAGAAGTTAAGGTGTGGTCAAAATCTTAGTCCTGGCTAGATAGCTTTACAAAATTAGAAAGCACTAAATTTCCAAATTTAAAGAAGAAAGAACACACTCTTGACTCAAAGACAATGAAGGACACGGATCCCCACAAAGTTGGTGGCACTGGGTTGACTTGGTCTGATTCAGGATTATGTTGTTTCTTAGGTGTAGTAGCACCTACCTACAAGGGGTAGCCCATAACTTGATTTTTCATCGAAGGTTGTTGACATTAAGCTGAGGGAAGGGGCAGGGGGTGGGGGGAGTTAGCACTGATTGAAAGCTTCCTTTTTTTTGTTTTTTGGCCAAGGAAGAAAATTTGCATTTTCCTTGCCTTTTATTCCAGTGCCAATTTCTTTGTCCCTGGCTGAGGCCCCTACTGAGTAACTGTTAGGCTACACTGGTTCAGTCCTTCAAGGCACATCCTCATTTCCCTCTGTAGCTGTGCTAGCATCGTGCCTGATGTGTGTGTTAGCTCATTAACACGAACTGGGGATTTCTGATTGTCAGGGGATCATGTTAGCAGCTCCCTGAAAAAGTGTTCTGGTGAGAATTAGGGACGTGGGTTATAATTGCCCCTCTGCCGTGCATTCCCATCTATGAGACAGGACACAGGTCATACGGGCAGGGTTGCAATCTATGAATGGCTTGGTTATGCCACCATTAATACTGTGGTTTGACAGTGTTAACAGCATGGCTGAGGAAGACGGAACGACATCAAGGTCTGTGTCTACCTAGACACAGCTTCAATTAATCTTTTTCTTTCTCTTTCTGAAGAAAACAAAATGCTTTCCTTTCTCTCCCAATCTTAATAACACAACGTGGATGAGATAATGTAGGTGGAAATATCTTAGGAATACAAGATAAATATGTTAAATAAAGCCTAGGCATTACTCTAACAGGAACTGCATCCGCAGGTTTTCTTCCTTAAAATAAGTTCAGACTGTAAACAATAAAGTCTGCATCCTTGGGAGGAGACACATAAATATTTCAAGAGCACGGCACACAACCACAATAGAGATGGTATCTCATGCTCAACGTGTATTCAGCCAACAAGAATTTCTGAATGTTCTTATAATAAATTGGCTGGTTAAGTGTGTCATAATTGCAGTCTTCTAAAAATCTACACTACTGTATATAAAATAGATAACTAATAAGGACCTAATGTATAGCACAGGGAACTCTTCTCAATACTCTGTAATGACCTATATTTGAAAAGAATTTTTAAAAGAGTAGGTATGTGTACATGTATAACTGATTCACTTTGCCGTACAGCAGAAACTAACACAACATTTAAAATCAACTCTACTCCAAAAAAATTTTTTTTAAATAAAAAATAAAACTCTGGATGGGTGGAGTTTCTGGAAAATTCAAGGAAGATGCTATCTCAGTGTCATAAACTTGATAATAGCATTAATGGCCTTTAAAGAGCCATTATTTGCCAAGGTGTGCCTTCGGACTTATATTCAGTACAATCCAATGGGAAACCAGCCCATCCTTTAAGGCAGGAGCCAGTGTCATGGTGGTTATTACAACAGGGATGTCCGTTCTTCCCAGTCAGTGAAACCAAATAGTGCCATTATAGTTGTGTCCAAGAGAGAGGAAACTACATGGATTTTGTATTATAAATTCATAGTGAAAAGCAGCTGGGAAAATCAGTGTTTTAAAACTGATGATCCCTTCCATCCTCCCCACTTTCCCTCAGTTTCTAGCAGCCTCAGCCCCTTTCACCTTGCCGTCTCCTTCCCCCCATTTCTAGTTAGGACAGATTTCCCAATAGTGGGGCCGGGCGGAGGGGTTGATTCTCGGTGGCCTCGAAGAAAAGCACGTCCGCAGGAAGGCTCTTAGGATAGTGGCTGAGAAGAGATTACTATTTTAGACTCTTCTCGTCACCTCACCCTCAAGAATGGTCATATGTGATAAAAATGATGTCTGCAGCCTCTCAGAGTTCCCCCAGCACTGTTTTCCTTTGAAATGACCACAGCTGTGTATGGCTGGGGGTCCAGCAGAAGGGCTTTTCTTTCTTTCTTGTGGGACCTTGTGGGCCTCCCCAGTCCAACAGATTCTGTAGGACTTTCCACTCGTGAGTAAAAGAAACCCTCCTTGGACCTGTTACTCTTCAGACTAATCTCTCACCTCTCTCTCCCTTTCCTAGGACTGCCAAGGGCTTTGAATGTGGTGTCTACAACCCAGAACTCCACTTTCTCCCTTAACCCTTCTCAGCCTAAGTCCTCTCCCCTCCAGTTGGCTGAATTGTTTGCGCAGATGTTAGATTCCAGTGACTATTCTCATGCCCCAAACCACTGGCCTTTTCTCGGCCTGAATTTCTTTAACCTTGCACAACACGGTCCAGAACCCTTGAGACTCTGGGGCATCTCTTGATTCCTATTTGTCCTGCACGTCAGTTTAAAGCCTCTAAATCATGTAACTACAATATCCATCGCATCTGTCTTTTCTGTTATGTTTCTCCTGTTAGCACTCAAATTCCAACACTTGTTAACCAATCCCTGGTGCTGACACATTAGCCTCAGGAATGGGGCTTTCCTCCCCACCCCCACCTCGCCCCGCTTAGAAACATGGAGAGTTCCCCATTCCCCCCTTGCTTCATCTGTGTTTCTCAGCCTTGAATTACGAGTTCAGTTCAACTAGAAATGAAACCATGTCACTCCCACCTGCCTCTCTGGCCTTTCTCCTGTGGTTCTCTTTTATATTCAACCAAAGTGGCCACCTTGGAGCTCTTCATAGTCACTCCTGCTTTCCTATCCCATGCCTCTTCACGGACTGTTTCCTTCCCAGATGGACGAGGGGTCAGTGCCTTACACAGACCTGTGTCTCCCTGTCAACGTGTGGCCCATCATCTGGCCCTACCCTCAGTGATGCTTCCTTCTGAAAGCCATTTCTGATTAAACGTGGTCTCTTTCTCTGTCCTCGGACACCCCCCCCAAGAACTATGGTTATGCATCACTCAAGTTCCTTCCAGTATTCTATGTCTGGTCATAATCATTAATATTCTGCTACTGTTCACCCAGCTAGTTTGGAAGATGCTCCAGAGCAGAGGCTGAGAGTGTTTCCCAGCCCTGGCAGAGCCTCCCACAGTGCTTTGCCTGTAGCAGCTGCTCAATTAATATTTGCCGAATTGAATTGGCTGACTGACATCCTTCTCAGCGTGTTCCTCTAGCACCAAAGAACCGAGTCAGCTGCCCGGGAAAAGCTCTAACTTAATTAGACTACGAACATGCACACTTACACTTCTCATTTACAAGGTAAACCCTTCATTTTCCTGGGTAGTGGAGTCAAACTTACATGTTTCCTCTAAAAACCTCTACTTTGAAAAGCCTAGAATTTCTACATGTGAGTAGCTTTAGCTAAATCTCAAAAAAGATGCAGAGGTACTGCTTGACAGAAATCTCTTCTTTCTGTTTCACAGTCATCTCCACAATCTGTTTTGGGGTTAGAGGCATCAAATGTATTAACCTTGTAGCAACAGTCCAGGTTGCTGAGCATGTTCTGACATCCCCAAACTCTTGGGACTTTGTATCACAACTCTGTAAACTTTTGTCTATTGTATATTACTATCTGGGCTCACATCCAAACCACCTTTACCTAAATTTCACACAAATAATTTAGAGCCTTCTTCCGTTCCAGCTGGCAGCCCCAATAAATGCACGTGTTAACTTCACAGCAAGCTTGCTGGGGAAGACGTAGAACGTGAACTTCTCCCTTCGAAAGAGCAACAGGGGATGCATCCTGTGCTGAGTGTTGTAAATATGTTTGTCCACGTCACCAGGTAAAAACCAAGCCCTGTGTCCTAGAGCAGCCACATCAAGATGCTGTCCTGGAGAGCAGACAGACCGAGTCAGCCCAAGGCGTTTGCTGAAGTAGATAGTGAGGGGTTTCAGTTGCTCCCCCGGCTCTCACCTTTCTCACCATAACAGTGTTTGCTAAGCATTTCTTAAAGCTGTGTGTCACAATAGGCAAGTGTCAACCCAAGAGGGAGGGACAAAGAAGTAGCAGGTGCATGGCCATGTCCACAACAGCAAGCACCTCAGCCACCATGGCTAGTTTCCACATTCCTGCCGCCTCCCCGACGCCCT
>NW_006799027.1:344914-356380 GCF_000442215.2 Lipotes vexillifer | reverse complement strand
TCCTGCTGCCTCCCCGACGCCATGACCTTACACGAGTTCTCTGGGGTATTTCTGGATGTTTGTGTGACATCTCTGGTCCGGAAACCCATAGCACCCGTTGACTCTCACATCTCAGGTTTGTCTGCATCCAGAGAATAGAACGACTCGTATGATAAGCTCTTCCATTTCCCTGCGGGGGAAAGATGAGCTGGGCCGAGGCGGAGGGCCAGCTGGTCATGCCCTCAACTTGTTCTCCTTTGGGTCTGTTCTGTGTTTTCACGTTCACAGTTCCCTCCGGAGACTGGCTTAGTGGTCGATGTGATGCCTCTAGGAACCCGTCGTGATCCTGAGTTCTAGAAGTGACGGCCTCCAAATAGCTGTGGGCTCGTGTGTTTCATCTTTCTGCACCTGCATTTCCTCCTCTGTAAGGTGGGAGGGATGGGTCCTGCGCAATGAGCCCCTTTAGCCTCTAACATAGCAGGACTCAGCTTATGCAGGGGAACCCTGGTGCCACAAGAGCAAATTCCAAACATGCCTTTTCTGACCATTCAGCCTGGCCCTGATTCCCAATCCTTTCTTTGGTTTTTAACAAGACCCCTCATCCCTCCCACTTCTCTCTCCAAGCTACCCCAGCTCAGCCCAAACCCTCCCTGCCTTTTGCAACACAGCCTCTGCCTACTGCTTTTTTTTCTCCAAGACACAGATTTCATGTCCGTTTTCTACCCCGCAATTGTGTCAGGCATTTTAAACTCTTACTTTTGCCGCATTTATTCCAAGGAATCATTCACTTTTTCACCTAGACCTTAATCTTACCCATGAACAGGCCTGTTTTAGCGAATCATTTATTTAAAAGAACTAGGAATGTGGCCTCAGAAATACTCATTTATTGTTCTGCTGTTGCTGAATATAACATTTGCAGGCTACGGAAATTCTCTGTAGGAATGAGTTGTTTGTTCTTGAGACTAGATGAGCCACAGGCCAAGTTCGAAGGGTAATTTAACTGCAGTTGATAACCTGAGTATTAACCTAAACTCGGGTTTGATCACTAACACAGAAGTAGCTTTTACCTTATCTTTTTGTTCAACATAGCTTGTTAAAATTAGATTGTAAAGAACAGAGATTACATTGGCAAAAGTACAAAGGAATGACAACAGCAATTTTGTTCTTGAATCCCACCTCACTCTTTATGTCTCCATGGCAGTGTAAGCTATGTATCTATTTGTAAAACAGCCTTGAATTAAGGCGCTTATGCAGACGCCATTGTAAAAATAATTTTCTGAAATTGTGATCTATCAACAGGAGATAAGATGGCACTTTGTTGTCGCCTGCTGAGGCCCATTATGAATATTCTATTTCAGAAGCAAATCACACTGTAAATACAATGTTCAGATTCATTTATTTCCACAATAGCATTTTTGCAAAGGTGTAATTTCATAATTTGACTTAGCATTGATAGCACATCATCATTTCAAAACTCTTTATAACCACAGGTTAATTCACAGATCCTTGGGAAATTCTTTATTTGTACCAGACCCATTTTAGAATGAAATCACCCAAATGTTTAAAGACTAAGCAGCTTGCCAAAGGCTGAACAGGGGCAGAGATGTTGATAAAATTTGCTGTCCTTCTATGTTTGTCCTTTCCTTAACACATTTGACTAGGTGCTTCTGAAGAATTTAAACACAGATGCGCTACCAATAAAGATGAATGTTAATGATTCTATTACAGGCAGGAAACTTAGTTTAAAAAAATAAGCCCAAGTCGTTCAAGATACAAATGTAAACAGGACCTGAAATGAATGAACATACTAATTGTACTTTTCTCCTCTGTTTGGTCCTCCTGAGTCATATTTTTGTTAAAGCAAATGATCAATCGTAGACTAACGTCTAAAGTTATTTAGCTAATTCCCAGCATTAATTGAAAAATGTCTAGTATTTCTAAACACCATCCTAAAAATAGAACTCGAACTGTCAACCCCCATTATTTTTGTCATTACAGTTTTCCTGGGCCTGACCTTGAGATTTTAAACTATTCATGTTTCTTATCAGTGTTGTCTGAGGGTTTGGTTTATGTATTGATTCCACAGGCCCTGAGATGGATGATGAACACGAGTTCACTGTTAAACATTCATCATGACATAGACTTAGAAAAAAAATACACATGGCAATAAATTCAGAACTCGCAAACTTGAAAGTTGGGATACATGCAGGCACTTTGGACACCAGAATTCCTCCTCTAATAGCTCAACTGTTGCCTGCTACCTCATTCATTCCTTCATTCACTACGCATTTACTGACTGCCTAGTATGTGTCAATTACTGTTTAGGTTTAGAGCATCATGCCCTGCCCTCATGGTGCTTACATTCCAGGAAGACAGTGATAAACAAAGGAGAGCTGCTGCAGCAGGAGTGTCCTTTGTGCCCTCTGTGCCCTTCCAGCTTGTGGATCCTCATTATCTTCCCCTGCAGTTCCAAGACAGGCCCCCTGGGGACCTGGCTCTTGCACCAAACAAGATGCATATAGAAAATGTCTGGCTGAGGCAACTGTTGGCTGAGCATCGAGTTTGTTCCTGGCTGTGATGCTCTTGACTTGTAACCCTCTGCTGGGGCTCCAGACCTGCTTTGATTCAGCCCTCAGCTGGGCTGCTCTTGTTTCCCAAATTCACTTCATCTCCAGCCCTGAGTACTTGACCAGTGATGCCTACTCTCCACACCTGGCACTGACTGGCTATTCTAACTTCAGGTCATCTCTTCTTTGCCTGAAATTATTGGTCCCAGTCCATCCCCGTTTCACCCTCCCGCAGGCCCTGAGTGACGGGCCTCGGGAAGCACCAGACGTGGCAGAGTGAGCATGTGGCTTCCAAAGCTTCCCAGGATGGTTTGGGGTTGCTTCAAAGTATACGTTGCCAAAAGCCAGCTCAGCAGGGCTGCTGGGGTTACGGCCTCTGGGTGATTCATATACAGGAATCTCAGTGGGGACTGAACACAGTCAGCTATGACATTTTGGAGTTGGTTTATAGCCCCACCAGCCATTTTACTGGCTCTTCAAGTGGGACAAATTCAACAGAAAGGGAAGAAAGAAGCTGTATGAGATCTTTTCTACCTCATATCCCTAGCCAGGGCATAAAAATAATAATTCTTTGATAAAAATATTAGTGACTAAGTAAATGGGTTGATGTTTCATCTTACCATTCCATTTTCATCTCTTCCCCTGAAATGTCCTCATCACTCCCTGAACGTTAAGTAGTGGCAATGGGAATAGAAAGAAAGAGGTATCCTCAAGGAGACGTGGTCAGAACTTGACCAGTGATAGGATTTGAGTGGAGTTGAAGACAGGGACTTCAATGATTAAATGTCTCCATCCTCGGGTCTGAAAAAAACAGTAGTACTGGTAATGTCAATAGTCAAAGAAAAGAGACAGTGGGTCCCATTTCAGACATTTTGAGATGCTGTTGAAATATACACACAAAATTCTATGGCTTTCGAAGTAAGATGATCAGGTTCAATGCTGATCAACAAGGGTTTGACCATTTAGTCTTTTTTTAAAATTAATTAATTTACTTATTTATTTATTTTTGGCTGCGTTGGGTCTTTGTTGCTGCACGCAGGCTTTCTTTAGCTGCTGTGAACGGGGCCTACTCTTCTTTGTGGTGTGCGGGCTTCTCATTGCGGTGGCTTCTCTTGTTGCAGAGCACGGGCTATAGGCGTGTGGGCTTCAGTAGTTGTGGCACGCGGGCTCAGTAGTTGTGGCTCACAGGCTCTAGAGCGCAGGCTTAGTAGTTGTGGCGCATAGGCTTTGTTGCACTGTGGCATGTGGGATCTTCCCGGACCAGGGATCGAACCCGTGTCGCCTGCATTGATTGGCAGGTGGATTCTTAACCACTGTGCCACCAGGGAAGTCCCCCACTTAGTCTTAAAAGAAGGAGGGCGATAAGAATTAACTTGCCAAACCTGTTATGTCGCCATGTGGAGGGTGGCAGATATGTTTGCTATCGCGATACCGCTGATTGATTAGTAGTTGCCACTTGGAGTGCATTCGAGAAAAAAGTAGCAGAACGGACTGCAGTGCCTGCCATGGACTTGAGGAAAAAGTGGTATCACAAGGCTTACCAATCTGCCATCTTTAATCCATACGAAGAAATGGCCTCTTTGGGAAATGGGCCAACCTCAGAATGGCAGAGAAGAGTTTTATTTGGGACAAACGTTTTTGTTAATTAAATAAAAAGGCATGCATATTTATTTTTCTTGAGCACAGAGTTATCGGAAATAAATTTCAAAACCTAATTGTTATGTAAGTCCATTGACAATATTTGGATTAATTTCTCGTATAATGTATGTGTTCCATAGAATCACTTTTTAAAACTCAAGGTTTGCAGATTCTCTTTTCTAAAAAAAATACAATTTTTATAGTTCTAAATAAAAATGTTCTGTGTGGCTTGGCAAACCTCATATTCTGTTTTGCACAATAGGCCTTTTATGGAGACATGTACACACACTGAGTTTGCATATGTATGAGGGAGCCATGCTGCATATTTTTCCCTTAAATAAATATTTGAAAAACACAAGAAAATAAGTCACCCATAATCCTGGCACTCAAAGACAACACTGTCTGTATTTTTCATATGCCTTTTTCAGCCTTTTTTCTTTGCATTTAGAAATATACATATGTTTAAAAGATTGAGATGGTTCTTTATAGACACCTTTTACCCTACCATTTTCTCTAAAAATTACATTTTAAGCATTTTATGTTAGGTCCTTAAATAGTTTTTAAAACATATCTTTTATGTCACATGACTTTGCAAAATAATAATTTTAACCCAAACTGCTTAGGATATTTAGATTGTTTTCAGTTACTCTGAATTACAGGCAAATGTGAACGATGCTCAGTTGTACATCTGTATTCATGTCTTTATGTATCTTTGAGAATTTCTTTAGAAGAGATTCCTAGATGTATGGTTCCTGAACTGAACAATGATAGTAATAAGACTCCTGATACAAACTACCAACTTGCTTGAGAGGGTTATTCTCAGGGATAAAGGAGATTGGTGATGTTTACTTTAAAATTACATCTACATTTTTAAAGAAGTTGATATTTTTACGACATAAATTGATATTTTAAATTAGGAATTGGCACACTTTCTGCAAAGGACCAGGGAGTAAATATTTTAGGCTTCTCTGGCAAAACAATCTCAATTTCAATGACTTAACTCCTCCATTATAATGAGAAAGAAGCCATAGACAATAGGTAAATGAACGGGCATGGCTGTGTTCCAGTAAAACTTTATTTATAAAAACAGACCAACAGGGGTTGGTCAGATTTGGTCTGCAGGGCATAGTTTGCCAACCCCTGTCTTAATTGAAAATTTGGCTCTTCTGTGAAAACATCTGAATTTATGGCTATCAAAAATTGGGAGCCATGCTTTGCAGTGTTTCCTTTCTGAAGATTGGAGCTTGTAGGATTGTGAATCCCAGCTACAGACCAGGAAAGGGAGTCAATCTGCTTCTGTTGCAAGGCAATTTGGAAACTAGGCAAGGAAACTATGAATCAGCCTGTTGTTTCAACATATGTGGAGTATGGAAAGGTCTATAAAGTTAGGCTTCTGTCTGCCTCTGTCAGGCAGCTGTGTCTGCCCTGCATCTTCTCTTGGCACTTTTTTGAGAAATTCACTCTGACTCCCACGGAAAGAGTCACATCTATGTATACAAATGACTTTCACTCAATATTGATTCAATCAAGGGCTCCGTCACTCATTAATTCCAGCGTTACTGCACTATTCCTAGGAAAACAAAGCTGAAGCCGGAAGGGAAAAATCTGAGAAATAACTTTGTTCTCATGGAACCTACCCAACAGGCAATATTTTTCCCAGATGTTAAGCATACAATTGCTTTTCCTTAGGTGACCCTTTGTAGAGCAGCTAAAAGACATCATTGACTACCTTTAAAAAGGTATAAAACACTAAGGAAATACATGAAGTGTGACTGCCTAAGTAATGCTACTATGACAGAGATCATTAGCAATTATCTGTCAAAGAAACTTGTAAATTGACCAAGGCGATAAAATATGTTTTATCATGTTATTTCCCTGGTTGTCTACTTCTCTTGTGAAGGTGCTTTGAATGAAGAATCCTTCTGGCACAATGAGGATGAAGGGATGTTGCTTTCAAGGGCTGTTGGCTCTTACGTAGATGCACGCACTCACGCACACATCCTTCTGACCCCAAGAATGCAAAAGCAGCTGCCTTCATAAACACCACATCTGAGTCCAGCAGTGGTTATATGCTCATTGTTTCTGTCTCTCTTATTTATGCTAGAGAAACAATGTGAGCTAGACAGCCCTCTGCCAGTAATAGAAGTGTGTGCCCAGTCAGCCCAAGCAAGTAACAAAGTAACAAAGAGCTGGGGAAAGAATGGATTTGACCCTAGCAGATTAGTGTAAACAATAACTTTCCTGCACACACACACATACACACACAAACCCCATATATGTATAACGGCTGTAAGTTAAAATTTTGTTTAGAAATAACTCTTTTTTACTAAAAGACCCCAAATTGTGTTCCCACCATAAGCTTCTAGTCATAATACACATTTTTTAAAATGTGTAGAAAGTTATAAACACACATCTACTGCTCGGCAACTAGCCAGGAAGATAACCCCAGATTTACATTCTGATCCTTCTATTTGATGGATGAAGAAACAGACATTTCAACAGCGAGTGACTTGCCCAGTGAGTGGGTCCCTGGTGCAAACCTGGTTCTCCTGGTCCCCAGAACAGTGGTTCCCTTACCTGTCCACCCTTCCTTTTCAGCTCTGGTGTGTCTCCTCTTTGTGGTTTGTTGCAGGTTGTGCACATTCGTGATGTGGTGCTTTGGGATGCATGCACCCCCTTCTGCAGTGAGTCCTCCAGGGGGTTTAGAACTTATTCTGTGTCATCTCGAAGGGTAGAACAGGGACCAATAGGTAGAAATTATCATCCTAATACACCATAACAAACCTCCTAACTCATAAAATATGATTTCCCAGGGATGTCCAGGTTTAATCTTGAGTTATTTTAACTTAAGAGTTTCACATATTTTTTAAATGGTCTTAGTACATTACATATGTTTGTACAAATGCAATTCAGCGCATTAAAATAGTTGTTACCCACCTCAATATGTGACCGCAAATCTTAGAAGGGAATTAACCAGCGAGGTCACCCAAACCATTGATTCCCGCTACTGTCCCTGTGTGCTGTGGATTGGGCCTTTGTAATGTCACAGGTGCTCATTTGTGACCTGGCAGGACACACCATCATGGTGTGCATGGTTCTATAGCCGATCACTCTTCAGTTACAAAGAACTGATTCAATTGTTTACATTGCCTTAAGTCGTCTGGTGGTATGGATGCTTTTGCTTTTGGGGGTTTCATTGCTAAGACTCAAGACATGGTTTTCTACTCTCTCTCTACCCTGATGAGGGACCATTTCATAACGTGGTGAGCTTCTCTCCCCGCAGAAGCTTTCAAGCAGTGGCCTGATGCCATCTTTGAGGGGTGCTGTGCATTTTTGTAAAAAATTGGACCTCAACTGAATGGGTCCACAAATAAAAGGAGATGAGCAGATTGAATGCCAATCACATGGCCATTGGTTTATGGAGTCATTTCATTTCGTTCCCCAGAGCGCGTAATGAAAGACACAGCTTATCTCGAAGCTAAGTTTCAATTGGATAATGGCACTGGGATGGCCGCTAAGGGACAGCCATTGTGTACCAGCCTTCTGGTGCCCTGGGTGCTAAAGAGCAAAGGGACCAGTGAGGCAATAATTTGGAGCCTTTGGGGGTGGGGGGAGATAAGTTAGGAGTGTGGGATTAACATATACACACTACTTTATATAAAATAGGTAAACAGACCTATGGTATAGCACAGGGAACTATACTCAATATCTTGTAATAACCTATAATGGAAAAGAATCTGAAAAAGAATACATGTATATATGTATAAATGAATCATCTTGCTGTACACTTGAAACTAACACAACATTGTAAATTAATTATAACTTCAGTAAAAAATAAAAATAATTGAGTGCTTGTGGATTAGGACGGAGATGGCTGACGGGGAACCTCAGAGAAGGAAAAGATGTTGCCAAGGTCTCTTATGTGGTGTTTGTTTTCTTCCCCATTCTCCTAGCTTTCTCAACTTTTTTCAGTGATGATACAGTTCTTCTGGGGGTAGGGGTTCCATTCAAATAAGGAAAAGCAAATCAGTGAAAGAAGAGGGAATGGAGGCCAAAACTGGAAAGTATTTTACTGAAAACGTCTTGGGTCACCTCCTAAACTAATTATTATAATGTGTTTCAGTTCTGTTCAACTGTTTGACCTTTGTTTATGTGTTAACCAAATTTCATCTAGTTATTTCCCAAGAACAGCTAAGTATTACACAGGAAATGCTTGTTTCCTCATGTGATTTGGTTAAATCCCCCATTTATGTCTTGACCGGAAAACAGATTCTCAGAGTTTGAAAAAATCAGAATCTTCATTTCTTCTTTCTCAATCCCATGCCAATATTATTTGATCTTATTCAGTTAAAAAAAAAAAATTGTGTGTGTGTATATCATATGCCAGTATCACTAGTGGGTACCGGATACAGAAAGATCAATAACGCTTTGTTTGTTGTTCTTGAAGGGGTTACGGTGAATGGGGAAAGCAGGACTTGTAAATAGATATTTTACAGCTTAGGATGGTAAATGCTATGGCTGAAGGGTAAGTAAGATGTTTTCTAAGTCGCCGCCCAGTCTGGTTGTGTGGGCAGTTTCACTTTCCTCTCATCACCTGCATCACATTTGACATTTATTTTCTTCTTATTAACCATCAACCTCTGATTGAGAGATTAAAACTAAAATCTGACTCAGAGATTGTGAAACCCTTTCACACTGACAAAGTTTGTCCCCATCACTGTTTCCATATTATAATGAAATAAGGTCCTGATCATTGTCAGTTGGAAAGGAACTAGGTAGAGTTTAAACGTGGAGTTGTTACTGATCTGTTAGTACCTATGGAATATGGAAGGGAGAGACGAACAATTTTACTACCCACCCCCCTGGGATTTAAAAGCGTGTAATCTATTTCAGAAGGTGGAGATTATCTGAATGAGGAGATAGCAGTCTGTAAGGGCCAGCTGAGAGTCACAGAGAAGTGTGTGATAAGAATTCAAAGCACCCCTTTTCCTTGTCAGGTAATTAAAAAGAAGAACGGGTTCTGTAGATAAGACTGATACAGGAAAGCAGTTCTTTTAAAAATGTTTGTTTGTTTGTTTTGGTACAGACTTCGATCTGTTTGCCCAATTTAGAAAGAAGATAACGGATGGCGTGATTGCTCCCCCTCTCACTTTACTCTTACTCTTAGGTTCACAGCCGTGTGTGATTAACTAGAAAGGAATGCAAAATATGGTGACTGGTGAGGGACAGATTTTGCCTGAATTTGATAGATTCTGATGAGATGATGGGGGTGGTGGGGGGGAAGATGAGATGCCTTGGATAAAGATGTCCTCAACTTTGAAAACAGGAACTGTGGCTATAAAGTAATAAAATCGACTCTAAAACAAACATAACCGGAGCTTTTACATGGAAGGATATCTCCAACTAATGTCATCAGCTATGCTTCCATTGCTCAAAAACAGTTTTGAACTGGCCTCTGGTTAACCATGGAGATAAAATCAGCCTTTTTGTGTAGAGTCATTACTTCCAAACTCTGGGGTCCCTAGGGTTGCCAGAGCACCTCATGCAGCTTCCCCGTCCCGCTTTCGTGCTCTGAACTGAAGTCTGATTAGCTTGCCCTCCCTCCACGGCTGTTCACCAGCCGGGACTGTTGCTCAGAGGAAATCTTTACGTCTCTCCAGCCCCTACCTCCTCATTAACAGACAGAGCAGCTGCAACTGATTCCTCCTGCAATTTCTGTGTGGCCCTTGGACCCCTGGCAGGATGCCCAGCGCCTCTGCCACGGATGGCTAGTAATGTGCCCTCCAAGAGAACATCTGATCTCAAAGTGCTAATGGCTGAAAATTGGGGGGAAGTCCTTATCCAAGGGCCATCTTTTGATCAAGGAGGGGCCCTCCGCCTCAGAGGAAATCTTTCCTGTTTACAGACTGCTGGGGCTTTGAAAGCCCTGGCAGGCTGTGGGCCAGCCTCCTTAGCTTTTACGCAAAGGGGCCAAACAGGATGAGACCAGGATGGAAACTGAATATCATAGGAACTCAGAAGGGCAGGAAGTAACAACATAAGAGGGAATTCTTGATTAAAAGTATAATTGGAAAGGTTTGTGCTGGGAGGGTAGGAGATAATGGTATTAAAATATGTCTGGATTGTGTACATGTTTATAGTTAAGAAAGCCATTAGCCCACCTTTTCTTCGGTTCTGTTTCCCTTGTCACGTTATTCTCCAGAGAAATCTGAAATATTTTTTCTACCTCAAAACGCTGTGCTAAGTGCGTTTGGGAGAAAAGACAAACAAACTTCATTCTTTTTAATATTATTTTATACGTGAAATAGAACCTGGGAAAGACCTTATTATCCTTCGTAGAATTAATTATTCTAGAACTAATTATTAGGAAATTGAAAATTGTGTGTAAAGGTTAAAGATGCTATTCACAATGCTTTTTCCACACGCCGTTCTCTAAGAGTGACAGATGTTTGTGAACCTTTAAGAAAATGGCTCAAAATTCGGGCATTACTATGCATTGCTTCGAAAACTGTGTGTGTGGTGGTGACTGGTGATATCCCGCTTGTGGAATCAAGATCCCCACCAAACGCCCCGCTCATTTTCCAATCCGGGTCCTAGCACCACCCAGCCCCCAAGAGACCCCTGAGCCCCACCCACCGGGTCTATCTCCACACCCAGGTTGAGCCACTCACGGTCCACGGTTCCAGACGTCAGTCAGTAGTAACAGGTTTTATCATTGTCGTCCTGTGATAACCAGAGAATAAATTGTCCTTTCCAGACGCTCTGTGTTGCAGAAAATGTGCTCGTGCAGAATTCAGTATCAGCCTCCTTGCTTCGCACCCAACAGGTGATATTTATGGGCTGTTTACAAGTTGCTCGCATATGGCATTCTAAGGAGGTTAGTAACTTTCATATACTGTCATCCAGTTTATTTATTTTATGAAAACCTCCCTCCAAAGGTCAGCCCTCTTTGCCTACCTCCCTAACTTCAGGCTGAAGGAAAGATCCTGAATGTATCTCAAGGCAGAAGAGCTAAATAGGTTTACCTGCTCTCCCCATGTAGGGCTCCCGCGCATGTGTCTCTAACTTGACGCTCCAGATGGAACCCAAGCGGGAACCTGGTAGCGGCTCTTTTGATGCCGGTGATGCTACAGTCGTGTTCCTTTGCGTGGAAACGTCTGCCTGCTTTGGACTTGGCTCAGCTCACATGGAGGAGAGACAGGGCAACAACCCTGTGGGAAGCAGTGTGGTCAGCACGGGCGGTCGAGCCAATGCACCTCCCAAAAGCTGCCCGCAGCATTCC
>NW_006799027.1:343408-343942 GCF_000442215.2 Lipotes vexillifer | reverse complement strand
CCCGCAGCTTTCCTGCTCCTGCTTCCGTGGGTCCAGGACAGCAGGTAGCAGCGCTTCCGAAATCCTCTCCCCGCTACCGTCCAGAGTGGGGCTTCAGGCCTGCGGCACAGCAGAGGCAGTGACAGAGCTGTCCCCGAGAATAGTCCAGACTTTACAATCCTCCTGCCAGGTGGACACGCAAAATGTGTAGAGATTTTTATCGCTGCCAGTGAAACAGGAGGAAGGTGTCTTCTTGTCCTTTTGAAAGCTAAGCGAAATGGGTCATTGGAAACATTTCACTAGCACTGGTTTGAAGAGAAGTCCAGGCGGATTCCCATGGCCGTGAAGAGGAGACAGGTGGGCAGGCACCTGAGGACAGTGAAAAGGCAAGTGTCTGGAAGGTCAACAACGTTGTTCATCCTGATTTGGTAGGAAGTAGGAGAGAGCAGCAAGCTCAGAGCATGAACTTTTTAAGTGCCTCTTCCAGATCACAAAGGTCATCTTTTCCCTTTTCACGGATGCTCTTTATGTAGGTAGAGAGCATTCAGCAACCCG
>NW_006799027.1:306354-343398 GCF_000442215.2 Lipotes vexillifer | reverse complement strand
GTTCAAGTAGGGAAAGCGGAAGGAGGCCCAGGGATCCCCCAAAGTGCAACATCTGCTCTCAAGGCCACCAGGACCCATTCGTGATTCTCAACCAAGCACATCCCTCAGAATCAACTGCCTGCAGCAATTAAAAAAAAAATAACCGGAACTGGTTCCTGCCTCAGCCATCTGGAACTACAGTTCTAGGGATGGCGCTCAGCAAGGACCAGAGACAGTTCTGTGAGCAGAACAGAATGAGGGAGATTCCCCTGTGGCGCAGTAGTTAAGAATCCACCTGCCAATGCAGGGACACGGGTTTGAGCCCTGGTCTGGGAAGATCCCACATGCCGCAGAGCAACTAAGCCCGTGTGCCGCATCTACTGAGCCTGCGCTCTAGAGCCCACAAGCCACAACTACTGAGCCCATGAGCCACAACTACTGAAGCCCATGTGCCTAGAGCCCCTGCTCCGCAGCAAGAGAAGCCACCGCAGTGAGAAGCCCACGCACCGCAAGGAAGAGTAGCCCCCGCTCACCGCAACTAGAGAAAGCCCACGCGCAGCAACGAAGACCCAACACAGCCAAAAGTAAATAAATAAATAAAATTAATTTATTTTAAAAAATAAATAAATAAAAGAACAGAATGAGGCCCCATCTCAGCACTCAGGCCTCTGACCCAAAGGCTGCTGTTCTGGGCAAGCCTGTGGGCCTGGTGGACCCCTGCTTGGAGAGCTAATGGACAGAAGGAAGAGCAGTCCGAGGCGGGAAAGGCGGGTTTCCGTGGTGGTGAGGGGGGCAGAGTTGGCTTATCCTGCAGAAGGAATAGGTGTGGCTTCCTCAGCCCTAACCCAGGGTCAGCCACTTACTCTGTGACCTTGGGCTTACTCAATGGAACCTTATTAAACCTTCTTGCTCTCAACTACAAAGTGGACCTAAAAACAGTACCTTGTGGGGTTATTGGGTATAAAATGAGATTATGCAGGGAAAGTACTTAGTTAAGGTCCTGTCACAAGTCAGTGTTTATGAAGAGTAGGTAGTAGAAGTTATAGTAGTGGTGGTGGTGGAGGAATATTTTGATTAGTGGGAAGAATATGGAGTTTACATTCTAGCAACGTGCCAGCCTAGACCTATCATGGTAACAGCTGCAATTCATATTGCGTCTCTGTGTGCCTGGTGGTGGGTGGGGATGATGTTTAATCCTCACAAGCACCCTGCAAGACATTCTCATTCTCATTTTACTAAAGAGGAAGCCAAGTATAAAAAGGTTATAAGATCAGCCTAAGAAGAAGACATAAATAGAAATTTCTCCAAAGAAGACATACAGATGGCCAAGAGGCACATGAAAAGCTGCTCAACATCACTAATTATTAGAGAAATGCAAATCAAAACTACAATGAGGTATCACCTCACGCTGGTTAGAATGGGCATCATCAGAAAATCTACAAACAACAAATGCTGGAGAGGGTGTGGAGAAAAGGGCACCCTCTTGCACTGTTGGTGGGAATGTAAACTGATACAGCCACTGTGGAGAACAGTATGGAGGTTCCTTAAAAAACTAAAAATAGGGCTTCCCTGGTGGCACAGTGGTTGAGAGTCCGCCTGCCAATGCAGGGGACATGGGTTCGTGTCCCGGTCCGGGAAGATCCCACATGCCGTGGAGCGGCTGGGCCCGTGAGCCATGGCTGCTGAGCCTGCGCATCCGGAGCCTGCGCTCTGCAACGGGAGAGGCCACACAGAAACAGCTCTTTCAGATCCGTGAGACTCTCAGCCTGGGCGGTCAGGGCACACCTGCATCTCTAAGTGCCCAGCAGGTGAGTCCTGGTCACCCAGGGTAGACGTAAACTGACCGTGACTTTTACATGCTACTCCTGGCACCTGTGCTGAAAACAGGCTCTCTGGCAAGATCCCTTTCACCAAATGAAAAAATGTTTCCGGAGATCCCAAGGTCTTGAAAACCTCGTTTGTCTCCATAAAAATATGTATATTTTATGCCTGCCAAAATGAGTGAGATTAACAGGAAAATGAATTTCAACTGTGAACTGGTTGATAAGTATATTATTAACAGGAAAATGTGGTACTTGTTTTCAAGGATAATGTAACGCCTAGGAATTTTTTCTTAGAGCAGCTGATTTTCTCCCAGAATCTCATTTTCTAGGACCATGAGGCCCTAGGATTCCAGTCAGTCACCAAGAGGGTCAATCTCTGTTTTCCCCTCCCCTCCCTGTACCCTTGGGGACTGTCTAATTTAGGACAGTTAATCCTGCTTTTAAGCCCCAAAGTGTTTGAAGGAAAAGTAGTTTCCTTAGAACAAGATGTACTTTGACTACATGAGATGTAAGGTAGGAAATAAAATATGCAGAGGCCCCAGCAGTATTCCAGAATCCTTATTTATATTCAATCTAAATCTAAAGAAACAGAAATTCATAACAGGCAGCTTCTAAAAACATCCTTGGAAAAAACTGTTAACTCAGATTACAGATGAACTAGTCTCCCCTTAAAAGTGCGCTGCTGCTTATAATAAGACACAGCCCGTGGCCTTAACTAAATTTGCCATAAATTATATGGCATCACTATAGACAACAGTGTTTAGTGTTTGTTTTGTATTACAGTTTGTGTTGACCTCCAGTTTGTGATTTGTAATCAATATGTAGAGTATTTGAAGTTGTGCTGAATGACTTTTCTTTGTTTAAATTGGATTATTAGAACTGAGATGCTAATCCCATCTGGGCT
The DNA here is from genome assembly GCF_000442215.2 of Lipotes vexillifer. Classification (NCBI taxonomy): domain Eukaryota; kingdom Metazoa; phylum Chordata; class Mammalia; order Artiodactyla; family Lipotidae; genus Lipotes; species Lipotes vexillifer. The sequence goes on along the minus strand of NW_006799027.1, from coordinate 340,692 downwards.
CTGGTGGCCCTGTCCCTTCCAGGGAACCCACTGCCTGGCCTGAACCAGCCTTGGTGTGCAGCCTTGGGCCTGCTCCCATCCCCCCCCCCCCCCAACAAGCTCTAGAGTAAGGATGGCCCCGTGTGCCTCCCCTGGGTCAGGGGGCAGTTACTGCCTGAGATCAACCCTCCCCAGCTCTCCTGTCCACATCCAGGCCCTCCCTGAGGGTCCAGAGACATCTCGTCCTCCTCCTTCAAGGCGGTTTGGAGATTTCCGGCTGGCTTGGGTATAAGGAGTAGTATTAAGATGAAAAGAACCTTTTTTCATGAGTCTACTTAGAGTCACTAAAAGGAAAAGGAGACTGAGAGTTCCAGAACAATCAAACTTAGAGAGGTCAGTGGACCAAGAGGCAGCCTGGCTTCAAACAGACCTTCCTGTCTGGCTGCGCGCTCCTGCCTGAGGATATGACTGAAAGAAAAGTGTTTCTCAAACTTAAGAATATACTGATCCCCTTTTATAGAAAAGATGTCCATAGACCTTTCACATTGAAAACTTTTTTATTATAATCCTACTTATTATACATATCCCCAAAATTTATTCATCTTTTATTTATGCTTAAATTCCCGCTAGAATAAATAAAGCAATGCAAGTTTACACATTCATCCCAACAAAACTGCAAAACCCAGGCACTCAGATAACAACCTCAATTTGATGTAATGAATGGTGGCATTTGGTAGAAACAAAATCCTTATTATTGGGTAACGTAATAATGGTAGGATGTGTTTGCAATTTTATGCTTTACTTGTTATTAACTTATTTTCCTTGAGTTTCAGCATGATGGACAACTCTTTTAGCCATTTTCATGGTCTTTGCTTGTTTTCAATTTTTTTTTGTTTAATTTGTTTTAGCCACTGATGGCTTAAATTCATAGTCTGTTAATGGTGGATTAATTTAATGGTGTACCCCAAAATATCATGTTAGATAAAACCCTTTTAATAAGAAGTTCTACACTGCCCATTTATGTCTAGGGTTGCTATGGGTGAGCTACGGCTTATTGATTTCCCAGTGAGTAGACCATGGTGCCAGCAGCCAGGATGCTGGTTTTCTTAAGAGTTCAGTTCTCTGTTACTTCTGGTTCCCAAGAGATGAGTCATTCTCCCTCCACTGGGTCTTTATCCACACGGAGAGCTTTCTTGTGGCCTGCACGTGACATGCATTTAATCATAAACACAAATACTCATGTGCCTGCAAAAACACACGGCAGTATTCCTTATATGGTGGTGACTGAGGTTGTGTTTGGGTTGAGCTTTTTAAAAGATAATCATCAAAATGAAAACCTACAGTTTCTAAATTCTTTTATAACTGTCTGACACTTGAAGAATGACCAGCCTGAGATCCACCGCCCACATCTGACATATTAGAGATCGTATCAGGGCAAGTCAGAGGCTCTGGGCTGTGACCAGAGGCTATGATGGAACCAGAGCACAACGTGACTATTTTGAATCCCAGTGTGTTTTTATGCAAAGGGCCTTGGAGATCTTCTAGAGCAAACCCCTTAGGGTGCAGATGAGGAAACAAAGGCCCAGAGAGGTAAGGTGAGTCACCCAGCATCACCCAACTGTTCAGCAGCAGAGTTTGACTTCCAATTCTGCCCTCCTGGTTTCTTGGCCAAGGCCATCCCCATCACAGCTGCCTGCTGCAACTCGGGCAGCTTAGTGGATGGGTAGCTATGACGCTGAGGAAATAGTCCTTGTTTAATGTTATTATTATTGCTCAGGTGTAATACAGATGTTGGTTCTCTCCCAGGTTCACGTATATAGGGTGAACCCTTCAGGATTTTACAAGAAGGGCATATTCTTTTCTTCCTCATTAACTTTCAAACACTTACTCTTCTGGCCTGTTGTATCTCTCAGCATAGCTCCTAGAAATGGGTTTTGCTGAAGCATTATTCTGCAGAGAGACTAAGCCCCCCCAAAGAGGAGTGATGCCATGAGGAAGAAGTTAGATGTGGAATTAGAGTTCTGCTACATTGTCACATTCTGAGAGCTCACTCCCAAATTCAAATCCTGCATCTGAGAGCTGCAGGAATCTTGCCACTACATAAAACGTCACGTATACATAAAAATCAGTATGTGATCAATGCCTTATATTGATAGAAATGCACTGACTTTAACTTGAGGCTGTAACCCCTACTCTGATTTTATATAAACAAGTCCTGCTTAGTTGAATTTGCTCACACCTACCTGGCATTGTTCAATTGTAACATGAAATAAAGAATATATTTCATTGGTTTTAGGGATTTCTTCAGGTTGCCTGATTAAAGAACATTATCCACATTACACCTGTGATGGATGAAAGAATACACATTGGATGTGGATGAGTGAAATTCATTCATTCACATGGGCATGCAAAAATTGCTAAGCCCACAGTATAGCAATAGTGCCACCTCCCTATTATGCAAATCATCTGTGTTTTAAGGGATTTTTGTGGATTTTGAGTGTGTGTGTGTGTGTGTGTGTGTGTGTGCGTGCGCGCTATTAGTAGATGTCAAGCATTCTTCTTTCAAAGATAATGAATATGTTTTCTGTTTTCTTCCCTTTGCTGAATGCTGACTGAGTGTGTTTTAATAGGAGAGGTACTGGATTTGCAAGAGAGAATCCAGAATTCAACACTAACTCTGCTGCAGGCTGTTGGTCGTATGACCTGTGGTCCACATCACTTACTAGGGTCTCTGCTTCCTTATTTGTTACATTTAGGGGTCAGAGAAGATGCCCTCCAAATTCCCTTCTGTAATTCTGGTTCCTGATAGTTTTCTTTGTTTCTAGCACAATGAAATGAATTGTATGTGGTTAAATACACCATCACCATTGTAAAGACATAATAGTGCAAACAGGTTGTAAAATTCTAAGGAAGCACTTTGTTTCTGTTTTCCTCTGCACTGGATGCCAAGATATCTACTAAAGATGTTACAATTAAAGTTTATTGGGCCAAAAACATTCCAGGGAAGAAAAAGTCTGGAAAAAGTCCCTGTCCAGATTAGTGTGTTGAAGTTAATATTTTATAAACATTTCTTATCTCGTCTGAAAAGGAATAGAGAATTTGAGTATAGTGGGATAAAAATAGCTTGTTATTTAACTATATGTGCATATGTACATTTAAATAAATTCGGAAAAAAGAAGAAATGGTATGAAAATAAAATAAGACAGATTGGAAGTCTGGTAAAATTTGTTTTAAAGTCAGGGTTATGGAATATAGGAAAAAGTTACCAGGGAAGCTGTGGGCTTTCTTCCTTTGGACAGGCACAAATCTGCTCACTTGCTTGAGTTGGATTAGGTTATCCAAATGAACCCAAAGCCTTTTCAAGCCCTTTGATGTTATGATTCCCACCAAAATGTTCAGACACTTGGCCTCTGGAGGTTCAGTGTGAATGTCAGCATAGTGGCCCAGACATAAAAACTTACTTTCCTCTTGACCTTATTTGTAGTTAAGCATTAACTAAGTCAATCAGAACCCTTGAAAATGTATATTTTTTGAGTGAAGATATTTAAAATCACTTTGCTTATTGTTCAGATATATGCTAGAGAGACAAAAGAGTCCATAAACAAGCGTTGGTAGAATTCTGTTCTTCCTGAAAAATTAGGAAAGAAGTAAATCCATAGAGAAGATTTGCATTCTTAATAACCAACAGAAGTGGGAAAACATGTTTGAAACGTCTGTGGAAAAGTACTAGCTAGGCAGTCAGAAGTCCTGAGTCTTTTGACACTGAAACTAACTCTGTGATCTTGGGCGATTCAGCCTCCCTGCGTCCCCGTTTCCGTATTTAACATAAAGAGATGGAACCAGTTCATTTCATTTCAGCTTGAGGATTGATGTAGATAACCCTCTCTATACGGTGTATATAATTATAATATACACCTCTTCTAAATTGTATCCCCATTTCATTAATTCTCTGCTTCCAGGAAAAACTTTGTAACCCATGTTTTGAATGGTTATGGTCAACGAATCTGCAGCCTCTTTGAGTTTTTTTCTAGAATTCTTGCCAACATTTTCTCTTTGGAAAACTGCATATTTGGTCCACTTTCTGTGCTCCCATTAATTTCTCACCGCGCCCCAGGTCTCCACAACACACTTCTGTTCAGTGACTCGCTGTGGTTGCTGTCGTTCGCAGCTGTCTGGAAAAGTCTTGTCTCCAAATTACAGTGGCTTTCTTTTCTCTTGCCCTGAAGCAACAGATGATGGGAGAGATATGTGTGTGTTTCTGTTCTTCAGGGTCAGAGCTGGCTGGCAAGTAAAATTCTTAACCCTCCAGTTTAATCCAAATGCAATGAATCACAAAGTAAATGCAAACCAAGGGCTGCATATCCCAGAGGGATTATGTAAGTGAAATTAATTTTTAAAACCAGATTGCATTAGTTAAGCCTGGAATCTTAATGTGTGCCGACAAAAATGTCCCATCAGCCTACCAAGGTACCTGAGACTTATTGCCCAGATAGTAGCTGAAAATTTGAACTTGGCAGTTTTATGGATTGGTTTGTATCTAAAAAGCAGGCAGCTTTTAAGAACCCTGAATAAAGGTTGCTTTCTGCGGACACCTATGGTGTGACTATTTGTAAAAAGTACCCAGTCATTTGTCCCCTCCTAAAAGTGCTATTGGCAGAAAAAGACTTGGTGTTTAATCCATAACCTGCTATGCACTGCACCCCACAGTGGCAAAGCACACACAGAGCCAGAAGAAAGAGATCAAGAAAGCATTAAAAATGTCAGGCCACAAGACCATGTTTAAATGATTAGGTGAGACACCGTCTTGGTTTAACAATGGCCAGGCACACCTCGGGGCCTGACCTCCCCACTGGCTCTGTTTTGATGGGTTATTGCAATCTGCTCCAAAATTGAATTTCAGTTTGTTTCGATAGCATTTTGCAGTAAATAGGAGTGCTTGTGGTATCTCGTTTGTGAATCTTGATGTAATAATCAGAGGTAATTGAAGCATGCACAAGCCACAGACTTATGACATGTTTTTAAACAAGTATTGACTGATATGAAACTAATTTAACAAAAACTGGAAATCAGACTCCACCGAGAAGGTGTGCACAGAATACAGAGTCTGTTGCAAATGCACCAAGTTTGGCTTTAAAATGGCATGTTCAAATTTCCTTACCTTTCCTGAAGGAGTTTGGGTGCAACTTACTGACAGGCAAGGTTGTGACCCTAGGACTTGGGCTAATCACCTGATGACTAGAGTTAATCGTTTCTCAGTCCTGGGGTTTGAGTTAACCTGTCCGTCATCTGTCATCTCCATCTGCCTCAGTGGCTCCCATGGATAAGAAAATCTCTTGGTAAGGGAAGCCCACAAAATTAACTCCAAATGGCAATGTTTTGTGTAGACTAGCATAGACTTGGAATCATTTCATTTATAAATTAATCTTCCTTAGATAAGATTGTAATCTTCTGTATTTATGCTCATGTGTACACCAATATATGTGCATACAGGCATATCCCATATAGGCATTACATATATCCTCACTTACGAAGTGCCTGCTGGACTTATATTCATTTTAATGTAAGTTCAATACTAAAAAGGAGAAATAAAAGAACAAAACCTGTAATTTACATCTCTAAGCCATACAACAGACAGATTATTAGAGCAGGGCGTGCAATTCTCCTTAGACTCTGGATTTCAAGAGGGGTGAAAAGCATTTGAGGATAAGAATTTGAAATTCAAATGATGAAAAAAATAGTCGAAAATGTTGGCTTCTACAGATACTGACCTTAAGATACTGACCTTAAGTGGTGAATTTATGTGTTCAGGCACTAAAGAAAGGAGAATGGGGGCTTCCCTGGTGGCACAGTGGTTGGGAGTCCGCCTGCCGATGCAGGGGACATGGGTTCGCGCCCCGGTCCGGGAAGATCCCACATGCCGCGGAGCGACTGGGCCCGTGAGCCGTGGCCGCTGAGCCTGCGCGTCCGGAGCTTGTGCTCCGCAACGGGAGAGGCCACAACAGTGAGAGGCCCGCGTACCGCAAAAAAATAAATAAATAAATAAGAAAGGAGAATGAATTGTGTGTAGTGCACTCAGAGATCCATATAAAAATAAAGCCTGTGAAACCTTATGATGCTTTTCCCCTGACTGAAGGAAGCAGGGGACAGTGATAATGCAGGCAGGAGCATAACGGGGAGGAAATAATGAACAGCTTCATTAGGCAAAACTCACCATTTGTATGTGTTTCGAACACACACTAATGTCCATTGGATTGAGACTTTATGTGGAGCAAATTACTTTAAAAGGTCATGAATTACAGTTTCTTAACATACAATTCAAAATGCATAAATGTCACCCTTATCCTTAACACGACCAGGGATGGCTGAAAAGTTGAAGTCTAAACATTGTATTTTTCTAAATAGAAATCTTGAGGACATGGACCTCATTAGAACCATCATTCCACCTGTGGAAACTGAAACAGGTAGGCTTGACATAAGTGTCTAGGGATTTATAGACATAGAGCTTATTATCACTAGTAGGAATTGGGCTCTTGAATCCAAGAACAGATATCTAGATAAGGCTATGCCCCTAAGTATTTGGTGTTCTCTTCCAAAGAGACGTTGTTGTCATGATGGCTATTTTCATAAGGTTTAATGTAATTGGAACAAAAGCAGAACACAGTTCCTTGAGTTTTCCCAAAAGCAATTTACATGATTTGTAGAAAAGAATTTTGAAAGTGTAAGACATTTTCTTTCAGAACTATTTAATAAACAGTTTCCCGATTAAATGATGTTAAAATATGAATACATAGTTATGCCATGTTTGTTCTCATTTTTCTTGTTTGTTTATTTTCTCAACAAGCATGAACTTGTTTCCCAGGAAACTGTTTTTGTTTCTGACTCTCAGAAAAATCCAAGATAAATAGAGAGACATATTTTCTATCCACAAGAAGTATAATCTTATCAGGGAAATAAATAAGTCATGGTAACACCTAAGAAAATAATTCCAGGTCAGCATTGGGCAAATGTATGATTACTCAGTCCATACTGGCTCAGGGCTCCAAAAATTCAAGTGGAGGAAACATTTACAGGCAATTGAGTCTAAGAAAATCTTCACAGAACAAGTGAACCTTGAGTTGGGCTTTGAAAGTATGGAATTTGGATCGGCAGAAAAAGGAAAAGAGAAACTCCTAGGGGAGAGATGCCAGAATAATTCTGTGCAGTTATCCTTAGATGGGGGACATCAGGGCAGTTGTCCCTGACCTTCAGAAGAGTTAACACTATCCCAGGGTGGTAACTGATCAGAGACGTCACAGGACTAGCCAGGGCATGGCTCCTTCAGTTTGTGCTTTAAAATGAAAACCCTGCAACTAGTACCTGGACATGCATTTGACCTCCAAATCACCCTTTCTAATTTCCTTTTTACTCTGCCATTTATCTTCTAGGATTCATATCTTATCTTTTTGACTTTTTTTTTAAGGCCATTATCAAAAGTCATATTAACCAGGTTTAAACACTGTTTTTAAAAGTTCAGTTTAGAGCAAGAAGGAAATGCAGCGTTTTGTTTGCAGCAAAGCCTGGGCTTACAGCCTCCCTGAGACAGCCCTGCAGCTGTGAAATAGGAGAGCACGGTCTGGAGGCCGTGGAAGATGCGCTGCTATAGAAGTGTCCTCGGATTATCTTCCCCTGGCACAGCTTCCGTTTCTTTTACCTCCCCCCAGCCCCCAGCACCAGTGCTACCTCTAGTCCCTGACAGCGAGGTCCAGACCCAGGGGCGAGGAGTCAGCGCTCTGTCTGGACCACCACTCAGACCCTGGACTCCATTCCAGGTGCTCTGGGTGACTCTGGGCAAACCATTCAGGATTTAATTCAGTTGATTCACTAGTGAATTCAGTAATGAGTTGCCTGTGAAGCCAGTGGTTTGACAAAATTGACCGGCTGGTCTAGGAGTGATGTGGACACAACTGCAGAAGAGACATCCTCATATGTCATAGGATGCTACCGGTTCACTCTCTCTTTTCAAGCCTGTACCACAAGGACAATCATAAAAGCCTTCTCAGCTATTCAGAAAAGAGTGCTACATATATATAAGCTATTACTACTTTTTTCACTGAAAATTTTATATATATAATTATAAGCTATTGCTATTTTTTCACCAAAATTTCTGTATATATAATTACAAGCAATAATAAGCTTGTATATAAATATAAGCCGTTACTACTTTTTTACCACAAATTATATATATATATGTGTGTGTGTGTGTGTATGTATTTCACACATGCTAAGAATACTTTCTTTGTTAATTGCAAAGCATAATGGGAGTAAAAATAAAAGCTCTTGCTAATGGTCTTCTACCATTTGTATGGAAGATTTCCATTGAAGAGATCAATATTATTACTGTTCAAACATTTACCCAGCCAGTGTTTGACATGTCTGTCACACATTAAGGGGAAAGTATGTTTGAAGACATTGGATTTTAACGAAGAAAAATTAGAGAAACCTCCAGTTGAAGTTATTATATTTAAAGACTGCCAAACCCAACATTACTTCTGCTTCCGTAGTATTTGAACTGTTGTTAACCTGTGTTTCTGAGTGTACATTCATCAGTGAATAATTAGGGAGGAATTCAGTAGTAGGTCGTTGATAGAAAGGCCATTTGACTTCCAAATTTACAAAAGCCTATTTTAAGGTTTAAAAGATTATGGAGGCTGTGTGTGTGTTTAACTAGTGAAAATGGGTATTTTGTCTCTGTCTGGGAAAGAGAATAATTACAATCTGAGTCATTCAGGGAAGTGTCCTAGATCAGTGACATTTCTGCAGTGCAGCAATAATCTTACTATATTACACACACAGAAAGGTGTTAAAGGAACTTTCGGTTGGTATGGAATTACATAGTAGTGTGAGGAGGGAAGCAGTAAGAGAAAATTCAACATCAAAAGTTAACAGTTACAAAAAGAGGAATGTTCTCTGTCCAGAATTTGGAGATTTTGGCTGGCATACTTAGTTTGTAAAAGAAAAATCATCAGGATAAATTAAATTTTTTCTTTAGTATCAGAAAGCCAACACTCAAAGTCGATGTGGAAATTGTGTTAAATTGTCACCCAGGCATCCCTTTGATCTCTGGCTCCATCCACGGGGGGTCCTGGATCAGCCCTTCTTTCTGCTCCACACCTTCCTGGATCCGTGCTCCCCAGAGCTGGTTTTTCATTCCTAGGACAAGACCCTAACTCTAGATCACCTAGTCCCATATCAGTAAGAAGGGCAGAGTCTGGAGCGTGTGGAATGGCGGAGAAGGAAGGCAGAGAAGGTTCTGGAAAGAGAGGAGAAGTCTGGCCCTCCACCTGCCCTTGGTGGCACAGATACCACCCCAAGTCCCCAAAACTCAGTTATAGAGCCTTTGAAATGGATACACGCTTCCAAAGTGCTCAGCATCCCTGGGTTGCTAAAATAATGATGTCACATCAGCCTTCGAGCAATTAGAGAAGTTTCTATACTTACCTGTGTTTTGCCTGTTTTTTTGTGTGTCAATCTAATAAATGAATTCTTGGAATTTTTCTCTTCTTACAGTACTAACAAAGTGAGAGATGAGGGCCGTGGTGGCTATGCTTAAAGAGCTGCAAGGCTCTTGTGTGCAAGAGGAACTAAATGGGGTCTTAGGATCAGTGGGTGGAAACTGCATTAAATAGTGAAGAAACGTTTATTGAGGGAACAGATCTGAGGCAAAGTCAGGAAGACTTGGGATCATTGCCAGGCAGTGACGATGGCCCGAACTCCCTGCCTGGACTCAGTGTGTTTCCTCTTCCTGGAGGGTTTTGAAGAAGGCTGAGAAATCTCTTGGTGGAAATCTCAAATTAGAAGTAGACCCTGATGATCAGAGAGACCCTTTTCATCATCTCCTAAAAAGTGAGATGCAGAGGTTCATCTTTCATCATAATACTGTAGAAAGTTCGGATTCTTGTGTTAACTGGATTTGAAATATGCAGTTCCTTCAGTGTTCTGGGCTTCAGTTTTCTCATCTACAAAATGTATCCCTTAGATCTCTTCCCACGGTAAACTTTTGCTAGTTCTATTCATCGTGTTCACCTTAACATTAACTAGGTAGTAAAACCAGTGTGTTCCTGATTCCTGTGCTCAGAGAGACTCTGGATTCAGCTATGCCCAGTGCATTTGTCAGCGTCAGCTGAGTCCCTTTTACTGAGTATAGGCACAGCCTTACATATCGGCACCGTATTTACGTATCTTACGTATCGGCACCGACTGTCACAAACAGTCGCTAAAACAGTTTTTCAAAGCACTGATTCAAATTAAATTTCTAACATGTAAGGCAGAATAGGAGAAGGAATTAGGTTGCCAAATTTATCTCCATCTTCCCAAATTTATGTCATCATTTACGAAGTTGATTCCCTTCCTCCCTGGATTTTTTTATTATTTCTGACCTGTGGCTAGTGCAAAGTAAGTGACTTTTCAAAATAGCACGTAGAAAATACTTTCTGACCAACACGAGTTCCACCTCTATTGTGTAACAAAAGGGTCTTATGATCAATGAAATTGGTATATGTTGGGTTAAACCAAGTTAAATCAAGGTTTCATACCCATGGGACTTCTCAGAGCCTTATACTGACACAAATTGTGGATATTCACAGAAGGAACATTATGATGTGCAGCGTTCCCAAATGATTTTGGGGAAAAAACATTCTTTTCAGAAGCATTTCATAAGACTGGTATTCTGAGGGACACATTTTAGGGCCAGTTTCCTATGATTTCTGCTTCCTACTTTAAAAAAAAAACAAAAACATTCAAACAAGAGATCGGGAAGTGATGAAAACAATAATAACGTGATCTAGGTAATTTGCCATTATAAGAGGGAAATGCAATCAGAATTAATGAAATATCTGAAATATGGGGTATTTTTAAAGTAATACAACTTCAAGACCTGCAGTGTTTTAAATGTTTCCCATAAAAAGATTCTCAAAGGATCTGTTTTATCATATATTTGTAAATGAGCACTTATTTGCCCTCAAATCAAGAACCAAAATGCTGGAAAACTGCCTTATTCCTATCTCTCCCTGTGACTGTACACTGTCAATTCTCTTAATAAACTTTATAGATAAAGTGCAGTGAACTTTAGCCCTCTACATTAAGACCGTTCAAAGAACTTAGGCTGTGAAATGTTAAATTGTTTTATGTATTCTGGTTTTCGGTGAAAAAAAAAATCTCCTTTCCTTATGAAATAATTAGTCAAAGTAAGGAAGGTGGAGTACAGCTTTCTCTCTCCTATGCCTACCTGTCTTGTTTTTACAGCTGAGTCTTTAGTATTATCAAGGGGAACCTTTTATACCTTTCTCTAGCTTGTGCTGTGCTTAGGAGAAGCATGTGTTTGAAAATGCTCCCTTTATGCAATGTTTTATTTTAGCTAACTTAACCCTATTCCCTTTTCCTTTCTGTTAAGCTTACCATAAAGATGTTTTGGGGCTGGGGAGTGCTTTAGATGGTAGGATGAGAGCTGTATGATCTCCTGGTTGGGTTAAATCCATGTTCCAAGCACAGAGCCATTTCTGCAAGCTGACCCTTTATGTGGTCAGATGGTTAAATTTAGCAAGAGGGTACTTCTGGTCTTAGGCTACCGGTAAAGGCCACTGCTTTCCTTTCTTCTAAACACACAATTACTCCTCAAGATCCATATAAATCATGAGGCCACCTAGGTCATTAAAATCCTTTCTTGTCTCCATGAGCTTGTTCCTAACACAGAGATAATTAAAGGCTTGCTTTATACCAATTAATTAGTCTGTAAAGCAAGTCAGCAATAAGAAAAAAATCATGCAAACTAATGTTTAGGCCAATAACCAATGATTCTCTGCATATTTTGTTTTTTAACTAATTTCCATGTTGTAACATAAAAAAAAAGCCCTGGTTGACACTTGAAGTATTTTATGTCCATGATATATTTCTCATTATTTAAATTATTCCCTGTATCACAAATTGACTTGGGGTTACAGAATATATCCTAGGTTAGTTAGTAAGACTACTAGTAACCCAGTCATCTGCAGTTGAAACACCTGCTTTTTGACTTAATAGAATTTTAAATAATGAAAAATTCAAAAAAGAACAAATACCCTAAGCATGAATGCTTCGGACTCTAAACATGACTTACAGCAAACAGAACGCTGCTTTCAATAAACATGAGGGATTAAGAAACTCTCTGTACGACATGATCTATTTTTCTCTTGTGAATTTCTTTCTAGCACCATACATGAATCAGGCCCGTGTCTAAAAGCTTCATATGTCTTGCCTGTGGTTAGCTCAGGGGTTTGTACTCTAAGTAAACGTTAAGGGTCTACTGAACAGAACAGCACCATTTTGACTTGGGTTGGTGCCAGCTGGCCATCATAAAAGTCAGCTCAACCTTTCTTTCACCATCGGTGTCACTAAAAGGAAGAGACATCTGTCTGTCACTAGACCCATTTTTCTTCAGCACTTTTTGCTTTCCACTTTTTCAGGAAAAAAAGTGGGTTGTCATTACAGACTAAGGAACTTCCCCGCTCCAGAATGAATAATCTCACCTACCTGATGCTGAAAAGGTTCTACTGTAATTACTGCAAAGAAAGAAAAAAAAAGCCTTTGAAAAAATGAGTATTTGCCAACTTTAGTTCCTGCAGCTCTGATTAGCAAACTACCTAGATCCCCACTGAATAATTACTAATTAATCAGGAGGATTTTTTTTAACTCTTAAAATTAGCACATTAGGTCCTATAGTCTAAAACAGAATTATGCCTTTATTTATTTTTCCAAATAATTGAAAAGGAAGCTTGCAGATTATGATCCTGCCATGCCGTAAGGCAGAGTCACTGCTTTTCCAGAACTGGAAGTCATCCCCTGGTGGGTCCACCGTACCAACTGAGGGGGCTTTCTGAGCAAATTCAGCACTGCATGCTGATAGCACTAATCCAGTTGCAGATCATTAAATCAGTTGGGTACATCAGTGGGAACACTTAACGGATTTAGTGATTTCTTAAAAAAAAAAAAAGTATTGTAGTATATATATTTTCTTTAACTCCATTTCTGACTATGGCTTTAATTGACTGATTTTTGGTGGTAGTACTAGGACAAGACCTACTGTCATTCCAAATAGTATTTTTCAGAATATCAGGTTATGTCATCTTCTGAGAGTTAGTCATCTTCTGACTGATAGATCCCCCGGGGAGATAACAATAGCCAAACTTCCTGTACTACCTAAACTACAGTCTGTCTTGAACTGTGTAATATATACCTTTGGGAAAGTAAAGCTGTGCTACATTGGGTTCTCTGTGCATTTGTCTCTTTGCTTCTCCTGCATTCCAGCCTCACTTGGAAGGGGACATCACCATGTAGTATTTCACTGAGTCCTCCCTGTTATCTTGTAAGTTTAATTATCATTTTGTCCATTTTGTAGGTGAGCAACTGAGGCCCACAGACGTTCATTAGTGACACTCAGCTAGTCAGTGACTGAGTGTGAGGACTTAATCACAGCTGTCCCAGTTTGGCTAATTTGACGGTTGGCCAGGCAGGTGGCACCTCCTGCCCCACTGTTCCCTTTGAGACCTTGTGGGAGGTCAAAAATGGTGGGGCTTCTTGATAGATTAAAGGTGCAGGAGTGAGTCCTGAAGCTCAGAGCCCACATCAGAACCCAGTTTTTAACACCTGAGCTCTCTCTCCACTTTATCCCCCTGAGAAGCCTGAGAGAAGAGGAACAGAGAGGAGAGAACAGCCTTTATTTAAAACAAAACTCAGAACTTAAAGATATAAGTATTCAGGGCTTCCCTGGTGGCGCAGTGGTTGAGAGTCCGCCTGCCGATGCAGGGGACGCGGGTTCGTGCCCCGGTCCGGGAAGATCCCACATGCCACGGAGCGGCTGGGCCCGTGAGCCATGGCCGCTGAGCCTGCGCGTCCGGAACCTGTGCTCCGAGCGCAACGGGAGAGGCCACAGCAGTGAGAGGCCCGCGTACCGCAAAAAAAAAAAGAGAGATACAAGTATTTAAAGTAAATAAGAAGGAAGTAAACGTGTCCAAGACGTCCCCTCTGTCACTTTTTGATGGTTTGACTAGCTATATAAACTCATCTTGAGACAATCCATGAAAGTAATTCTTTTTTTTTTCCCTGAGAACAGTGGAAAGTTGGCAAGAAGTAAAACTTTTCTATGAAATAGGGAGGCGAACAAGTTGTAAATGATGTTAATATCTTCCAGATGGCACCGTTTTACTTGGGAACCAAATTTATTGTAATTAAAGGCATGTGAATTTTCCTATAAATACTGAACTTTGCAAGTTTGACACTGGAAGACTCCATTACCTCGGAGTGTAGTTGTTTTAAAGGAGGCATCCCTGGTCTTCCGTTTGAAATGCATCTTCGGATTTCATGATCGGAGTTAAACCATAAAGATATTTCCCCGTGTGAAGGACTCCATGCCAGTAAATCTTAATTATAAAGTGAGATTCATCAGAAATGAGGAATTGAAACTCAAAGCACTTTCCATGAAAATTATATGTATTTTGACCATTATTTTACACCACATGTCTTGAGTTCTTTTATATATTTATTTTTGAATTAAGCTATTATCACTCTTCTGTCTCTAGACATATGTGTTGGACAATCTCGGAGTGTCTGTTTTGCTTCAATCAGGAGAGCGTGACTCTCTCCAGAACCCTGCTTTCCTTTCTGCAGGCGAGGACCATGGTCGGCTGAGGGCTTTCAAACCAACAGCCGACGGGACCTGAGAACATTGAAATAGCTTCCAGCCTTGTGCAGTTTCCCACCCCTGCCCTGCATCTTACCCTGTATCCTTCTAGCCTTTGCCCTCCCAGGGGATGTAAGTGGACAATCCCTGCTGCTTGGGTTCGTACTACAGCTTCCAAGCTCCATGCGTCCATCCAGAGCTGGGTCTGAGCGATACGCAGAATCCCAAGATCCTCGGCCCCTGGTTACACACATCTTCTCCCAGTTACTCAATCACCTACTAATCTAGGTGCTGCTGTACAGGGATTTTGCAGATTTAATTAAGTTACCAAATCAGTTGGCCTCGAGAAAGGGAGGTTATCCTGGGTGAGCCTGGCCTAATCAGGTGAACTCTCACTAGGGACTCAGCTTTTCCTGAGGAGTTTTGAAGCATAGGAAGAATCCAATGTGAGGGAAAGTCTCTGTTGCTGGCTTTGAAGCTGGAGAGGGCCAGCTCCCTTGTGTGGCAAGGAAGGTGGGTGGCCCCTGGGATCTGAGAGCAGCCCCCAGTTGGCAGCCAGCAAGGAAATGAGGACTGCAGTCCCACAGCTGCAGGAAAGTGAATTCCGGCACAGCGGTGTGAGCTGTGACAAAGACACAGAACTCAGTCAAGAACACGGCCCTGCAGACACTTGATTTCCATCTTATGGTACATTGAGCAGAGACCCCAGCCAGGCCAGACCAGACTTCTGACCTACAGACTATGAGCTAATAAGTGTGTGCTGTTTTAAGCCCCTACATTTGGGGTGACTTGTTATGCAGCAGCTGGAAGCTGTCCGCTACCTGCTGAATGTTTATTATCTCAGTTTCTTTCTTTCCAGTTGGTCTTGACCAGCTGTGACCCACTGCCTTTGATTATCCCTTTGTATTACTACAGTGAAAACCATTTAATATTTCTTTTTACTCCAGTAAAAGTTTTTCCTTAAATATTTCTTTCTTTACTTTTGTAATACCTCATTTCCTGGGACTGTTTGCTCTTATACATATTATGTTATTATCTAACCTATTAATGATCCATTTTTCTATGGCTGCAGTAAAATTATTGATATTCAATTATTATGGCCCTGAGGCATTACAGAAGCTTAAAAATGAAAGTTTTAATGTGTGAGATCAGCTTTATGAGTTTTACTGTACTCTGATTATTTGAGAAGGGGTTATCTGACTATCATACATATAGAAATCTTTATTGAGCTTTAATCAGAGGAGCCACACAGCAGAGGTGTCAGGTGGACTCTATGGCATTGGAACTTCCTGGAAGAGAACGATCTGGAAGCCTGTGCACGAGTAACAAGAGTAACACCATGTGGGCCTTTGAGGAGGCCAGTGGCATTAAACGAAAGACAGTGTTTGCAGCAACTTTTTGTTCCAAGAAAGGTGAGATGTTTGACGTCCCATTTCCCATCAGTGGAGTAGGTTGCTGGAGAGATGGTTTGGCTGAAGTACATCCAGCAGCCACTGAGCAAAGCTGCCTGGTCGTCTAGCTCCAGGCTCCCCTGGGCTCTGTGGCATGGCCCAGGCCAGCCAGCGGTCGTACCTGCACCCTGGCACTTGTGCTTATCTTGAAGTTCAGTAGACGCTAGACCCTCGGTCTCCTCATAGCTGGAGCCTGAGTTTGGGTGATAAGATCAGTGAAGGAACTGGATGGTGGGGCAGTGGAAATGCCACTCAGATGCTAACCTGCTACCCCAGTGTCTCACGGGCAGCCACCCCCAACTGGAAAAAAATACAATGTCAAGAGCGTTTTACTTCTTGCAAATATGCATAAACACACGACTGGTAGAGAAGTGATAATGCTGTGGATTAGAAGTTAGACTCATGGGGTGTATGGAGAGTACTACTAGAATAGAAGTAAGAAAAACTGAATTTTAGAAAGTGTTCTAACAAATGCAAATGAGCCCCAGGTCAAGGCTAATGTCCTACAGCCCTGTTCATAATCCGCAGAGTGTGCATATAGGAAGAAAAAGATAATATATATATGAACAAATATATCTCGAGGAAAAATATATGCCATTATTTTAATGAAGGAACAATTACTTTATAAACCTAGAAACAAACTTGAAAGGGGACTATGCCAATGTAATAAACAAAGAAATATAAGTACACGGTACAAATTTTAAAATTTTGTAGGGATTTAGAATGACTTTCAAAGAAATTGGTATTTGACCCTAGGCCCGGGGGCTGGAGGGACAGCAGCCAGGTCACAGCCCAGCCTCTCTGTTTCTCTGAAAGTGCTACGCGATTCTCCGCCGTTCCGCCAGCTCAGGCCCTCTCCCCCGCTCTGAATCTAGGCTTTGCCAGCTCCATCCTGGGGGTGCTGCACCAGGCTGGCTCCAGACTTGTGGGTCGTCAGAAGGTCCTGCCCTTCCCACCTACCCATCCTGGGGATGCAGACTCTACCTCCGCCCCGTCTTTAGTTGAGCCATCTGTGTTCAGGCCCAGGGTGCTGGCACTAGGGAGAGAACGAAATTACAGCTACCTTTCAGCCCCACTCGTATTTCTGTTGTCCAGACTGGGTTTGGGTTCTAGCCACGTGGTCCCTGAACGTTAGCCTGAGCTGGAGGGCCAGAACAGCTCCAGGAGGAATCCCACGCAGTGGCCACCATCTACTCCACTGAAACTTTCAACTCATGTGACTCCTGAAAGGCCAGGGCTCCCACTGTCTCTGTCTCTGTCTCTATCTCTCACACGCACACCTGCACATATACCTTTGCAAACACCAGGATTCTTGTTTGTACAGCTCTAAGCACACTGTTAAGAAGACCACCAATGAAGTGTTCATTGATGTGGCATTTTCTAGCAACAATGACCAGTTGACCAGTTGTTCATGACTAATTCTAAAATAATAAGCCATACCCATCTCCCACCCTCAAAAAATATGTGTGAAAGGGAGTGACAAGAGCAGATACTAGAATCAAACTTGTCCCACACTGGGCAAAGTGGAAAAGATACTAATTATTTCATTCATGTGTCTCAGCCAGTGCTTCTACTGCTCTGGGCTCCTTCTGGGATGGTACCACCTAATAATCTCCCTCCTGGGATTACTCTAAAGACCATGTTAGATAATAATCTGAGAGTATATTGTAACAGGGAAGTTACTGTACAAATGGCAAGTGTTACTGCCAGCATTTCAGAAAGTATGAGATCAAATCAGATTCACTTTAACTTTCTAGTACTCCCCAAAAATGTATCACACTAGGAGGCTCATTGATCGCATTGTTTGAAAAACAAAAGGCAAAGCCTTTGATTTATTTCCAAGTAAAACATCAAAGAAGATAGTGTTTTCTGACCAAGAAATATAAAATTGTTAGCTGGGCAATAAGGTATTGATTTGCTACTACATGTATAAGTAGTTAGTGCTTTCAAAATAAATTTGATTAAAAAAGAATACTTGTCAATTGTAAAAATCTTGAAAAATGCAGAAATAATAATACAGAAATAATCTCATTACCCAGAGATAAACACTTGTTAATAGCTTGCATATTTCCCTCCTGTTCTTTTGCTTCATATGAATGAAAATTGAGGATATACTGTGTAAAGTTTTTTCACTTACTTATCATAAGCATTTTTCCTTTGTTATAAAAAATCTTTTGTTGAACATGCTTTATAATGGCTGAATAATATTCCTCAATATGAATGTATGTAAATTCTTTCTTCTTCCTGTAGGCCTTATTTCCATTTTTCCTCATTATTATAAAGCTTCAGGCAATACTCTTTGCATACATATTTGACATTATTCCCGATTATTTCTTTTGAATAGATTTCTAAAAATGCTTTTACTGCATGAGTCTATGAACCTTATAAAAGGCTTTTCATATATTTATCTTGATTAGAACCTTGCAAGGAAGCCAGAATGGTTAGGGGGTGGGTCATGTAAAACTGCTCAGAAACACCGATGCAAACTAATTGGCCCCTCCAAACTCCATCATCGTATATTTTTATATCCAACTCCTCTTTCTAATACTCTGAGGAAAAAACAAATCTGTTTTCTTCTGGGGAGGAAGGAAGGTAATTCTCGGACAACAATACAGTAACCGTTTACAGCTTGTTCAGTTGGGATAGCTATTAATGCCTTGTGTAAAATAAACCAAAGATCCAAAGAAACACATTTTTGTAGGTGAAAATTATGTTAGCCAACATCATTTCTCACTCTGGTTTATGATGTCAGGTATCGAATTTCTCCATTATTAACGTACGTATGCGTGTGAGGGGAGAGCCTCTTGGAAGGAGATTAAAAAGACACCATTACCTAAAATCCCCCTTCCTAACAACTCGAGAATGTCCAGAAGCTGTGAGGGGGTTGGTACAGTAGCTCCCGGTACAGACAACACCCTGCAGAGGATTTGGGGTTTTTTTTTTCCCATTAACAGACCCCACCATAGAGTCAGGGGTCATTTGTACTCACAGGAGAAAACCCAACTTAAGTAAAGTGTGCTATTCGTCTATTCAGCACCGCATACCTAGAAAGCCTCCCAAAGCACTCTTTAGTGACTGAAGACATTTCTCATTTTCCCTTCACTTTTCCCTTTCCTTGGCCATTTTCCTAAAACCATAATTCAAACTTTCCAGAAGAAGAAAAAAAGAAATCTCTGAGTAATCCTTTCAAGAATTCTTAGAAGGAAATCTTTATTCTTTTATCACTCTTATGGGAAACCAAACTCGTGATTAGGATTAGGATTCAAAATGTGTTCACCACCCACATATACCTGGGTAGTGTGAGAGCGGGGGTTATGGAAGCAAGGCGTGGGGCCTGAGAAGCATGAGCTTAAAGCCAGGGATACTCATGGGAGAGCCACCCAGGGCCACGCACCTGAAAACTGAAACCTTGGGAAAGTGTCTTTAATTGTAAGCTTAGGTAGAGAGATCTATGCCTTATTCCCAGTAAAGGTGGGCTGCTTTACCATTGTTAGTGCAGGAAGGGAAAGGTTTAAGGTAGAAGATGGATGAAGAGAGATGGAGAGTGAGGGGGACTTCCCTGGCGGTCCAGTGGGTAGGGCTCCATGCTTCCAATGCAGTGGGCCCGGGTTTGATCCCTGGTCGGGAACTAAGATCTCACAGGCTGCGCGGCACGGCCAAAAATAAATTTTTTTTTAAATTATAAAATCGAGAGGGATGAGAAGATGGCTAAATCCACTTGATGTTGGTGTTCCTGTGATGAAACGTGGGGAGGTGAGGTCTGAGGAAGGCTTTCCTGCACAGGTGGGCGGTGCACTTTGGACCCAGACGCAGCCTCTTGGTCACCTGGGAACATTCTTTTTCCAGAGCCGGCTCCAAAGGGACAGACAGGTTAACTTTGTGATCCCTCCTCTAGCTTTTATGAATTAGATTCCCCAGACCTCCTCCCGCAGCCTGAGCTTGTCGGTTCGGGATGCGAGTCGGATAGGTGCCTCCAGGCTCACCTGCTCAGGTCTTTGGTTCCAGGACTGAGGATCTTAACATCCCAAGGAACGTGGTGCTTGACGCGCCGGCAGCAGTAACAGAGCAGTGCAGCCGTCTGGGGGATCGAAATTTGCAAACTCAGGATCCTGGGCCTCAGGCCAATGCAGGCGGGGTGCGTCGCTGTGGCGACGCATTTAGTCTCTGGGGAGGGATGCTGGCACACCAGCTGCATTCCTGGCACCACGTTTGCCAGCGAGAAACTTATGGGGTGGAACTGGTCTCAACTCCAGAGGGAGAAGCAAGCTGCTTTCTTAACTTCCTTGGCAGTATCACCCTTTGCAATTTTTACGCATACACCCTCTTGAATATTTACATGAACTGCTATCTGTGATACATTTGGGGGCCCTGTTGGATGGTAGAAAGTGCTAAAATGATAGCAGCATCCCAGTTTATAAATGTAACTATTGTATCCCTGAATAATCCCATTGCCTAAAATTGGCACTTAAGATGCAATGATTTATCTCTTGCTGGGTAGAGCATCCAGTCCCTCTGCCCCTTTTCAAAATAGCTTTTACTGTTGCCAAGAGGAGAGTCTAGTATTTACTACTAGAAGATAATGTGAATTAAAAGACTGGCTTCATCCACTGTTGTAATTCCCCGGCAGTCTAATAGCTGAGTTCTGTCATACCTGGGAGAAAGGTCTCCTCACAGAAATGCCCTCACTTCTTCAGAATGCCTGACCCACCTCTCTTATTTGTGTCTGGAAGGCAAAATGCACTAGGATGCGGCCACTTAGTATTCAGACCATGTCGAGATGCAAGTAAAAAGCCTATAGAGCAGAGCCGGACGCACAGTCACCAGGCCAAACGCAGTCAACAGCTCAAATCACAGTTAAATTATAAGCAAGCGTGGGGCAAACCACACAGACCTGTCTAGTCAATGAAGCAGCAGAGATAAAAGGAATTACTGCATAAATGCCAACTTGTGAGGCTTTTATGAGTACAGAGATGGGGTTCTTTCCAGCTGCCCTCAGTTGACTATGAAAAGTCCCTTAGGATTTTGAAGGTAACGCTGTCTTCATCCTCCTTCTTTGTCTTGTCTTAACATGCAAAGCATCTCCCAGTGTCTAGAGAAACAAACAATTCCTCTGTGTAGCTCCATAGTTTTGCAAAGGGACAGTGATGCTAGCCGGCTAGTGATTTTACTCCTGGAATCAGCAGATGCAGCAGAGGAAATTCAGTTAGTACAATAATTCACATACACTAGAGCTTCATTCATTCAGTGTCAGCTTTATTTTCTTCTTGATATACAGAAAGCTGGCACAATTTTAACTGATGAGGTAATGTCATTTTTAATTTAGAGAGCCTTAAGCTATCCACTTTAACTCTTGATAGCATCTTTGCAGTTGTCTCGTGAGACTTTACGTAAACATAAGTCATGTGTCCTGGACAGTTTGAAAAGGATTGCTGAGGATGACATTGGTCATCATGAAGATTTCCCACACTTTGATCTCTTTTAAATCGCCAGATACAGTTTATGTTACTGCCATATTTTAGCCATTCCTGAAATTAATATATCCCAGGACTTTTGAACCGAGTTAAACACAGAAATAATGTTTTGCAATGAATGGATTGTAATGTCTTCACGTCAGTTCTAGAAGAAGTATGGAAGACAAATCAGATTATCTGGCTCTTAGGTGACTTGGCAACTAAAACGAAAAGGAAGAACAAGACACTAAGAAACAGATAATGCCGAACAACAAAAAGTCTTCCTGTTTTCCTGGGGGAATGCTAGTTTATTGGAGATGGATTTCCACCTTTTAGTGAAAGAAATGGTCCAGACACATGCATTATCTCAGTGCAATCTTTAGGGTAATATTTTATTGCTACTTCCTTCATCATTTGTCTGCTTAGTGTATTATTAAGCCTGAATTTTAAAAAATCATATCACTTTGATGATTTCAGGTGTGTCATATTTCCATTTCAAATGACAATATTCCTTTAAAGGTAATAAGGCTGGTAGTAAATAAAGTTACTTTCCATTTTTAAATAAACTTTTTTCTTTGAAGAGATTATGTTCTGCAATTCAAGTTGTAGTTTGGGGAGAAGATGATCTGTGTTTTGACCACAGTGGATACTGAGAGAGTTGTTTTTTTTTTTTTTTTTCCTAAGAAGCCTGGAGCTTAGTGGAATTGAGTTAAATAGTAAAGAATCTGTTTATTATTCTGTGGCCATATGTTTAGAGGGTCGCTCACAGAAATCAAAGTATTATTTATGGAGAGCTCCAGCCAAGGAGACATTTTGAATTCCTAAAAGAACTTCACAGTTTGAAAAGAATGCATAGCATTATGTATTGACAACCCCCCCAACCCCAGACAAAGGAACACAATTTAATAAAAGAGAATTGTGCTCATGAGATTTTCCTTTTTCTTGTTAATTGGTTACTTTAACTGACATTGTCTGCAAGTATAATGGACACCATTATTCTTAATAGTTCTGTGTTGCCAGATGATGTATATGGACATGATGTAGTCCATTTTAATTATTTCATTTTGCTAGACTTCTTTCCCTCTCCATGAAATCCAGCAGTGAATGCAGATAGCGGTTTTGCTCCTGACAGATGGTGGTGGAGAATGCTGGTTTCTAAATTACTGAAATTAAAAGGACTTTTCTCGTTAACCTGATGTTTTCTTCCATCTTTGTGTCTTAGGTATGACTATGTGGAAGTCATCGATGGAGAAAATGAAAATGGGCGTTTATGGGGAAAGTTCTGTGGAAAGATTGCCCCTTCTCCTGTCGTGTCTTCAGGGCCATTTCTCTTTATCAAGTTTGTCTCTGATTATGAGACACACGGGGCGGGATTTTCCATACGTTATGAAATTTTCAAGAGAGGTGAGTAACTTACAGGAGAACAAGTGTGACTAAGTGGTCATTAACATTGCTTGAGCTCGCAGGAGACAAAGTGAAAAGAGAGACAAGGAGTAATGTTTTTAAACTTTTGGTAAAAAGTCATATATTCCCATTACAAAGATGTTGGAAAATACTTTAAACAGAGGAAAATTACCCAGTGTATGGGGGAAGCATGTTTAAAAAAACTTTAAAAATGTATTTTAAGCATCACAATTTCATCGTTCTAATATGCTGACCAGTGTTTATAAGGTATATACTCTGTAAAACTCCTTTAAGAACATTTATTCTTTTTTTTTTTAAATAAATTTCTGGCCTCTCACTGTTGTGGCCTCTCCTGTTGCGGAGCACAGGCTCTGGATGCGCAGGCTCGGCGGCCATGGCTCACGGGCCCAGCCGCTCCGCGGCATGTGGGATCCTCCCGGACCGGGGCACGAACCTGTGTCCCCTGCATCGGCAGGCGGACTCTCAACCACTGTGCCACCAGGGAAGCCCAAGAACATTTATTCTTATCTTTCCTATTCAAAAATAAGTTTGATCTATTCTTGAAGTTTCATTTCTTTAGTTCAAAATGCATGAGTCCCTCTTACCTTAAAGTCATGTACATCTTCCGTTTTTTTTTTTTTTTAACACCTCATTTAAGTTTATTCTTTTTTTTAACCTCTTTACTGGGGTATAATTGCTTTACAATGTTGTGTTCGTTTCTGCTGTGTAACAAAGTGAATCAGTTATATGTATACATATATCCCCATATCCCCTCCCTCTTGCCTCTTCGCTTTATTTGATTGCAAAATTCAAAACTGGTATTTCCCAGGAAAAGCAAAGCACTAGTCCACTAGCCTTAGAGTTTCTAAAGCTATTGGAGGAAGAAGAGGCTTTCTATTGATGGAGGCATGGTTGGGGAAAGAACTTCCTGGAAGAAGCAAAATAGTAATGCTTTAAATGGCATTCCCCTTCCAAATTAATTATCACTTGCCCTCTGCAGAATGATCACTTACTAATCTTCTGTCACAATGGTATATATTGGGATGGGATAGAATCTGAGAATGTATAGTCTCCCAGCTTTGAGGAATTAAACACACATATCAATTGATAAAAATTGTAGCTTTATCTGGATGTCACTGTTTTTCACAGCAGCCTGTAGGTTCCTGCTGTGTGCTCAATTCAGCTTTCCCTTTTAAGTGGACATTAATGTGTGGGAGACCTTCCAGGGACAGAGGCTCAAGATTTAAATGTATTGTCCTGGAATATAGGAAAAAGAGCTTTATTTAATAGAAAAAAAGCGAGCCACACCAAATACAAAAGCCTAAGATCCTCTGGGTCGGTGGCCACCGAGAATAACAAAAAAGAGAGTTTTAAGTGTTTCTGGGAGCATTGGCACAACTTCTTTAAATTTCAAAGGAATCTGGTACTGTCCCATATAAATATGGATAGATGGAGAGAACTTTCTTCAGAAATTCATCTGGGCACATGCTCAGAAAACCTTTAGTATAAATAACAGCAGACATAGGACCTCAGTGTGTTCACATGATTACATATGGACATATTTCCTTGTGTTGAGAGCTGTTTGACCTATCTAAATCCATGTATGTGTATGTACACACATGCACAAACACACGCATTTGCTTGCTGACCTGCATGTGACAGCATCAAAGAAAGAAAGTGTCAGAAAAGGAGGCAAGAATAACTTTTCATTGTCAGTGTTTCTCAAAGATCTGAAGATGGTGGATGGAGAAAGAGTGAGATCCTTCCTAAGTCATTAACAGTTCTTCAGCTTCCTTCCAGTTGAACTCATCCCCACACTTCTGTTAGTCTCAGATGCACCGTGATTTCCGCCCTTTTTTCCCCTCAATGCCGTCCTTGAGACTTGAAGCCTGATTTTCTTCTTTCTCTTCTCGCCTCCCTACATCCAATATGGCTGGCAGTTCTTTTGGATTTTTGTCCAAAAATCTTGTAGAGTCATGGCTTCAGAAATCTTGAATCACCTTGCTGTACACCTGAACCTGTTATAATCTTGTAAATCAACTATACCTCAATTAAAAAGAGAGTCACAGCTTCCTTTCCACGTCCACTGCCATTGGCCAGACAAGCCTGCCTTGTGGTTAATCCCCATGTTATCGTATCCTAGCACAGCTTCTCAAATAGTCATCAAACTACTGTCCCCAAAACACCTATAGCAGGTGTCTGTCACCTGTCGGGTCAAGTCCTCCAAGGTCAAGCTCAAGCCTTGACATCAGCTGCTCCCAAGCTTCCCAGCTTCACTCTTACAAACCCACAACCTGGCTTCCTGCCCCAGGTTGGTGTGCTGAGTGAGATGCAGCAGACCTGCATGTGAATTTTGATTTGGCTACTGACCATCTGTGTGAATGTTCAGAGCTTTGGATTCCTCATCTGAAAAATGGATGACAGTATCTAGCACAGGCTCTTTGTGAAGATCAGCTGAAATGAAAACATGTAGCCAGTGCCTGTCCCAGAAGATGCATCCAATGCACACTAGCTGTTACAATGATTATAGATAAAGGGGGTGCTTTATCCAGATTTCACAGCCCTCCCTCTCTTCTGGTTTAAGCCTTTTAACCTCCATGGAAACCAGGCTCTAAGCTTATTCCTCTTCATTTTGTACCCAGCTTGTCCCTTATAGACACACACACATATATACACATATACAAACTGTATGTATATATATACACACACACACAACTATGTTTCACTAACCAAATGTTTTTCCTAAGTAATCCCAAATTTCTTCATGTGTGTATGTATCATTTCCCAGCTAAATTGGTACCACCTAAAAAATGCAAAGAAAACATCTTTCTCAGTCATTGCACATATTGTAGTCCTTATAGATACTCCATAAAAATCATGAACTAGGAGAAATATGTTCACGAACACATAGACAGGTTCACGGACGTTCTTTCCTCTAAAGCCATTTAATGATGTTATAGAATCTCCATTCTTTTGAAAACATAGCATTTCTTCCAGGCTGCAGCAATTTCAGGTTTCCTCAAAACACATAAATTAGACTAATCATAGTTGAACCACTACATTAATTTTTCACTTGTTGACCTTGAGGTTTTCTGACAGTAGATTACAGGGCCATTTCTGCATCCCTGGGGCTGCATTTCTAGAGGACCACCTTTGCCTGACAGTGGTGGCCAGTCCTTACCTCTTCCCCATGCCTCCTGGAGCCCCCTGGACACCCTAGTCCTCTCCTTGGGTACCACATTCCCCTTCTGCAGGTCTCTTCCCAGATGCTAAAACCTTGCGCTACCAGCCCTAAAATGATTTCCATTCACTGGAAGAAATTTCTCTAGGAAACCCCAGCCTGCACACCTCCCACTCTGCCCCTGTCCTTCCCTGGGTCTGGGTCATCCAGGCCCAGATGCTGGAAGAAGCCGTATCCATTTCCTGTGGGTCTCAGTGAGGGAGGGGGCAGCATTTATTGAGAGCGGGATTGGTCACTTCATACATTATTTGACTAAAAGTCTGTACATTTAATAATAATTCCAAAGAGAATATTTTAGCTCTTATCATTATCCATCCTTATGGTCCTTAACAACGAAATGTGGGATGCCTATGGCTACACAGGATGCTCTCAGTCTTACAAGTAGCAGGGAAAGCATGGTGTCACTGGCTGCCAATGCTGTGTGTGCCCCCCCTCACCCCAGTAGCTCACTCACTCCTGGGCACACCACCTGCTTGCCCTTAGTCCTGTTTACGGCTTGTGTATTCACCATGGGATCCCTCAACCCACTCCCACCATCATCGTTTTTGGGGAAGTGCTCACTCAACTGTGGCAAACTTACACAACAGGGATTAAGGAACCGAGTAAAACAAATTTTGATGTATAATGGAGGAAGTAGGAAATTACAGAAGGTTTGAGTTTGAAAGGAATTTTTTTCAAATCCTAAAGCCCACCTCCCATTTGTGATGCACAGAATCTGAGGACCAGGAAGGTTAAGAGGCCATGGAGGCTACACAGCAGGTCAGTGATAAAGGCAGGACTAGAGCTCAGAGTTCCTGGTGAGCCATCCAGCCATCTTCCGCTTCCCCATGGAATGTCCCCAGCCTTTGTCAAAATACGTTAGAAAACCTGGGCTAGCTTCTAAAGGGATCTGGGGCTTCCCTGGTGGCGCAGTGGTTGAGAGTCTGCCTTCCGATGCAGGGGACACGGGTTCATGGCCCGGTCTGGGAAGATCCCACATGCCGCAGAGCGGCTGGGCCCGTGAGCCATGGCCGCTGAGCCTGCGCGTCTGAAGCCTGTGCTCCGCAACAGGAGAGGCTGTGGCAGTGAGAGGCCCGCATACCAAAAAATAATAATAATAATAAAATAAAATAAAGGGATCTGGCATGACAAGGATATACAGTGAAGGCATGGGAATTTATTTGATTTTGAAATTATGCCCTTAATGCCTGTCATTTTTTTTCCTCTCATTAAATCTTAACCTAACCTGGGTAATTTTATTTTTTAAAGAAGGAGAAAATATTGGAACCTGCATTAAACTCTCCTGTTTGCTTTGACAACCAACTCCCCAGGGAGGAGGCTGGAGGTCTCCAGGGTCACTGTTCCTACATCTTGGAAATCAAATTCTAAAGGGTTCCCAATTACCTGCATATAAATGCCTTTGTCAATTAATGACAAATTGGCCTAGTCATCTCAGAAGCCGCCAAATAGCTTAGAAGCATATTATAAATTAGACGCACATTTCACAATCTCTTTACCTGAAATTGACATGGCAAAATGCCACATGGTAATAACTTTTTAACCAGAATCAAATACATAAGCATTCGAGGCCATCATCCTAAAGGGTGAGCCCCATCGTAGAAGGCTTGGGAAGGTATTCAAGTCAGAACTCCACCGACCAGGTTTATTGTGCCGTCTACTAGGTAGTCTTCGTCTCCAGGGCCATGGCTGTCTAATACGTGCATGGGGAGAAAGCGATTGATTTGTTTTTTCAACAGGCTGCCAGATGCGCTGAGGAGATTCAGCTTACTAGCCCTCGCCACTAAAAATAGAGATCTGCTAGTTAAATTTAATGTGTATTAATGCCTAATATGTTGCCTTTAGTACTTGGCACTTTGGAAGAATATTTAGTTAAGAACAAGCCCAGCAAGCCTCCTTATTTAGGGTTGAATCCTTACACTTCCTCGCAGGGTCCCCATCGGTCTGGGAAGAGAATTGTTGAACTGGACATCCCCACATTGGATCCTGAGATTCAAAAGGGTCAGGTCATCTCTATTTCCCAGGGAGCCCTAAGAGCTCTTTGACTATCAGGGCAGCAGTGGTGGTGATTAGGGGCAGAAGCTGATGGGCTGATGTCCCTGTCCATGTAGATGGGCGGTTTTCAATTGTGTGGTGAATAGCACCCTATTCAGTGCTGATTCCATGAACTGAAATTGTGGTTATTCATGTAGTCATAAGGATGACTTGCAATATATGTAATTTAAATTACAGATCACTGTAATTTGTTGTCGTGATAACACTGAACCGTCATTTAAATTACACATTATAAACATATACATTAACACATACACATATATTAACATTTTAGAATGACCTCCTGTACTGTATCTGATACTTTGGAGAAGGTTAGGATGTCAACATTGGTATCAGGTGACTTGTAGCCACAGGACCTGCATCCCAGTTTACCATGCCCCCACCAACACCCACAGTTTACTGGCACACCTGTGTCAACACCGTTCCAAATGAGTCACTCACCCTGCGTACATGTACGAATTACCTTTCACATTTGGTTTGTCAAAGAGGCAGAGGTCACATCTGGTAGAGTTACTGAGTCACTGGTGTAGGAATCTGAAACCCAAACTCCCTCCACTGAATTCTCTCCCTCGCCTTTGTAAATGTTCTATTTCACCAGTAAAGGGCTGTCAGCCTCAAGATTTAAAGATTTAAGCTTGAAGGGGCTGTAATTATTTCTCTAGGGCTCTGTCGAGATTTCTGTAGCTTACTCATTCAATGTTCCCACATGATTTTGTATTTGTCATTTTTTTTTTCTCTGCAACAGCAGAAGTTTTAAAATTGTTCCACACAAATGGAAAACTAAGGTGAATACAATAAATCTGAACTTGACTTTCCATACCTATCCCCACTGCGAAAAGGCTGAGTAAGGAGTGATTAGGGCCGTGATTATAATGGTGGGCTTTTATTAGAAAGATAAACCGTCTTTGCCCAGGTTATTTCTTGGTAAGGTCATTTAAATGGAATTTTCACTTTGCTCCTTTTTTCTTTTACTTATAGGTCCTGAATGTTCCCAGAACTACACAACACCTAGTGGGGTGATAAAATCCCCAGGATTCCCTGAAAAATATCCCAACAGCCTAGAATGCACCTATATTATCTTTGCACCAAAGATGTTGGAGATTATCCTGGAATTTGAAAGCTTTGACCTGGAGGCTGACTCAAATCCTCCTGGGGGGATGTTTTGCCGCTATGACCGGCTAGAAATCTGGGATGGATTCCCTGATGGTAAGAATGGCAGGAAGCACCCCAAAAGGGAAGGATCTGGGGGAAGGGTCCTGGGATCCTTTTACAAGCATCATGACACATGCATCACTTTAAAAAGTAGCTCAAAAGGAGGAGGCAAAACAAAGCAAAACAGTAACTTTATGCAGAGCCATGACTGAAATATTTGAGCCCCAAAAGACTTGGTAATTTTCTAATCTAATGCCTTCATTTTATAGATGAGGAAACGGAGGCCATAAAAGTCTATGCAAGGTCTCATAACTATTTTGCTGACAAAATTGGGACCAATCCATGGTTTTCCTGACTTAAGTATTTTGCTCATTTCATTGACTTGCGTATAGGTCATTAGTTCATTAACTCATCAGAGGGGGAGCTCTTAAGACATCAGTTAAATCAAACCATTCATTTTGTAAATGCAGAGACTAAGGGCCAGAGAGGTTAAGTACCTGCTAAAATTTTAACAGTGAAATACGCGTCTATTATGCTACCAAAACATTTAGAAATTTAGGAAAGGAAGGAGAACATTTGGACATTCCTCATTTAGATGGATTCCTTGTCTGCTCTCTAGGGAATTTTTATCTTTGGGGATTCCAATCGCCTCAGTACATCCTCGGTACACCTTGTTCCTATCATCTGAATTCATTGTCCATTCAAAAAATATATTTATTGAGCACCTGCCATGGACCAGGCACTGTTCTAGCCTCTTGGCAAACAAAGCAAAGATGGCCGCCCTGTTTAGATTCTACCAGGGGGAATGAGGTAATAAACAGGGCACATTACAGACAAATGAGGTATGTGTATGGAATGTTAGAAGATGAGAAGTGCTATAAACAAACAGAAAAAGAAGAAAAAGGAGAGTAAAGGCATGAGAAGAACTAAGGTTAGGGGGGGAGGGATGGGGGGAATTTTTAAATAGGGCAGTCAGGTCAGACCTTATTAAGAAAGTGAGAGAGATTTGAAGGAGGTGGGGGAGGTAGCCGTGTGGCCATGAAAGTTCTCCATTTCAACTCTTGTGAACTAGAAGGTGAATGGCAAAAATACACACCCAAGTTCTGAGCAGAGGGAGATAATATCAAATAATTTGTTGCAGCTGCATTGCTTGTCTTGTGTTTAGTCTGGTTTAATAGTAAGATTTCTCTGGAGAACACACTCTGCACAGATCAGAAAGGGTGGCTTGGAAGTTCTCACAAATCATGCAATTAGAGCTTTGGAGCCATCTATGAAATAGATATTATTATCAAGATGGAGGAAAGAATATTTAAGTAAACTGTAAAAGAAGAGCTAGTATAATGTGAAAGTAATTGCCTTTGTCTTTGAAATGAGATGAAAATGATCAGTGTAATTCAGTTTAGGTATGTTCCTCAATAGTTAAAAACACTGGAGAAAATCTGGGTTTAGAGAAAGCTTATGTTGTCATTGGAGCACATGGCTGAGTTATCATTACTTTAGCCTCTTCTTTGCTTTTTTACCATATAAATAGGGTTATGATGATCTTATCGGAACTCCTTCATTAAGTAGTGAGATTTGCCCAAACAGAGCACTGATTGATTTCCAAGTATTCAATCCGATAATTAGGAAAACAGTATTATAATAGTATTGTAATAATAGTTGGAACATTTAATAATGGGTTTATTTGCTCACAATCCAAATTTGCAACCTTCCTTTCTAGAACTTATATTTAAATTGACATCTGAAAAGAAGGTCCAATCAACCAACTTATGTAGAAAGGAGCACATTATTATTAGTGTCAGGGGTTTTCCAAAGTAGTAATTTCCTGGCTCTAGAAAATCACGGAGTTGAAGCGAAGAACACTTAACAATACAGGTTGTCAGCCTTGCAGTTCACCCATGTTTTAAACTATGCTGTGTTTGACTTATTCCCAGAGAAAACTGGCTTTGGAATATGAAAAATGTGATCATGTATTTGTTAGTATTTATCTGGTCTCGTCCAGCGTACAACAGCATCACAGCTCATTCTTTTTTAGGCAGAATGAAAGACTGTGTCCTCCTGGGTTTTTTATCAGTGGCACTAGGAACATTTTTGTCATGTAGTTCAACACATAGTGTTCCTTGCCAGCAAAATCGCGTTTAGTCTTTGATAGCCTTTCCAGAAACAACAACCAGAAGGTGCTGAAGGCTTGTAACCATCAAGTGATTTTATGTTGCATTTTATCATAAGCAGTGAATTAGACGACTGAGTAATTGAAAGTGACCCATTGATTCAGACTGACTTTGAAGAGAAGCAGTTTACTCCAAAACTTGAGATCCAAGGCATGCACGTGGCAAACCCCACTCCTCCAGCTAGCACTCTCTTTGAAGCAACATAGATTCCCAACTAGTGGCTCTGGAGTCATTGGTGGAAGTTTACATATGGTTTGAGAGCCATGAGCTAAGCATGCCTGCAAATGCTTGTGCTGAATTATGGAACCAAACATGAATGCCTAGCTCACAAAACCTGGGTGCAGATGAAGCCAGCTGTCCATCCAGGCTGGGGAAATAGTTGGAACTGAGGCTGTGACCTACGCTCCCCAAATTATCAGTGATTTTAGGAATAAGCATCATGAAAGCTGGATTGAGTTCTGTTTGGTTTTTATTTACTTTCATATTAAAATTAACCTTCTAAAATATAAATATAAAATATCAATAATATCAACCTTCCAAAATATAAGTGACATAAATGTTGCAAATTCTTTTCTCTGGAGAAAAGTTGCGAAATCCAGATATTCTCCGCCAAAAGGTTTATGCTAAGAAAAGTAGATGTAGCCTATCTTGTACCTTTTCAAAATGATCCCCTTTCTTGTTTATTTATTCAAAATACCTCATGTTAAAAGTACCTCCTTATAGTAGATTGTTGCCTTTTTTCCTCATAAAAAAGTGGCAGAAAGCCAAATTGTCTGATTCTGAGGTAGGGTTATAATTAATGGAGGGATTAGTGGGAAAATACAAAGAATGGGGTTTTGCCATTTCCTGTTGCAGGTGTATCTTTCAAACAGCACAAATCCTGTGTTGCCTTCACACCTGAGAAGCTATGGTCATCGCAGGCCTGCTCTCCCCCAAGAGAGAGCTTAGTACCTGTTGCTTACATTCTCCAATCGTTCTATTTTTGAATCATACTTCTGTTTTTGTGACAGTTTGAATTCATCTCCTAGGCCTTTGGCTCCACAATAACCGGAAGTAGGGAACCCAAGAGCTGTGGTCATGTAAATCCACAAATGAGCACATACACAAGACAGATGAGGGTCTTGCAGCCGCTCTGGCTCAGATCAATATTGCATTAGCTTGCTAGGCTAAGGTCTCGCTGTTGTTCAGGAAAATTCAATACTTCTTTGTATTATAGTCGAAAAAGGCTTTCACTCTCCTATCTTGAGGGCTCCTAAAGAGAGTTGCATGCTGCTTGCTGTCCCGGGGCAATGTTCCAAAGGACAGAAGGCAGATTTACCCGGCGTGTCTTCAACATTATAAACCAGTGAGTCATGGAGACTCTCTAAATTCTGAGTCTGCACTAGACAAGTTCTCTTCTGTTTGCTCTTTCAAAGAGACTCCACCTCCCGCCCTCCCCAGAGGAACTGGTGACAGTAGAGGGGAGGGGAGGGAAGGCAGCCTGAGCGCGGGGTGGTGAGGGCGTGACTGCAGCTTTCCTTGTGTGCTTGTATTCTCGGTAAGGTCAGTGGCTGTGGCGGTCTGAGAAAGACCCCCAGGAGTAAGGCTGTAAAAGTTTGCCCACAGACTCAAGAAAAAGAAAGTTATGAAACCACAATAATGGAATTTAAATGAGGGAAAAGACTGAGGGAGGATGAATAGACTCTAAGCCTCCCATTAAGAATACAGACCAGAAATGGGATTCTTTTTTCGGAAAGGAAAGACCTGAGTTTATGACTCCAGCAAGATATTTTCATGCATATGTTGCTGGCAACTTTGCGCTCTTAGGGGAAGGGGAAAGTGTTGAATTGGTGATAGGGCCACATTCAGAATGAAGAAAACTTGGCGAAGAGCTAGTACTTGTTGTGGGAGAATCTGTGGCCAGGATTAAAGCCAGAGAGAAACAAAAAGCGGTGAGAGTTTCATCTGAGATGCTGTCTTCTGCCAACTGGGAAACCTGATATCATGACCTTTCCCCTCATTCTGCAGAGCCACTGTCCAGGACCACGTGGTGCCCTATGTATCCGTCCTCCTAATGGGCAGACACCTTGTCCTCTTCGTAATAAAGCAGTTGACACACACAAACATTTGGGTGCTAGAGAGTGAGGGGTGACAGTAGAGAGAGAAATCGGTCACATCCATTACTTTGAGCACGTGGAGAAGTTATCAGCTATTCAAACTCATCATTTTGCGCTAACTCAAATAGTAAACCACTTTAGCTTAGTTTCTTTCTTTTCTTTCCTTTTATTTTTTAGAGAGGGTTGGCTAAGAACTGAAAACCTGTTAGCCCAGGATCCAAGCACTCTAAAAAGCAGGGCGCTCAGATAGCCACCTGCCAGGAACTCAGCTAGCATGTGGGGCTCCAGGGAGGCCAGTTGGCGTGGGGTTCACTTTCTCGATCACGCGTGAAGCTTCACCCAGCTCTCAGCAGCCGCCTTCTGCATCCAGGCAGCACACACCGGCCTGGGAACCCCACCCCTCTGCCGAAGGCCCATCCCTCCAGAGAAGGGTCCACCTACTGTGCCTCCTTGAACACAGCAATAACTCTTAGTTGAAAGGCACAGAACCATGGATTTCTTGGAGGGGAAAATGGTCCACACCAGATTGTCCTTCAAAGCCCAAACCATCTGGTATGTTTTTACCATATGTGCAATAAAAAAAAAATCTAGAGAAGGGGATTTTTTTTTTTTTTTTTTTTTTTTTTTTTTTGTTTCTTTTGTGGACGGGGGAA
>NW_006799027.1:300803-306330 GCF_000442215.2 Lipotes vexillifer | reverse complement strand
AAAAAGGGGTTTTTTTTTTTTTTTTTTTTTTTTTGTCTTGCTGCTGATCTGGACAGGGAAATGGAAAGATTTTCCAAGCCCAGAGGGCTTCCACACTGTCTATAAGGCAACTTACAGTTGCTAATTGCCACGGTTGGTCTAAAAGCACTTCAACAAAGGGACGGCCAGTATAAGCCAAATAACAACTTGACTTGATCGCCAATCAGTCAGTGTTCCCAATCTTTTTCTGCCTCAGGTACTACCTGTTTCCTGGTGTGCAGTCAAATGGCTGCTTTGCATCATCTCTTCGTCCCTGGACACAAGTGCAATGCAGTCACCTCTCTAAGGTTTGGGAGATAAAAAACTGAGACAGAAGTCAGAAAGACTCATTTTCTTTTGTTTTGATTACAATTTGCTATTATATGTAAATTATTGGTATCTATAATTTCTAAATTTTTTAATTGTTACAATTATGAATTAGTCTTCAGATACAACCCTGATTAGGACATAATCTACTGTCATTTGTCTAATTCTGTGGTGTTCGTCATAACGAGGCTCCAGGACTGAAAGATGGAAAGAGGAACGGGGTGGAGCTCACCCAGGCCTGGGTCAGACCTTGGTACTGCTCTGGTGCTAGGACTGGTTTCCAGAACATTCCCCAGGATCCCCTCCTAGGGCGGGGGCATTGAGGACAGATGACTCCAAGAGCCCCCGGTGGGTGATCACAAGCTGGCTAGAGTTCCTGGGCGCCGGACCGTGTGCACCGTGCGGTCCTGGCGATGAATGCCAGGGTGCACTTGACAGCCCAAATCTCCTTTGCAATCGAAGCAAGCATTTCGATTTTGTTCCTGAAAACAGTCCTGCTCACTGCGGAATGTGGTTATGCCTGTTATTGCCCTTCAGAGCACACTTGAAAACCCTCTCCGCAAACCCGATCCAATATGTTCACTGCAAAACAATTAGCTATCGAAGACTTGCTTGGGGTAAGAAAACACTTCCGGGTTCCACTGGGACCCATGTTCACAAATGGTTCTGCTGGCATCTGCTGCACAAGAAAAGGTATTTTCACGGTCTCTGCGTTTCTTCCTCTGCAGTTGGTCCCCACATTGGGCGTTACTGTGGGCAGAAAACACCAGGTCGAATCCACTCCTCATCCGGCATCCTGTCCATGGTTTTCTACACGGACAGCGCCATAGCCAAAGAAGGCTTCTCGGCAAATTACAGTGTCTCGCAAAGCAGTGTTTCAGAAGGTCAGTATTTATGCCTCTTGCAAAGCCCTGCGGTAAATAGTCGCTATTATTCCTCTTCACACTCCTGTGGCCCTGTGAACACTACAGATGTGTTTCGTGAGTTGGAGTGCCCAGTGTTTGTTTTTCACTTAAATGGTTTATATGAATATCAATAGGAAGAACTCTTTGGGGTGCTTTCTTAAAACTATGTGCGAGAAGGCTGCATGTAAGCCTCTGAAATTATGGGAGAAAAAGTGGGAAACGGCAAAACTGTGCCTTGAAACAATGAAATATGGCCAGACCACCTACCTGGTACCCTCCAGTGTGTATTGGGCTGAGAGCCAGGAAAGGACAGGCATCGACCCTGGATGAGAAGAACCAATCAGCATCAGTGGAGTTCATCGACAGGCAGGCAGGTAGAATGGATGGTGCGTGGTGGTTTGATTTGGGGAGACCCTGGTGGAAGCTGTTTTTGTTTTTCTTATGTTAATGAAAGCGGATATTCATGTAAAAGAAGCATGTTTTAACTTCTATAACTTTCCATAAAAGAAAAAAAAGTAATATGTTTTTTGTATCTTCTTAAAATACACGACTAGGGCTTCCCTGGTGGCACAGTGGTTGAGAGTCCGCCTGCCGATGCAGGGGATGCAGGTTCGTGCCCCGGTCCGGGAAGATACCACATGCCGGGGAGCGGCTGGGCCCGTGAGCCATGGCCGCTGAGCCTGCACGTCCGGAGCCTGTGCTCCGCAACGGGAGAGGCCACAACAGTGAGAGGCCCGCATACGGCAAAAAAAAATACACGACTAAGTTGATGTGGTCTCCAGCTCTTTTAAGAGCCCGAGGGGAAAAAAAACCTGAAAAAACAATGAATAATTTGTGTTTCATCAGTTTTAGCTGCCAGATTGTAACGTAGCACAGGGAAAAGGCAGGGGAGTTAGGAGACCTGTTCTACAGATATGCTTATATCTTTTCTACCAGATCTTACTGGAAAACAAAAAGGCCAATTAAACTTCAAAATCTTACCTTTACTTAATTTATTTGGTTAATCCATTCATGTATTATTGTGCCATTTTATATTCCAAATAACAAACCTAAGCTTAAAAGTAGAAAACCAGTGAAAGAAAACCTTTTATGCCACAAAACCTTATTAATTATGATAGAAAATTCAGAAAATGTGGAAATTTGGTTAGTTGAAGTTTTTCTGGATGGTTGAGAATCTTCTTTTTAATCTCTAAAGTTTTTTTTTGCACTTTGGTACTTTACATTTTCCTAAAATTGATTATTCACTTCCCAGTATCATAGTTCATATTTCATTGTTTGCTGAGTATATGAGGCCCAATGGAATATATGTTTTCATGATTCATGGTCATCATTGTGAATATTACTATTTATGCTGTAAAACTGTGGTGCTCTTTGGGACCCTATGATACTGCACTTTACCCTGATGATACTGTTGTGTTTTAATAAAATAAACCAATGGTGTTAATAACTACGTCCAGTCCAGGGCAGGGGAATAACAACGGGGAGGCCTTGGGTGCCAATTGCAAGGACTCTGAAAGATGGAGAGTTAAAGTCTACTTAGCCCACCAAATATGGGCTATAAATGGACAAAGAGTCTTTTTCATTTTTATTAGATCTTAGAGGAAATGGTACAATTTTATTTAAATGTAACTCTTGATGTATATGCATATGACATATCTGCATACATTCAACTTTGAAAATAAATCCGAATTTCCATCATTTCCTAAAAACTTTCGAATAGTATTTATAGATCACCCTAAGCCCTGTTGGAAAAATAATCAACTGTGAGATCGTCATAGCCTTGCTTTTCAGAATTCTTGCCATGAAAATGCACATATTGGTGCTACAATCCAATAAGTCCCTCATTGTCATCTTTTGTAAGACTGTGTGAACATCGAAAAGACCGTTTTAGTTTTCCAGATCAAAAAAGGAAATATGCATCCTAGGTCCCCTTCGTTTTGATGACTTAGGGCCATTTTTTTTTCCCCCTTCAGACTTCAAGTGTATGGAAGCTCTGGGCATGGAATCCGGAGAGATTCACTCTGACCAGATCACAGCTTCTTCCCAGTACAGCACCAACTGGTCTGCCGAACGTTCCCGCCTCCACTATCCTGAGAATGGGTGGACCCCTGGAGAGGATTCCTACAAAGAGTGGATCCAGGTATGTGGCTTATACTTGGCACATTCCGGGTGGAAGATTTGGGTCATCTAAAACGGTTGTTGAAAAAAAGCAACGCCGTGACTAATGCCTTCCAATGAGAAGGACAGGGACCACCACCGAGTGTAATCACTTTGCAGAATTCACAGCATCAGAGAAAAGCAGGCCTAGATGACATCCCTGAAAACCCCTTATCTTCTTATCTTCTCAGATACTTACAGAATCTTACAGATGTCTCACTTGGGTAACAACTAAAAGATCTGAGGTTTTTTTTTTTCCACAGCAGCCACACATTTTCTATGGATGTGCTTCCTACTTTAACAGATTTTTATTTCCTTAATGAAATATCTTACCTGTACTACGAGGTGTGCCTGAAGTCATTGTTTTGCAAGGTGTTTTGTTTGTTTGCTCAGGGTAGAAGAGCAGAACGGGGTTGAGGTTTACTTTCCCACACTGGTCCAAGTAGCACGTGCCCAAGAAATGGTTTAGTTGAAGGTATCGGTCTCTGTGGACTACGTACAGGCACAGACTATGAAATGTACACGTCTCTGTCCTT
This sequence comes from Lipotes vexillifer, assembly GCF_000442215.2. NCBI lineage: Eukaryota > Metazoa > Chordata > Mammalia > Artiodactyla > Lipotidae > Lipotes > Lipotes vexillifer. The sequence continues at coordinate 302,387 of NW_006799027.1, read as the reverse complement.
AATAGTGATGTCTGTTCTGCTTTCCCCACTTTGCTCTAATATTCCCCTCCCTGCCTTCACCCTTTCACTCCCCACAGGCTCCCCTCCTCTGCACCTCCACCCGGGCTCATCGCCAGCTCATCCCTGGCACCACTCCCAAAGCCTAAACTTGCCCAACCTTGATGTCTGGATACTCCCACCCAAGGCCTGATGTTCATGTTCTTGACTTTTTCACCCACTGTCAAATGAAACGTCATATCTGGCCGTGTGGGTTAAACTGTGGGCAAATTATCCAATGTTATTTGCTGAAGGATCCAGATTTCCTCTTCAGGAGAGTAGGCAGAGCCTGTCCTGCACTAATTGCGAGATATATAAAAATGACTAATTCCCAGGGAGAGTTTCTAAGCAAGAAAATATACCAGGATGATTAATCCCCTACTTTCTACATCTATGCCTGTTTCAGTCTGTTGAGCACAAATACCAGATTTTGTTTTACTTTGGAAAGGTCAATATTAGTTTAACATACACTTAAAGTGAAATGGCCTATTTCAGAAGGCTGAACTCACACTAACCTCGAAATGATAACACTGAGAAATGTGTAGAGGGTGAGAAAAGAAGAGGCTTTTACCTTGGGTGGGATTGCTGAATCCAGCTCTAGATTAAGTCAGAAATGAAATGAACTTGTCTACGTCAAAATAGCTCTTGGAGACTTGTGTTTCCACATCTCCACACCAACCAGGAGTTCGTGTGATTGACAGACGTGCCTCTAGAGAGAAGCTTACGTTTTGCAGTGCTAAGCATGTTTGCATGGTAATGTAGTTGTATTCTCGGCAGGGTGGAGAACACTCAATAATTTAGGGATGTTAGTCTTGCAAGAGTTCTGAAAATGCAACGGTAGCAATTCTTCTGGGCAAGGAATTCTGTGTCAGTAGATGCGTGGAGACAACGGGCTCTCACAAAGCATTTGTCAGCGGGACAGGGTTTACATCACTGTCAGGAGTTGGGCACCATGTGAGATGGCCCCAGAAGAAAAATCTCAAATAGTCCAACTCTTTCTATCAAAGTATGGTCGGAATAAGCTAAGTAACCCAAACCCCCCAAGCTCATGCCTCCCCCCATCTCTGGCCGGCAGGGGGTCTGCCCCACATCTTCTCACACCATGACCTAGTTGGAGGGAGCGGCCACCATCCGAAACCTGTCACCAAGGCAGAGGGAGGAAGGGAGTGTGGCCAAGCACGCTGACCCATGAGGCTCCATTGAGGAGCATGACACCAAGTTCATTGCCAAAGCACATCCCACGGCCGTCCACGCTTAACTTCCAAGGGGCAGCAATTCCACACGTGCTGGAGGGAGGACAGCACAAATGACACTTGTGCCATTCATGGGATAGTTGCCATGTATCAAGTATTTCCTGTGTACGCCAACTTCTGCTGAGTACTTGACTCATGTTTATTCAGTCCTCAGAGCAGTCCTGTGACAGAGGTTCAGTTATCCTTTTTTGGTTTTTTTTTTGCGGTACGTGGGCCTCTCACTGTTGTGGCCTCTCCCGTTGCGGAGCACAGGCTCCGGACGCGCAGGCTCAGCGGCCATGGCTCACGGGCCCAG
>NW_006799027.1:288236-300628 GCF_000442215.2 Lipotes vexillifer | reverse complement strand
GCCCCGTTGTCCGCTGCATCGGCAGGCGGACTCTCAACCACTGTGCCACCAGGGAAGCCCTATCCTTATTTTTAAAATGAGGACCCTGAGGTTCGGAGATATGAGTAAATGCCCAAGGTCACGGGCTTGGAAGCAAGGTCTGTTGGACTCCAACACCTGCTTCTTTACTCTTCGATGTGCTTTATCTTTATCACTAATTCCTATATATTCAGGTGTATCTTGTGAAGCATCCGTCCGCAACCCTTTATGCTTTTCCTCGTGCTGAGAAGCCCCACACCAGGATGAGCGGGGGCTTCCTGCTTCTAAACTAAGAATGGGGAGCCCTTACTCCTCAGCCCCTCCGGGAGGTGGATGTCAGAGGAGCTCAGCGTCAGTTTACCTTGAGGGAGAATGATCTTTTTCTTTTGCTGGAGCTCAGCGGGCTCATCTCCAGGCTAGTTGCGTCTGTGTACTTGGTGGGAGGTCTTAACATCCACCCATCACCTAATAATGAATAATTTCATGTGTTTCCAGCTTTTCTGAAACTCCTTGGAAGTGGCGGGCTTGTTTTCATTGGATAGATGTTTTATAAGTTAACCCACAAGCACAGCATAAGGGAGGCTGAGGGCAGGAGGTACATACCTCCCATCACAGGACCATTTATTTGTACTTTACAGTCCTATTTGTATGCACATCAGAATGAGGATGGCATTTGTTTTCTTTTTCGGCTTTGTCACATTTTGCATGAAATATACCCCACAAAACATGGTGCTGTAGCAACAAGGACAAACACTTGCATGTGTTAAATTAATAAGGCAGCCCTGGAAACTGACTCTCCCTCAAGACAGGAACAGTCTTTGGTTCAATTGTTTTCTCTAGGAAATTACCGAGTGACATAAAAAAACAATGCATCGTTAACCGCTGGTGTGGATGTCCTCCATGGTGCTTCCTGTGGGATCTGTTGTCTGGCAGAAAGCTTAAGAACCAGGGCAAGAAGCCCTTTAGTGAGGAGAAGCATGAAGGGAAGTCCCGGCTTGGACATTTCCACGTGGTCACATCCTGTTCTAAAGGCCACTTCATATCCTGAGAAGCGAAAACCTCCTACTTGTCAATTGCAGAGTTAATCACCCTGTGAGATTTGCCCACGTTTCTTCAGAGTATTCCATTCTGTTCCGTGTCCTAGAACTGCTGCTGATCTTATTACTCATTTCATCTTTATCTTCTTTTTGTTTCTGGTTAAATAATCAAGGATTCTAAGGAAAGACTCAGTGTATCGGTGGCACTATAAAAATTCTTAATTTTCAAGCACATTATTAGATCCCAAGCCATTAACCTCATTGACACTGAATTTCTTTTCCTATAAAATAAAGGTGACGTAGCCTTCTCCATTCAAGCTCTGGCAGTCTACGAGACTGTGGATCTCAGAAAAAAGCAGGCTTGGATTTTTCTTTTCAGATCTGCAAACTAAGTGTGTAGAATGTGTCTGATCAGAAAACATGTTCTCCTAAATCCCGGTGTAGCCATTCACACACAAAGCAGAATTTAATTCGTTAATTATTTCAGTGTTTTATTAATGATAGTGTTCACTGCACTGTAAACAGATTTATCCTTCTAGCTTTAATTAAAGCTCTTGGGAGTGCTTTCCTCAAAACAACTGTGACTTTGCCCTGATTAGAATGCCAGGAGACAAGAGAAAAAAAAAGTCGAGAGACATAATGCCTGGATGCGATATGAACTTTGTTGATCCAAAGAAGTAAAAATGGCACTAGGGACTAATCGATTACTACACCCTCCAGTGACTTAAGAAATAGAATTACTTGGCAAACCAACTCAGGCTGAAACTCTGCTCATCTCCAAATTTGGTAGCATTGTCTTTTGTGGGAAAAATTAAAAATTGGTGCTAGATTACTCATACCTTCTCTTATTCCAGAGGAGCAGAAAGCGGTTGGCTTCTAAACCACATCCTGTTTGGTTTGGTCCATCAGCCCTATGATGGATTAATCCCACAGAAGAGAGTAATCTCCAAGAAGACCCTCTGTAGCTGTAAGAATACATCAGCAAGCCCCTTCTCTGTTCACTACATTTTCTGGTAGAAATGTTCATTCGGAGGGATGAGGAGAAGGAAAGTTGCAGAAGAGAGGGGCTCACGCTAACCTTCTGCGGAGGCTTGTTTCCATGTTTTCCTTTTGCTTTACATGCATTTCCCTTTGATAATATTCCACATTTCCTAACTGAAGGAACTTTGAAAGCAGACACCAGTAACCAAAGGCCTTGGTGTAAGGAGTTGGGCTGAACTGAGTCAAAACACGCCCACACACACACACACACACACACACTCTCTCTCTCTCTCTCTCTCTCTCTCTTTCTCTCTTTCTCTCAGGGTTCACTTACTCACAGCCACAGCTGCAGGGTTGAAGAAAGTAGGTGCCCTCATTCAAACTGCTCAAATCCAAGTGGCCCTGGGTTGCTTTGAGGATTTTAAAATTCATTTTAAGACATGTCTAACAACAAAACCTTATGTTTCTATAGCATTTTCCCTTTATAAAAGCCCCTTTTCATACACATCCCATTTTAGTCTTAGAGTGTAGGTTAAGTGGACCAGAGGTTCTTTATCTGCATCTTCCTATGAGAAGGCTGAAGCCCAGAGAGGTTAAATAGTGCATCAAGTCCTGATTTGGGGAAAAGCTGCGACTTGTGGGGAAAGCCAGCCTCACAGGGCCAAAGGGGACTTCTTTCCTCAGACTTGGGACCTGAGACACTGGGCACTGGGAGAGCCGGAGGGCGGGAGGCAAGTCACAGCTCTGGGTCAGATCTGAACCAGGCCCGGGTGCAGCTGGCCTTTGCAGAGCTCTTTGGCCATTGGAATTGTGAGTTTTTCACCTCCTGCTCTGTCAGATGCAGTAAGCCGTGCAGATACTCTCACGCCAGCTAAACTGAACAAAGTGAAAATCCTGGTGAGGTCTTAAGACCTCATGAGTCACAGAGGAAACTGTCCTTCCTCTCGCCAGGTTCCCAGCCCCCAGCCCCAAGGTCTGCCCTGTAGTCCAGGGGGTCCTTCAAGGTTTACTACCCACAGGTGCCTGCACATCCACCCAGGGGTGTGAGCTGTTGCTACCAGCAACCTCCGAATCTCACTTGCAGCTTGCTGAGAATGGAGACAAAAGATCATTTAAAGGCATGGACCTGATTTCAAGAGCTAAGAAGGGGGGCTTCCCCTGGTGGCGCAGTGGTTGAGAGTCTGCCTGCCGATGCAGGGGACGCGGGTTCGTGCCCCTGTCCGGGAAGATCCCACATGCCGCGGAGCGGCTGGGCCCGTGAGCCATGGCCACTGAGCCTGCGCGTCCGGAGCCTGTGCTCCGCAACGGGAGGGGCCACAACAGTGACAGGCCCGCGTACCGGAAAAAAAAAAAAAATTAGCAAAGAAAAGAAGCTCTCATTTAGTTCAACTTGGAGCAAAGGATGTAAGCCTGAGGCTACTGGCAGAGGCCCGCGTACCGAAAAAAAAAAAAAAAAAAAAAGCTAAGAAGGGGCTAGCTGGACATCTGTTACCTGCCAAATGGGATGAAATAACTCATGAATTCTTGGAAATGTTCCCTCTGACACAGTATTGTTACACATTTTGTCGCATTTTAGGTGGGAGAAGTGAGTGTTTCTTACTTGATTAGAAGAATTTGTTATCTGAAACCCTTCTTTTTTTCTTCAAAGTGAGGGTTTCCCCAAATTGAAAGTAGAAGATGATGTAATTTATCTTAAAACTTTTAAATGTCATTTATTTTCACAAATTTCATATCTCATTTTCTTTCCTTCTCAACTCTCTTGGACAAATCTTTCATTGTCTTATATGAATGTGTGGAGTGTGGAACAGGGATCTCCTAAGAAATAGTTTGTGATTTTTCATACAGTTGCTAGTTTCCAGTAGGTTTATAATCTGTGTTCAAAATCGGTTCTATCTGCTAAATTGAACTAATCCAGAACATGTATGGAGGCAAGTTATCCTGACTGTAAACACTCTGTGCTTACAGACCAGACACTTCGAGGATCGGGGGGCATTTTCTCATTCAGCTCATTAGCAAACTGCTGAAATTGCAATAAAATGCTTTATAAATGTGTGACTAGAGAACGGACAAAAATAGCTCACTGGGTTACCCAAATGTGGAATGATGCATGTAAAATATAATGTTGGCAAATTTAGGGAAAATATAGCTGTTCAGATGAATGTTTATTCCCCAGGTGTGCTCTGTGTGTGTTTTGCAATTAATATTAACTTGCTACTTTAGCTGAAACATTGATCTGGAAGGGAGATAATTTGCTTTTTTTTCTTTTTTAAAATTTTTATTATTTATTTATTTATTTTTGGCTGTGTTGGGTCTTCGTTGCTGCACGCGGGCTTTCTCTAGTTGCTGCGAGCGGGGGTTGCTCTTGGTTGTGGTGCACAGGCTTCTCATTGTGGTGGCTTCTCTTGTTGCGGAGCACGGGCTCTAGACGCACAGGCTTCAGTAGTTGTGGCACACGGGCTCAGTAGTTGTGGCACACTGGCTTAGTTGCTCCGTGGCATGTGGGAATCTTCCTGGACCAGGGCTCGAACCCGTGTCCCCTGCATTGGCAGGGGGATTCCCAACCACTGCACCACCAGGGAAGTCCTGACAATTTACTTTTTAAAAAAGTAGCCCAGGTGAGACTTTGGTTATCTTACCCTAGTTCTGCATTGACTTATACTTCATGCACAAAATAAATGCTTTACCTCTGACCCTTCATGTATCACAGGACTGTTATCTCTAACTAGGTTTCCACCCAGGAAGCCCATGTTCCAAAATTTACTGTCTCCTGAGGAACTTTTCCTAATGCTTTCTCTGGTACCTTACCTTGGTGTTTCACATTATAGGAAGTCATTTGAAGGAAATATGTGTTTATAGGGACAGATGAAATTCAGAGCTTTTTGTTGTTTTTGAAGGAAGATATGATTGGGGGAAACAGAATGTACATGTGACATAATTATTTAGACATTTTTAGCTGTTGTTTTGTCAGATAGAACATAGCAAGATAATTTTAACCATTTTGGTCAAGTTGACCACTTAATTCAATTTTAAAAATCAGCCAAAGGATTTTACTAGTTAGTATTTCATGTCAACACACTTTAAAGAAAATGTATGACATTTAAAGAAGCCTCTGATTTTTATGATGAAGCATCACTGGGAAGAGAGTGTTGAAAGAACGACAAGTGTTTGGGTAGAATTACACTTAAAATAAGTTAGTTTGAAGAGCATGAACATTTCCTTTTTTTTTTTTTTTTTTTTTTGCGGTACGCGGGCCTCTCACTGCTGTGGCCTCTCCCGTTGCGGAGCACAGGCTCCGGACGTTCAGGCCCAGCGGCCATGGCTCACGGGCCCAGCTGCTCCACGGCACGTGGGATCCTCCCAGACCGGGGCCCGAACCCATGTCCCCTGCATTGGTGGGCGGACTCTCAACCACCGTGCCACCAGGGAAGCCCCAGAGCATGAACATTTCTCTTTGCTTGCTGTTTTGGTTTCTTATTGTTTTATGGCAGTGTCTATTTGGAACCAACATTCATAGTTAAGTTCTACAGGAGAGGTTTTTATATTTCTTTCCAGAATATCTTGACTTTAAGAGTAAGATTAAACATAGGTACAAACATCCTTTTGTCTAAATTCCTTATTGTTCATGTGTTCAGAGAGATTAAGTTATTTGCAAGACCATAGGGCCAGTTACTGACAGACCTGGGCTGGAATCTCAGTATCCTGGCCACCACTTCTTTGCTCCCACTCAGTTGTAACCGTATGAGGACGTGAATTTGGATCCTCTCTGAAGATTGTGTCTGAAGACCAAGCAGGCACATTTAAATCCCAGTATATCCTGCTTAGCTGCTGATTGGCAAATGATGTCTAGTAAATTGAACAGTCACTGCCGAAGCTTTAATTTAAACAAATGATTGGACTTTGTCTGGAGCAGGGGTTCTGCGTCTGGACACTCCTGACATTTTAGATTGGATAATTCTTTGTTGTGGGGCTGTCTCGTGTGTTGTAGGATGTTTAGCAGCATTCTTGACCTTCAGCTACTAGAAGCCAGTAACATACACACACACACACACACACACACACACACGCACGCACGCACCCTCAATCATGACAACCAAAAACAACGTCTCCAGGAGTTACCAAATGTCCTGTTTGGGGGCAAAATCATCCCCAGTTGTAAACCACTGGTATAGAAGACGCGCAAAATCCTAATCAAGTCATTTTCAAAATAATCAGACTGATCAGAATTTTGAAAGAAAAAGTAGCTGGTTGCTTGGCTGGTTTCTGTCACTTTTCAACCGTTTATTGTAGATATTTGAACAGAGTCGTAGTTCTTTTGTTTTCCAAAAATACAGATGCATCTGTTTACCTGATGCAGGAAAATAGCATTATAAACCTGCCTGCTTATTTATCTTAAGCTTCACTACTTTTAGCTTTTAAAAGTGGACTGGGGCTTCCCTGGTGGTGCAGTGGTTGAGAGTCCGCCTGCCGATGCAGGGGACGCGGGTTTGTGTCCGGGTCTGGGAAGGTCCCACATGCCACGGAGCAGCTGGGCCCGTGAGCCATGGCCGCTGAGCCTGCGCGTCCAGAGCCTGTGCTCCGCAATGGGAGAGGCCACAAAAAAAAAAAAAGTGGACTGTTTTTAGCTAAATAAATACAGATGTTATTTTAGAGTACTGCACGATTGGGTCTCAAAATGCACTGATAAGAATGGGATTAAGAAAAGGAAACACAAGGATAAAATCACCAGTCATCACTGACAAGATTTAGGAAAAATAAGACTGAAATGAGCTCTTCCACAACTGTATGTTGTGTGTCCCTGACCTTGACTTACCTATTTTGGTTTTTCTGCAGTATGTAAATAAACAGTTCTTTTTTTTTTTTAACTTCAAATGTAATCAGGAGTAAGGAACTGTGTTTGAAAACCTGTCTATTGCTTTATTAACTTATCTTTTCATGGGAAACATACTATTAAGTTTCCAATTCTGTAACCTAAACAACAACACATTAGAAGCCATCAATTACCATCCAGTTTCATATCTGTGGACCAATAGGAAGGCAAGGTTGATGGTTTCACATCTGTTTTAGGTGAAAGGCTGTTCCTGTCTGTGGTATTTAAAATTTAAAGAACTTCTGTTATTATACAATTGGGAATCCTTGGGGAGTAAAATGTTAATGAAATCCATAACGTGCACAGACTTTATGATAGCAGTTTTAAGAAATTCCTTTGGTGGGGTTTGTTGATTTCTGCCCTGGCAGTAATAACTATGTTTTACAGAGTGTGTTAATGTTCACGTCTAGGAGCGATGGCTACGTTTATGCAGCATGTAATGTAGCACACAAACTCCTAAGCTCTAAATAACTTTCATATCAGAATTTGAAAGCCCCAGAGCAAAACAATGTGTGTTCTTCAGAAGTGGCAGAACCCACAGTTGGAAACTTTTCAAGCACCTCCACAGCAAACTTCTCCAAAAGAAAGGCCCACCCTGGAAATTCCAAAGCCAGGATGCAAATGGATATTCTGTGCTCTCATATATTTCTTATTTAATGCACCATTTGAAAGCTCCACATCCAAATGGCAATTTTGATCCACATCAAAATCGCAGTTTTGGATGCTGACCTGAAACAGAGATACACACAAACATGCATACGTATTTCCTTTCTCCACTGCAAGCCCCCAGCCTTCACATTTCATTCAATTCTACGTTCAAATAAAGAGAGGAAAGTAGATTAAATTAAAAATGCTCTATAAATCCCAATAGTAATAAAATGCATTACGCTTTTATATTTCCAACTATCGAACAGAGTAAGCAGTTGAGACTAATTGCACATGTTATGACTAATGTGCAATTAGAATAATCACATATGAACTTGTACAAGTGACTTGTACATTTTTTTTTTCAGCTCTTTTTGCCTCCACGGGTTAAAAACACATTCATGGCCTTCCTTTAATTGCCTTCCTTCAGAAGAATGAAGTCTTAATTTTACCAAGGTTTTATTTTTCTTACAATCCCAGTGCTTTAAACTTTGAACTACATTTTCTGGATTTAGGAGAAAAATAAATAAGCTTCTTTATTCTTCTAGCAAGCCTGAGACGGCAATAGATAGAATTCTTCAGGGGATGGGTGATTGGACCTGACAGCTTCTGAAATCCTTTCAAGCATTTAAGATTCTGTGATTCTATTAAAAATAAATTTACTCTATCAGCTGGTACCATGGGCTTGCTTAAAAGAAAATATAAATATGTGAAGCATAGCTCGAATTCGTTTTAAATAGTACTGATAATCATATCAGGCAACACATGGCAAAAAAAAAAATTTTTTTTTTAATTAAAAAGATTTTCTTTCCTTAGATCAAGTAATTGTTTAGGTTGGCTTCACCCTGAAGCTTATCTGAGGATTTCACATAGAAACCTCACTAGTGGGGCTGCCTTCCTTGATTCTTTTGTGCTAGTTCAGGGGGAAGTGCAGCTCACTAGGGGAGATAAGATGAAGTCTGGGCAGTTCATCTTTCATGTCTCTCTAATCTTTGATGGAAGTATCTGAAAGGCAAAGCCTTACCCACCATTCCAGGCTGTTCACACCTTAAAGTCTGGCCAATACTCGGTCTTTTTTCTTTCCTTAAGAAGACAAATACCACATGCAATTCGGAGCATGTTATAGGCCATCATACTAATGCAGAAAAGTGGAGGGAAAAAAAGCAGCACCAGGGATACAGCTTAAGAAGAAAGTCATCACGGCAATCTTCATGCGTGTATGACTTGATGTGTTTACTTAGGGCTAAAGCTGACAAAGACAGACCCCATCTCCAAAGAGAAAGACCGAGACCCAGGTAGATGCACAGGCTGATGGCTACAGGTGCAAGAAATTTGACAGAGCCTTAAGTTTGAAGATCCGGAAATTAAAGATAAAATTTCCAGTGGGAAATACTCATGATAATAAACGAAGTTAGCAAATTAAATGAAATATGAAACACTGAACAAATTGTTTTTGATATTTCAGGAGGCACACAGAGTTCATGGGGAAAAGAGAAAAAACTTTTTTTTTTTAAGTTCCCAGTCTTAAAAAATGAAGACAGAGTATGCAGAATTTTCCTGGCCTAGTTTTTTTTTTTTTTTTTTTTTTTTTTTTTTGTGGGATGTGGGCCTCTCACTGTTGTGGCCTCTCCCACTGCGGAGCACAGGCTCCAGACACGCAGGCCCAGCGGCCATGGCTCACGGGCCCAGCCGCTCCGCGGCATGTGGGATCCTCCCGGACCGGGGCACGAACTCGCATCCCCTGCATCGGCAGGCGGACTCTCAGCCACTGCACCACCAGGGAAGCCCCCTGGCCTAGTTTTTTAAACATTATTCTGAAAATCCAGACTAGTCAATGCTGTTGTCAACCAGCAACATTTTGTAGCACACACATTATCCTATTTCTGTAGTTTTAACTTAAGTTTCCAAATACTGCATTTGTTTATAAGGATACTTTTATTTACAAAGCTCTAATACTAAGATGGTAAGAATTCATTTATTTAACAATCATGTACCATGTGAAGAAAAATCAGTCAATACATTTGTTCATTTAACATATTTCCTCTCAATCAACCACTCGTAAATAAAAGAATCTCATTTACTAAGACAAATGTAGAAGGCATCTTACATGATCTACATCTGGACATTCCTGTCTCTTCTGGAGAGTAGTACAAAAAGGAAAAGCAGACAGAAATAGGTAACTTGGGGTTCAATCTGTAATATGCTGAAACTGAACTCTTATCAACTTCTGTAATATAATAATTTAGTTCCATTAGTCTAAGAACTTTGCTGTTTTCCAGAAGAGTTTATGGGAACATGTTTATCTACCTATCTTTTTTTTAAGTGTCTAGATTTAGAATATTCATGTGTCTCATATAAAATTCATCTCAATTAAAATCTTTTTATCAAAAGATTTTAATTCCATTTAAAATTTATTTATTCCATTTCTTCTTAAATACCAGCAGCTTTATTAAAACCACGCAGAGTAATGTGTTCTCAGGCCTGACTTTGCATCTTAAAGTGTAGTGACAAAATGATAGGATTCTTACTGTCCTGGAAACCTGCAAGGTAGCAGAAAGAAATGCTTTTGTCCATATTTCCAAATACAGGCCTTAGCTCTATTTTTTCTGCCAAGAAGACCACCCCGCTACCCCCAACACCACACACACCACAGTATGGCCATGTTAACCAAGAAAACATTTCACCTTGTGTCACCTCCAAGGATGTGGTGAAATAGATGTGTCTGTCCACGTGTTAAGAATGGTTCCAGTGGATAAATGCGAATCACAGCTTCTTCCATTATGTTAAGGACTCCGGGCAGGGATAGGGGAGGAAGAGCATGATATGTTTCGTGGAACATCTGTGCTTGTTCTCCTGTGCTTTGAAAGTAGACATGCAGATGCATTTTTCCCATTGTGTGACCTGGACTGAAATGCATGAAATTACTATAGACAGATTTTTTCTTTCAGAACATTAAAAGAATTTGCAGTTCTGTTCCCTGACGGCATTTGGATGGCAAAACAGTGTGTCTTCAGAGCACAAAACGTTTCCCCCTTCCTCACCTTGGTTACCCACCTCCATCCATGCAGTTTCCAACTTTCCAGCCCTTTTCCTGCCACGGGCTGGCCTCTGCTCAGTCTGAAACTATAGAACACCCACTGTGAATGGTAACTACAGATGATTCTTTTAGAGAGTAATTCTTTGAAAATGCATTATTTCAAGCACTTTTCCACCTCCTTTATAAGTCGTCTTCAAAAAAAAAAAAAATCAGTATACACTTCCTGACTGAATGGTAACCTTCCAAACAGGGAAGATGCAGTTGACCAAATATATTAAATCATGAAGTTCATCTCATCTGTGTTCAGGAATGACTGGCATCCCTTCAGAGACCCACTGTTTACACACAATTTACACACAGATACCAGCTGTACCTAGGCAGCCTGTTCTTTGTCTTCTCCCTTGTCTCCGGGGCAGTGTTTGTTATAACTTTTGGTGGGTGACCGACTTTAATCTCAGTAATCCCGTCAGCTCCTTGCAGGATTTTTAACGCCAAGTAGAGGGGTTTTCTTGCACACCTGCACGTCCAGATTCCCCATCAACACATGAAACTCTCATTAACCTGAGAGGCCCATGTAGATCCCTGAGAAATACATGGAAAGTCAGTGTAAAAGGATGCTGTCAAAGTTTATAGGCCAAGAGCCTGATTTAGACCATTGCTCCCATCTGCAAGTCTTTAGTTTCTAGAAACTCATCCTTGTGTTTGTTTTTGAAACCAAGCTTTTAGAAGGAGGGAGAAAAATTAAAGGCGTGACTTACTGCAAAACTAATAATAAACAAGCCATTTTGCTGGTGCTGAAATAGACAGATGCTGTCTGAGTACAGATGTGTGTTGATCTTGAGTCATTTAGAAATCTTCCCAGTACTGCAGATAATAAAACTTTATGGGGAGCATAGAACAACAGCTTTTGAAACAGAAATAGACCTTACCTGTACCTGTTTAATATTCTCTTGGTCTTTCGGGTTTAAAAATCTCTTTAAACTGCTGATAGATGGAAAGATGTATGTGTCCATAACTGAGGTTATTGCATCTTGGAAAGGTGTCATGTTGCCTGGCCTCAATGCAGAATTATATTACTGCTCCTTCTACTGGGCTGCTTCTCAGAGACCATGAGACAAACACAAAGATCACAAAAGGCCTGAAACCTGCACTCATTGCCCAGCCACACAAACTACAATTCCAACATCGTATGAGGATCATATGTTAATTAGGTGAAAACTTGGAGACCTATAGTTAGACAGTGAAATATTGATGTTGCTAATTTTTCAAAAATACAGAAATGGTCTGAGAAAAGTCTAAGATACCAGATACAGCCAATCCATAAATATCCTGTGGACGCCATGATCCCAAATAAGTTGGCTCTAAAACAAAAAGATTGAGAAGAGGTTGGAGAGCATGATAGATACGGCGAAAAAATGATTTAAGCCTTGCTGCCCTTTGAGGTAACTTCTGGGAGGAGGGACGCTTCGTAAGTTAGTGAGAGGTCTTTTGAGAAATAAATAAAAAAGAATCCTTCACGTGGCATGGACCTGGCCAACAAAACTCATCATCCAGCAGACCTTCCCTGTAAGTGGTGAACTTTTCAAAGGACTGGAAATTTTGAGTAGTTTTAATATTTGCAGTTTAAACACCAAGATAAGAATAGTCATATTCCTCAATTAAGAGTACAAGTTTGGGGCTTCCCTGGTGGCGCAGTGGTTGAGAGTCCGCCTGCCGATGCAGGGGACACGGGGCCGTGCCCCGGTCCGGGAAGATCCCACGTGCCGCAGAGCGGCTGGGCCCGTAAGGCATGGCCGCTGAGCCCGCG
>NW_006799027.1:260296-288046 GCF_000442215.2 Lipotes vexillifer | reverse complement strand
CGCCCCGGGGCCTGTGCTCCGCAAGGGGAGAGGCCACAACAGTGAGAGGCCCGCGTACTGCAAAAAAAAAAAAAAGTGTACAAGTTTGTTGCTCAGATGCTAACGTTGGCTTAACGATGGGTAGCTGGCTTTATCTGGAAAAAAGGAGTTTCAGGTCTTGCCAGCAACGCTGAACTGACAAGAGTGTTGAATTTAAACTCGGCGAATGTGTATTGAGCGTTTGCTAAGGATGAGACGCTGCAGGTCAGGCTAGGTGAATTTAAAGAGGGCTCTGTCCCTGTTTCAAACAAGTTACAGCAATCTAGCTACTACAGGCAAAACCACACACACACACACACACACACACACACACTCCAATTACCCAACTGACCAAGGGAAAAAATATTAGGGTCACATTCTTATGTTTAATGTGTGTACCAATGCATCATTATGACTCTCATAAAAACAGGGGAAATAACTAAATGGGCTATGCATTGGTATTTTTGTTGGAGAGAAGAGGAGACCACAGCTTGGAATGGCTAATTAATTTGCTTAACATACTCCAGGTCTTTAATATCAGAGCCACAGAGGTGCTCCTGGGGCCTGTGCTTTTTTTGCCACCATGTGCTGCCTGCATCACCCAAGTATTTTTCCCTGTAGCCCTAGAGTTCATTGAGGATATTTAATGCAGCCAGTTCCCTCTATATTGAGATTTATTGTTTACTCGACCTTTTCCCTCACTGATGAGAGGGCAGGAATCTGGTAACCTTCCCTCTCTTGCACCCAAGTATCTAGCACTTATTTGAGTGATAAAAGAAGAATCTCCAGCCACCAGCTTCCCTCCACAGTGCAAGGGATGTTAGCCACGGAAATACCCACCACCGGAAGCTCATGATCTCAACTCATGGCCCTCTCTTTAATTGTTTGAGGAGCAAATGGTGTGATTTCGACAGCAGTGTGGACTCCTCAAGAAAACACGCAGTTTTGATGCCATTTCATTGATATGTTTTCTTTCTTTTTTTTTTTTTAACATCTTTATTGGGGTATAATTGCTTTACAATGGTGTGTTAGTTTCTGCTTTATAACAGAGTGAATCAGTTATACATATACATATGTTCCCATATCTCTTCCCTCTTTGTCTCCCTCCCTCCCACCCTCCCTATCCCACCCCTCCAGGTAGCCACAGAGAACCGAGGCGGTATCCCTGTGCCATGCGGCTGCTTCCCACTGGCTCTCTACCTTACGTTTGTTAGTATATATATGTCCATGTCTCTCTCTCGCCCTATCACATGATATGTTTTCTTTCAAACGTAGATATAAACGGAGGGTTGGGCTGGACAGTGTGCCATGAGACTCAGGAGAGAGGTATCTGGCTCATGCAGACTGAGGGTTGGGTCTTATTCCCAGGAATGCTTGGATTCCCAGAGGCAGTGAAAACACACATTTTAGCAGAATTAACTCAGCAGTGCAGTGCATGGTCATGAGCTGAAAGTTTAATTACAAATAAGATTGCATGGTCTCTCTGTCACCAGCCCAGCACTTCCTGGCCTGGACCCGTGGACCCCATGAAGGCCTCTGCAAAGGAGGATGTGTGTTGGGGGCTAGGGGTGGGGAGGACACTTTTCCCTGCTCTCTAAAGGACTTTTGCCAAGAGATACTAGACAGAAGGAGAATGTTCATCATATCAGATATTTTGAAATGCAGGACATTGGCAGGGATTTTTTTTCCTGTTCCTTCTGCCTTTAACTCATCAACCCTGACCCCTTCCACAGCCAAAATGAGGTACAGTTTGAATGATTCAAATGACCTCTTTTCCATAAAGCCTGAACTTTCCGCTTGTGCATGTAATCGTCTTCTGAACCGCACAATGCCTCATCTGTGGGCATGGTGGCACTTCTTATTTTCAGTCTTGTATTATCATTTTTTTCTGCATAGGCCTACTTCCTTCCCGAGCCTGGCATACCATATATATCTATTGAATTTAATGGATTAAACGGTTTTATCTGAACCCTTGGCGTCCTTCTGTTTACTTTAATTTCACACTTTCAGTTTAAGCGTCTACAATGCGTGAAGCATCATTATTGGGCTTTAAGACACATCCGTGTGGGCATGCACCCTGGCTCCATGCATCGGTTTATAGTTTGCCCAAAATGTTTTTAATCATAAAAGCAAGAATAATAAATGCTTTATCTGCGTAATACAGTCCTACTGAAATTATGTGTGGAGGTCATAAATTCTTCTGTTACGTTTTAAAATGGTTGTCATCCAGACCACCCTTTAGTCATTCTTCCATTACTGCGCCCCCTTTGTTTTAGCAGAGACGGACATCAGAAGCAGAGATCCGTTCACACAGTCTGCTTGATCTCACAGGATGTTGATCAATGCGGTCAACTGGATCCATTCCACTTGACCTGCTCGTGCATACCGACCCCAAGCAATTCCTACCCATTAAGCCTTCTAACTAGGAGAATGCTCCCCTAGTTTTCATGAGTATCACAATAAACAGTTAATGGATGGAACTAAGAGTTATAGCAGGAGAGCCTAAGCCAGCCTGTGTCCTCCATGCAGGAGATGCTTGCTAAATCTTTGCTGACTGAATCTTCTAGCAAGAGCCCATGGTACAATGGTCCTGTAGGCATTTGACTAGATCTACATCATGTTTATGCATATCTGAGGCTGGTTACAATTTTTTTTTTGACTGTAGCATATTTATTTTTCTTTCTTAAGACATTTCCACTATGCGATTTTTACTACAGAGTTTGTAGGTTAAATTCTTAACCAAGTTTCTAGGGATTACATTTGTTCTGTTCTGAGTACTTATCCTCTTTCCAGATCAAAGTATTAGGCTCAGGTTTTCAATTTAATGTAACTTACAAGTAAGTAACTTACAAATAAGTATTCAAAAAATGTTAATAAAAATATTAAGTCCCTGAATCTTTTACCGCCCAGTAAGAACTCCTAAGCATCTAAGTTGGAAGAGGGGACGATCTAAGTGTCATTCTCCTGACTGAGCTATTAAAGTTTCTGAGGTCCCCATCTGCAGGTGAACATGGTGTTGAAGTAATGAATGTTCTTCATTTGAAAGAAAAACAGAGTTTTCAGGTTGGCGTGTGTCTTAAAAATGTACAGCAATCTTTGCCAAAGCCTAGGCATTCGGTCAGCCTTTCTCCTTAACTCTTCATAGGAGTTTCCAGTTGTCTTTGATGCTGATTACTTGTATCGCAGAGTCTGTAGGAACCCCCATACGATCTCATTTTCTCCTCCTTTGTTATCAGAATACATTGTGTCCTGATGTCCAGATTTTACAGGCTTATTGAGTAAGAGAGGAATTCAAATGGAATATTTGTTTCCTCTGAACACAGTTATATCTGTTCTAGAAAATACAGAAGGGAAGAAGAATTCCTCAGATTTTGCATGGAATATGTGAAGGCTCCTCTCATATTTCTCTTAAATTGATGTCATCAGTGAAGCTGAGCGTTTTCCGGTGGGTGTCACAGTCCTGTTGCCCGGCTCTCAGAGGTCTTTGAAATGCTGCATCAGACACCCTGGGGAGATGTGGACCCGCCGTGCACTCCTCCCAGAACAGTGTCCTCCTCTTCACGCTCCATCTTCGTGGTTTCCACGTGGGAGTGATTTGGGTAGCTGGGTTCTGGAAATGTCTCTGGTTGAGCTGCTGGTATTAACCTGCAGCACAGAGTCCCTTTCCTTTTCTCCTGCCAATGCCACTTGCCCGTTCTAACAACTTCAAGAGATCTTACTCTTCAGAAAGAACCACGTGGCACTCCAGTTCCAAGAACATATCAGAATTAAATATTTCTTCTTTGTTGCTTCTGGTTTATGCCAAAAAAATTAATGTGAGAATGAAAGGATATGCCAACATCCAAAGGCAGTGGAGCCCCACAGCATAATCTCCTTTATCAGCCAAAGGAGACAGAGGTCAGCCCTTGTTTGAGGACTTCATTTGTCTTGTGCTTTCCTTGTTGTTCTTTTGTGCAAAGTACAGTGGCATCAGGGAAGCCAGGCTTTGCGCTGCATCTGGGCTGCACAGCCTTATCTAGTGTTATTCTAGCTGGTTGACTCAAGTCTTCGGAAAGGAAAATTCATCTGTTCATTCACTTGGGATTGTTTTACTATCAGCACAGGCTTTGTTGCAACCAGTAGTTTGCTTCCACCCAGGAAAATGCTTTCCTTTATGGGGAAAAAAAATTAATTCAAGCAATTAAGACGAGAAAAGAAAATTGGTGAGGTTCTCCCTGCACTGCACTTTTCTTGCTCTTGGATATTTGTATTCTTTACCAGAATTTTTAAATGTTTTCTCCTTATCTTTTGCTAAAAATGATCTGTCACCACTCTCTTGTTTTTCAACAGCATGAGTGACTCATTTGCAAAATTTGGCTTTCCAGTAGTCAATGTAAACGTTAAACGGAGTCAAAGTAATCATAAATGGTTTCATAGTCTCGATAATTATACAAATATGTAATTTCCAGAAAGAATAGCTATAAGATTTAATTTTTGTTCACTAAGAAATTCTAAATTACCTTTTGATAATTGTGCTTTTTAAGATAGGAATTGAGGAAGAGCATGGGTGTAGTGGCATATACATGGGCCACCAGTCTGATCTGGGGTAAGTCCTGGCTTAATCACTGACAAGTTACGTGACTCTGAGCAAGGTTCACACATCACTTTGTTCCTCAGTTGCTTTGTCCACAAAACCTTCCTTGTATGATTGTTAAGAGTTGAAAAGATAATGTATATAAATTTAGCCCTTAATAAAATGCCTGACACATAGGGGTTGCCTTATGAATTTTCTATATATAATAGTAATTTTAGCCATCAGTGTTTTTTCTATGTAATGCAGTAATCATGAAAAATGCATAAAGAGAGAATTATGTCACCAACTATAAAATGGTTGCATTCCTACTGGCAACTATAAAAAGTCCAAGATCCTAAGTCAAGGAACATGATGATCAGGTGCTGTGAATTAAGCCCCCAGATCCTGGAACAGCACCGATGTTCAGATGCTTAGGCGTTATCAGAAAACAACGTGTGTTATCTAAGGAAATGAGACAATTGCTTAAAAATATTTTCTTTAGCTTGTAGTGTCTAGTGATGAATTAAACAGCTCTTTGAGTCATCAGAGATGCTCTAAAAAGAATCCGACACACTCCACCTCCCCCCACCAAGAAAGTATTTTTCCTGTTTTTAATCAGACTCCAGTTCTTTGTCCTTTATTTTTTCAGGCTCTTGTACTGACCTGTCTTGGGAATGTTAAAAGCCTGGAAACACTCCCTTGTCAATGCTCACTCAATGGACAGTATTTTATTGAGCAAGACAGATTTTTCATTTTAGAAATGAGACTTTCCACATTATGACATTACCAATAGCTAGTTATGTATTTTTATAGGAAGCGATGATATCTATTTCATGGCTGGGAGGCTGCATGCTGGTATTTAACCAGCAGTTTGCAGAGGTTTGCTTCATGATGTACTGCAAGATGCTAAAACGTGCCCTTTGTCCTCAAGTGATTCCCAGTAAAATGTGTATCTCTCCTGGCTTCTGTTTATCTGGGGATTGTGTTTCCTGTCATTACTAAGACAATGCCATGACCATAAAGTGCATGTAGGTTAATACCTGTAGACATCTTACAACGAAGAGGGAGTTGGAGGTGGACAGTTCACCCCACAGGAGCTGTAGGACACCATCCCCTGCCCCCCAGAAGGGGATGAAGACAGCTGTTTTCTTCTACTGGTGTGCCTCTCCCCACCCGGGATGAAAGTTGCGCTTTCCTCCTCTGTGCCTGATGTCTAGCTATGTCTTCTCTTTGTGTGGGGAGCACAGTGAAGATAAGATGTAGGTAGACATTCTACCACCAGTGTTAGGCTTTTATATTTATATTGGAAACAGGATGTTGTATGGGGTCACTTCTGCTAACAGTGATAAGCCAACTCAGAGTGGCCACTCGAACTCAAAAGGAGTTTGGTAAACTTCCGTCAAATTGCCTACAGACCATCAGATAAGTACCAGATGTTTATGTTTGTCACACACACGGAGTGAAACGTTCCACACTTTCAGTGAATGCAGTTGACGTTCAGCTCTGTGCTACCCCCTGCCGCATCCTCCCACCCCATCACCGTCACCCTTAATGTTAAACAGAAAGTACATCAAACTCAGATGTGAAATCACACCCATCTTCCAATTAAAAATAAAGCAGCTGTGAAATAATGAATGACATTCTTTCAAAATAAGAAAATAGTGGTGGGAGCAGAGCTGATTGGATTTAGGGAAAGCAGGTTACTTAATTATGGTTATTGTGTGTCTGAATTCTTTTTTTTTTTTTTTTTTTTTTTGCGGTACACGGGCCTTTCACTGTTGTGGCCTCTCCCTCTGCGGAGCACAGGCTCTGGACACGCAGGCTCAGCGGCCATGGCTCACGGGCCCAGCCGCTCCGCGGCATGGGGGATCTTCCCAGACCGGGACACGAACCCGCGTCCCCTGCATCGGCAGGCAGACTCTCAACCACTGCACCGCCAGGGAAGCCCCATGTGTGTCTGAATTTTTAGGAGAAGGGAAATATTGTTTAGGATGATGAACCCTCCAAAACACAGAGGGCTGCCATTATGTAGAACTGCTCGGGGTTGTGTCTTTGTCTCTCCAGCTGCCTGTCTTGGGTCACCAATCTTGTCTACTGGATATGAGGTTGGTGAGAGCTCATCAGAATTCAAAAAGCTAACCCACCAAGAGGATGGCCAGATTTTGAATGGTGTTCGTGACAACTGATGATTTTGGCTTCCGAATGAGCAGAGCACAGTACTCTTTAGAGATCAATCCATTTCTTGACAAATAGTGTCTATAGCGGTGAGGGAAACATGGTAGGTTGTCTAGTGATGTTATTTCGTTCATTCATTTCCTCCCCATCGCCTCTGCCCTTCCTATTCCCCCTTCTCCCTAGAATAGCCTTTCCCTTTTTATCCACTTGTGAGCTCCTACTGTGCATCTTTCAGTAGGTGTCTTAGACATCAAAGTCAGCTGTGAGATGTGTCCAATCCCCCTACCTCTCCTTCCTCTGTGCATTGATTGCCCCATCCTGTAATCTTGTGTTTGTGTCTCCCATTCTTGCTGCTCTTTGTATCCTCACCACTTAATACAGAACTTAGTGGAAACGCAGTACTAAGTGTCCACTGGATGAATGTCAATCAAGGTGAGTAGAAGTGTTCACAGGCGGCCGGCTGATTAAATAGATGACGCTACAGTCAGGCCATAGAATACCATGCAGCCATTGAAATTGATGATGTAGAAAAATACTTTTGGCATGGAAATATATCCATAAAACTAAACGAAAAGCAGAATATCAAACATAGAGGTAATACGACCTCATTTTTACAATAACAAAACATACACACGATGGTTACATATATTTTGCATAAGGAAATTGGAAGGCTATTATCAGCCTTTATTTCCTATTGGCGGTCTTATGAAGATTTTAATTTCTCCTTTAATCTCTTCTGCATCTTATGAATTTTCAATAGACATCTATCACTTTTCTATATAGAAAAGCAGATATTCCTTAAAAGAAATCATAAAAGTCTGGATAGAAGTAGAGGAAAAACACAATATGATGAATTGACAGATGGAGACCTGAGCTTTGCAGTAAACATCTTGGAGTCAGAAGTCCCTTATTCTGCCCATCAGAGCAAAAAGAGGAAACAGTCATTTGCAGTCAAAAAAAAGAGGAAAATGTTCTTTTAAGTTGACAAAACTTTACATGTGAAGGCACAAAGACAGAAAAGGCATATCTTGTGTTAGGAAGGATAAATACTTTATGCGGCTGGAAGATACGGTTGGAGGGAGGTAGATGCAGCAGGTGAGACTAAAATAGCAGGTAGATCGAGGCCAATGTCATGATTAGCAGAGATAGCTTCAGCCCTGAGAAAGGTATAAACACCCAGATGTTAAGTCCCTCTGGGTCTCCTGACAGATACCTGTGGTGTGAGCAGTTGTGCTTCTGAGGCTGAGAGTTATCTATCTCCTCCCAAACTCTCTCAGGCGCTGAGGGTCTCTGTTAGGGCATTCCACAAAGGTCCCCAGGGAGAAAGGACTTAAAAGAACCTCTGTGGTGTTGCCAGTGAGCGTCTCCACAGTGCTGGTCTGTGTCTTGGTAGAGTTCTGGGTACCGTTCAGTTTTTTGTGTTGTTTTTTTTTTTTGCGGTACGCGGGCCTCTCACTGTTGTGGCCTCTCCTGTTGCGGAGCACAGGCTCCGGACGCGCAGGCTCAGCGGCCATGGCTCACGGGCCCAGCCGCTCCGCGGCATGTGGGATCTTCCCGGACCGGGGCACAAACCCGCGTCCCCTGCATCGGCAGGCGGACTCTCAACCACTGCGCCACCAGGGAAGCCCGGGATTCAGTTTTAATTGCAACCGTTCAAGTCCCAGTCCTAATCATTTGGTGAGATTGTCATTCATCCTTTCTAAACCCAGTGGTAGTAATGTTAGGAAGAAAAATGAAATGAAATTTCAGGTATCCCAGCACAGTGAGCAAGAGAATCTGCAGAGTTTTAAAGCACAACAGGAAACCTTATGCAATTACAAGGGGAGGTTGTGAATGCATTTCATTGCTGTTGAGAAAAGAAAATATCTTTTCTTCTTTACGAGTGATTCATACATATGCTTTGGGGCCTTTCAGTCTGGGACTTTGGTCGTTTCATGTGCGGGCACCTGGTTAATTTCAGTCAACGGCTCCTTCCTTTCAAGTCAGTTGTTTCTAGTGCCTAGGATTCTTCTAGTTGACCACCAGTTAACTTCTTTCTTACCTAGTAACTAAATCTTACCCTGAGAACAAAATTTTAAAAATAGGAGACGTACAGCCAGGGAATGAAGTTCTAGAGTTATTTCCAGTCAGCCTAAGCTGCACATACACTCCATTTCCAAACGGAAGAGCCATTTGTAGGTTTGACAGGAAGAGTTTGTTTGCACAGCTCTACTTCATGCCCCCTTGGATGTCAAGGTTTTAAGGACCCTTCAGGATGAAAGTGGATTCGGTATTAGGCATGAGAGCATGACTCAGTGGACAGTCAGCAAAGCACTAAGTGTCTGAGAGCATCTGAAAACAGTTGAAAAAGTTCCGTGCAGCCATGTCTAGAGTGCCCATTAACTTTCAAGTTGCAGCATTAGGAAATCAGAGTTTTTGCAGCAACCTGAAATCATCTGGCTATTTGTCCAGAATAGAGTTAGCTTTGGGCTTTTGCCAGATGACATCCAGAAAAGAGCACCCAGTTAAATTTGAATTTCAAGTGAGCAACGAACCTGTTGTTAGTATGTCCCAAATATTGCATGGGACATATTTATACTAAAAACATTTGTTGTTTATCTGAAATTCAAATTTAACTGAATATCTTGCATTTTTGTTGGCGAGATCTGGGAAACGTGGACTGCCTCCGTTTTTTGAAATTTGTACACAAATTCATACAAAGTACTAGTATTCACTTTGGGAATAAATGCAAATTCCAGTTAACAAGTATAGGCACTTGATAAAATATGTCGGACAAATACTTATTTGTTAAATTAAGATTTAGAACATCCACCATTATTATCTTAAAATATTTATTGCTATTAAAGGCTCGCTCCTTTTTCTTTTAAATCTGGTGAAAGCGTTTATAGCCTAGACTTTACATCTTAAAAATCAGGAAAATGAAATAAAGATTGTTTTACATTGAATGGTATCCCCTTCCTTTCTAGATGAAATCTCCTATTGTTGAATTGTGTTAAGTTCAAGTTGGCTTCTCTGTGGCAGGGACATGGCTGTTTTTCCTGGATGTAAATCTTGGTTCAGTTTTGAAGGAATTGGCAACCTGTGGATTTAACTACTCCAAGGGCCTTCAGGAAGAAGCAGTTCGTGGAAGACAATAGCCGTTCTTCACAAGGCAGGCTGTACATAAAATGGAAATTCTTTAGCTAGCTGTTCATGACCCGTGGGCACTAGAGGGTTAATTGAAATATTGTTTTCAGAAAATTGGGTTGTCATGTAGCAACTGGAAAGCAGGATTCAGAAGTTGTGGTTGTGGGGGGGCGGTGGTGTGCTTAGGGCTTTTGGGGGGTTTTGTGTTTTGGCTTTTGTCGCCGTTTTCAGGGAAAACAGCCTCTTACTAGTGAATATAATATACGGTTGAAATATCTTGTTACTGTTAATGAGTTGTAACGTGCAATTACTTTTTGTGTCCTTTACAAAATATTTGCCAAATATTTGTGCTTCATTTCTTTAAAATCGCTGTATTAGACAGAAATCCAATAAATAGAGGGCATAGTAGAGGAAAACAATTTTATAGGAATAATCAAATGTATTCATAAAAGGAAAATATTTCTAATGTAGAGAAACTGGTAATGATTTTTGTTTTAAGATGATTCTTGGTTATTAACAATGGAAATAAGGAAAGTTAAAGAAAAAATACCTATTTCACTCTTCTGAAAGCATGGAGTCCTAGGAAGTCTGAGAGGGAAGGGGTCTTCCGGGTTATCTGGTCCGACTCGTTCATTTTACAAATGAAGAACTAGAAGCCTAAAGATGAAGTGACTTGTCAGAGGCCCTATAGAGCAAACTCAAGGCAGAGCTGGTACTGGAACCTTGAGGGCCTGATCTCTGTCCTTCCCATTCACATCACAGGGCCATGGGAACAACTCAAGCCACTGCAGACCTCTGGGATGCAATCAGGGGCCTCGGGCTTTGGTCACCCTCTGGGCATCACTACTGTGGTGCCCTCCAGGTGGCCCAGCCGTCAGGGTGTGAGAAAGTCTAGTGAGGGATGAAGGTAAGGCCATTGCGCTGAGGAACATCTCCCCTGGAAACTCACCAGCGGGAAGCTTGTTAAGTCCTAGCTGTTGTCCCACAGAGGCATCGTTCCTTTCCAGATGGATGCCTGGGAATCCTCCTGCCTCTCAAGCTGAACTACAAGGAGAGATACGGAAAAGGAAGAAATTTAGGTGGATCAAAAATCCTAACTTTGCCCTCCTTTCCTCGACTCCATTCCAGATTATAAATCTATGGCCCATTTCTCAACCCTCAGTACACACAAGTGCTTTCAGAGTCAGGATCGTTCTGATCCACATTCTGTTTGGAAGGAGGTAGGATGCTGCAGAGTGATGGGAAGTGGGATCATGTTAGACTCAAGTTCTAGTCCAGGCCTCTCTGTATCCAGTATGTGAGCTTATCTTGTTGGTCCTGATTTTCTATTTGTAAAATGACATCTATTAACGTGCTGTTTAGAAAGTATTGTGAATCTCTTAGAAAATACAGTAACATGATGTTGAACCCAGTTTTCTCTTTTGTACCAAGGATCAAGCAATCTTGGTGGCAACGATGAGAAAGGTCTCTTTTTTGGCCGTTGCCAACCTAGGGCAGTTGCTTTCTTATCATATTGGAGGCTTTCTTGGGGTTGTTGATGCCGATGGAATTAGGGTCTGTTGATCCCAGGTGGATGAAAACTACAGATTGGTACCCACAGGAAAAGATGCTCCACATTCCGGAGGTACAAGGATGGGCAACTGACAAGGCTGGTATTGTCTTGTAGGTAGACCTGGGCCTTCTGCGCTTTGTCACAGCTGTCGGGACACAGGGAGCTATTTCAAAGGAAACCAAGAAGAAATACTACGTCAAGACATACAGAATAGACATTAGCTCCAACGGGGAAGACTGGATCACCATAAAAGAAGGAAATAAACCTGTTGTAAGTTTCCCTTCCACCTCCTCCAACAATCGGGTCTTTGAAGTGGATGATCAATTTTCACTTGTTTGTTTGGGAGCTTGCTGTCTTGCCTGGTTTATTTTCGAATTGATTTAAAATGAAAAGTGCAATTAGAGGTTTAAATCTGACCAAGGGGTCTCATGTTCCCAGATCCAGAAGCCAAAAGGAAATTATATGGATGTTTCCAAGAAAAGTCAATACCGGCCAAATTAAGTCAAACTCAAGAATCACTTTAAACCTCCCACGGGGACACAGACTATGCACAGGATAAACACCATCCTCTTAGAACCTCTGGAGTTGTTTTGTTTTGTCTTTCTGCCTGTGTTTCCTCATTCTCTTTCATAGATTGATCCTTTCTTCCTCTCTGTAATGGGCTGGTTTTAGAAGACTCCTTTTTATCTACCCTCTGTGGCTCACAAACTAATTTACAAGTGTGTTTGGCTGCTTCTGTGCGAATGAACAGGACTACAGGTGTTCCCTCAGATCCCATGAGCCACACGCCACCTCCTCACTACTTTTCCATCGCGGAGGCCACACCATGCCCTGCCCCCCGGGCACTCTGCTCTGAATGATTTGGAACTGAGATGTTTTTCTCAGCCTGCTGTTTATTTGAAGTTATGCTTGCTCTGATTTACTAATCAAAAGATTTTGGAGAACTCATGCTTGCTGTTTCCCCAAAATTAAAAGCTTGCCCTGGAGGCCGAGTGAAATGCACAGAATTGGTGAGGATAGTAGCAAAGATCCAGGTAACCTGGAATCCTGGGTTTGGGAAGAGACCAATTAACATGTCCTTGTCTCCATCTGGGGCAACCCTGGCCTTGATTTTCTCCTTCTGGGTCTGAACCTGAGAAAAGCCTCCTGGGTGTGAAGTGAGAGGCCTATAAATACCCTTTGATTAGCTGCAAAGCCCTCCCTGTCCCTTAGGGCAGGCAGGAAGGCCGGAGACATAGGGATGCAGCTGCTCTGTGAACAGACCAGCTCAAGGCCGCTGTCTAGCCCTAGAGGATGTGGAATAGATCCTCCATCTAGGGAAGAGAAACCCTCATAGTCATCATTGGTGGAGATCTAGTGAGTAAATTTTGACCCTGAGTGTAATGACTTATTCTTGTTTTGGAGTTGTTTTTTTGAAGGCATGCTTTAGTTTCAAACAAACGAAAAAACACTAATGCCAAGGACACACCAACATACAGAAGAACCCGGAGAGAGTAGGGAGGGCTGACACCAGCTTTCAGGCCGTCTCTTTAATCAATGAGCACTGTCTCTCCAAGACACGCTTCTCAGCCATGGTCTGCGGTTGTCCGCGTGGCCTGGATATGGGTGTGGGGAGCACACGAGGGCCGTAGGGGCATCTGACGTGCACACAGCTCACTCCCGGTCCATGATCTGGGTCACCTTGGCACACAGAGGGCCTTCCAGAGTAGGAGGCAGAAAGAATAAAAGGTCAGCAAAGACCTGGCATGTGTCTGCACCCCTTCACTGAACCCGAATGAAATCCCCACATCCACCCGGAGTCCAGCTCTCATTGCCCACCTGCCTTTCACTACTTTGGGGCCTTTCAGGCACCGCCCCCTGCCCTGCTTTCCTCAGAGAGATTTGGCTTATGTACCTCAGCAACAGTGGCCTTTGACCACCAGCATTCCAGCAGGCCTCTTTCTGTTGGCAGCATGTGTGTCCTTACCTGGTTTTCAGCAAACATAAAATGCCTTCAGGGTGAACCAGACTGTGGTCCCTCCCTGAGGTGGATCCACTGGCCCTTGAAACACTGGTTTGGGAAGCTCTGCTCCTTCAGGCATGTCCCCATTATTCATCGTCACACAAAAATGCTTCCACACAGATTGTTTCCGAGAGAGATTTGCTGAAGTAAGACAGAAATCTAAAGTCTGTCACAGGCTGGGATAAATTCGATATTAAATCATCTCAGGAGAGGGATCCGGCTAACAGCCGACTTAGTAAAGCATTTGACCACCTCCCATGGAGCAGGCCTCATGGGCTAAATGGAGTAAAAACTCCAGGCTGACTCTCCTAAGCCCCTTCTCCCAAGGGGACGGTGGTCCTCCTCCTAGGACTCATCTGGGAAGGTGGGTGGGAGTCTCTGCACCTCTGATGGCCCAGAGATGCTCCAGCTACACAAGGCCTGTGACTGAGACATGGTGCTTTTACACAGCTGTCCCCACCCAGAGCTGGAGTAAAATCCAAGGGAGTGGAGGCTTTCAGTCCCATCTGAGACTGGTCGAGTGCCGGAGGGTTCCACGTGGCAGACAGTCCCCGTTCCTCAGAGATCTCACTGGAGGACACTGCTGTGGCGCCACGCCCAGGCTGAGTGCCTCCGGCAGACACTTGTGGGAAACCGGTTCGTGACTGGCACTCATTACATCTGCAGTTACATGCCTCATCTTTCTTAGAATAAAATGACTCATTTTTGAAACTAGAAACAGAAGCCCTGGGAAGACTGATTCTCATTACATATCATTTATAACTCAGTTTTGATTTTGACCGCTAACACATAATTTTACCAATAACTGAAAAAGATTAAAGTCTTTCCTAAATGTCAGGGATAAGATCTTCCATCAAGAAATGAAGTTAAAAGGGAGGAAGCTCCCTGACCTACTGCTGAACATAACCTAGAATTTTCAGAAAGTCAGACCCTACATTGAACTCAAAAAGCACTCCTTTGAGGGGTTCCTGGAAAGTACAATAATGAGAATTCCCAAGAATTGTCTGCAGTATTCTGTAAGTCCTTCTGATAATGTTAATAATTTTCCCACTTTTTTAGATAATAGCATAGTATTCTATAACAAATGCTATCCTTATAATAGTACCTTTGGAGGCTCTATCCTCTGAGAAAATTGAATAGATGATTAGGACAACATTCTATATTAGACACAATTCTTTCTGATTGCCATTATTCGGAAAAATAACATGACAAATTATTAACACTACCTCAACCACGGTAAACAGTGAGGAAATTGTAAATAATTTGACAAGCACTGGTGAAAACATATTTCTGGATTTGTTTTCAGACAATCCAAAATGTCTGCTATTAAAGGGCCCTTCCTTTTTCCATCTAGATCTTTCAGGGAAACACCAACCCCACAGATGTTGTGATTGGAGTTTTCCCCAAACCCCTGATAACTCGATTTGTCCGAATCAAACCTGTGACTTGGGAAACTGGCATATCTATGAGATTTGAAGTCTATGGCTGCAAGATAACAGGTAAGATTGAAGATCACCTGGGTTTGATTTACATAAACTTTTAAATATAGAGAGAGTCATTTGGTATAAATGGGGTCGGTCATTTTCATTTGATAGTTAAGAGCATACGCTTTGGATTTAGACAAAAGTAAGTTCAAATCCTACTTGTACTACTCACTGGCCTCTTTCTTTGGGCAGTTTATGACCTTTCAAAGCCTTAGTTATCTCACCTGGAAAACAGGGTTGTTGTGATAACGGATCAGCTAGTGGATATGAAGCATTTACACAGCCTGACGTGTGGTGGGTATTTACTAAGTGGTGCTTTTCCGCTAGACGGCAAGCTCCAGGAAGGCAGGTAAAGCTCCAAGAAGGCAGGTACCTTCCCCGTCATCCTCTGTCTCCTCGGTACTCGGCACACTGACTGCTACTTAGTAGATTTACAGTAAATAACTGTTGCGTGAAATGTTCTTCACCTGCTTTGTCTTTTTACTTTTTCTTCTAATTTACATATATATTTTTTAATTGAAACATAGTTGACTTACAATGTTATATTAGTTTGAGGTGTACAGCATAGTGATTTGATATTTTTGTAGATTATACTCCATTTAAAGTTATTACAAAAGATTGGTTA
Organism: Lipotes vexillifer; assembly: GCF_000442215.2. Lineage (NCBI taxonomy): Eukaryota > Metazoa > Chordata > Mammalia > Artiodactyla > Lipotidae > Lipotes > Lipotes vexillifer. The sequence goes on along the minus strand of NW_006799027.1, from coordinate 272,512 downwards.
TATTCCTGTGCTGTATATTATATCCCTGCATCTTATTTGTTTTGTTTTTTAACTTTTTATTTTATATTGGAGTATATACAGTTAACAATGTTAATTTCAACAACTAACAATGATAGTTTCAGCCAAAGCGACTCAGCCATACATATACATGTATCCATTCTCCCCCGGACTCCCCTCCCATCCAGCCTGCCACTTAACAGTGAGCAGAGTTCCCTGTGCTATACAGTAGGTCCTTGTTGGTTATCCTTTTTAAATATAGCAGCGTGTACATGTCAATTCCAAAATCCCTAACTTTCTCTTCCCTCCACCCTTCCCCCCGCCCCCCGCCCCCCGGTAACCATAAATTCATTCTCTAAGTCTGTGAGTCCGTTTCTGTTTTGTAAATACGTTCATTTGTATCATTTCTTTTTAGATCCTGCATATAAGCGATATCATACAATATTTCCCTTTCTCTGTCTGACTTGCCTGTCTTTTTAATTTTGAAGTCTAGAGGTGACCTCATCAGCTGTAGCTGTTCAGGAGGAGTTTAATTTACCAGAATTTCTCCTTTTACTCACTTAACTGCCCTGACAACTTTCTCCTAGGTTTTGGCTCAATATATGTCTATCTTTTGTTGAATGAATATGCTAACATTAGAAATCAATTTGTCAGTATTTCTCGTTTTTGAGTTTGTTTCTTCTGACATTAAAAGGACTTTAAAAGTCTCTGTTAAATTTGGAACAAGTAGGTGGATTATATCCACTTGAGAGGCGAAGATGAGGTACTGGGCGATTAAGTGGCTAAAAAGATAGGCAGGTACCCAGCAGGGAGTAAAAGAAGGTCCTGTTATTCTCACTGTGTTTCTATGGCGACCAGTACTGCTCTTACTTGTCCATTGATCTTCTCTGTATTCTGAAGTAAGTAGCAGTCACGTTAGAATTCCTCTCCGTGTAAGTAAATACACTGCAAATTTTTCATTAAAAAAAAAAAGTACAGTGTAACCTCCATAGTAAGCTTAAAACTTCAAAGACAGAATCGGTAACTGATTCACCAAAAAGTAATTAAAAGTAAACAACGTTTAAAAGTCTGAGAACTGGGACTTCCCTGGTGGTGCAGTGGTTAAGAATCCGCCTGCCAATGCAGGGGACAGGGGTTTGAGCCCTGGTTCTGGGAAGATCCCACATCTCGCAGCTAGAGAAAGCCCGAGCACAGCAACGAAGACCCAACGCAGCCAAAAATAAATAAATAAATTTATTTTAAAAAAAATCTGCGAACTATCTTTCATATAACGTTAGTATACATATTAAGGGCGTTTAACTTCTCATTGCATGAATGCCAACACTGTTGTTTTTATTTTTATCCTCTTAAGTATAATTATTTTTAGAGAAGGAAACTATTGACTTTTGAAGGAAGAAAAAAAATCACCTGGGCAGTTTTCCATGAAATTACAAGCAATTTGAAGAAGAGCTAATGAAGGAGAAAAAAAAAAAAATACATTTGTTTACAGTACAGTTCGTTTTGGAAAGTGAAAACTGACTTTTGATTTCTTCCCCAAATTTTATTTATTTCCATCCTAGAGACAGACTTGTTTGTTGTTTTAGGATCTAAGCATTTAGAAAGTTCAAGTCCTTGGAGGCAGGAATTGGGTGGAGAGGGGCTTGGAGGGAGAAAAGGGCTTTATTCCTTTTTTTAAAATTTATTTTTTATTTATTTATTTTTGGCTGTGTTGGGTCTTCGTTGCTGTGCGCCGGCTTTCTCTAGCTTCGGCGAGCGGGGGCTACTCTTCATTGCAGTGCGCAGGATTCTCATTGCGGTGGCTTCTCTTGTTACGGAGCACAGGCTCTAGGCACATGGGCTTCAGTAGTTGCGGCACGCAGGCTCAGTAGTTGTGGCTCACAGGCTCTAGAGCGCAGGCTCAGTGGTTGTAGCACACGGGCTTAGTTGCTCCGTGGTATGTGGGATCTTCCTGGACCAGGTGTCCCCTGCGTTGGCAGGCGGATTCTTAACCACTGCACCACCAAGGGAGTCCCACCTTGGCTTTATTCTTGATCAGCAGTTGCATGAAAGTTCTAGGTCATTTTCAGAGCATTACAAATGTGAGAGACTACCCATAAATTCATAGAAACAAGGCCATCTGAGGGCAGGGTGGAAATTTCTGGTCCATTCCTCCCACCTAATTTCATGTCACTGTACCAGAAAAAAAGAAATAAACTTCATAAAGACTCCAAATGCGTTAGTGTGAATTCTGAATTTCTGGCTCTCCTTTTAATTAAACAAAATCCTTGTTTAAGCCTGAACTCCTCTTTCTCATTTTCACAAGGATTTTCCTGACAGGTAATTCTAGGCCTATGAGTCTTCACAGATAAACAAGGCAAATAATTTACTGGATTTTAAAAAATAGTTAAATGACCTAGTTATCTAAACAGATGTCTAAAATACCATGTTTTGATATTTTCACACATATTCTATTTTACAGTTACTTTAAGTAGCTATTTTTTTTCAAATTGTGTACTGCTACTGTCTTAATAATAACCCCTAATATATTTTAGACACTTTCTAGTAAGATCTTTCTAGTAAGATCGCTACAACCGCCAAATAACTGATCAAAGCAGGTTTTTGGAGAGGCCAGTGTGTCATAACGATGGTCACACAAAAAGAAGGTGTGCAGACATATCCAGGCTTTGCTCTGGGCTGTCCATTTAGTGAATGCGTGACCATGGACAAGACCCTCAGTCCCTCTTATCTCCATCTCCTTGTCAGTCAGTGTATCTCCATCTCCTTGATTCAGCTGTAATGAAGATTTAAGCGAAAGGATTTTATAACGCTTGGCTTAGAGTAAGTGCTCACTAAATGGCACCCAGTAAATTAAACAGTTCATGGTACTCAATAAATTGAACCTAGAATAGGCCCCGGCAAACAGAGCCCCTAATGAGACAATGATATCAGTGTTTTCTTCTTTTTTTGTTGTTTTTTGGGGCTTTTTTTTGTTGTTTTTTGTTTGTTTGTTTGTTTGCGGTACACGGGCCTCTCACTGTTGTGGACTCTCACGTTGTGGAGCACGCTCTGGACGCGCAGGCTCAGCAGCCATGGCTCACAGACCTAGCCGCTCCACGGCACGTGGGATCTTCCCGGACTGGGACACAAACCCGTGTCCTCTGCATCGGCAGGCGGACTCTCAACCACTGCGCCACCAGGGAAGCCCTCAGTGTTTTCTTCTTAATTACCAGAGTAGATAATTTTCATTTTTTAGAGGCCATGGTCCCCTCGGTGGAGACCAATGAAAGAAATACAAGACTGCAGGTTCACTGGGGGTCTGGAAGATGCATGAAAGCAGGAGCCATGTTTATCTTCTTTTCCATTGCGTCCCGTGTGCCTGGAACAAAGTACATGCCCAATACACTTATTTTTTTAATGAATGAATGAACTGCAGTTTTATCCATTTCTTACGATAAACAAGTGACTGGATTGCAAAATTTTACCCTTTCCGCTTAAGTGGGCAAGCCCCAACTCAATCTGGATTTTTTTAAAAGAAACTGTTGAGTTAAAAGTTACCATGAGAATAAATCACTTGAATCCAAAGTCTCCAGAGCCCCCAAGTTTTAAACCAATTTTTCCATTCAGAAATTATTTTTTAGAAATACAGCAATCCTGGAATAACCAGCGTATACAATGGTGGGGTCACCATATAGAGAGATAAGGAAAACAAAGTTGGAGCAAACCATTCTACTTTGTAGGTAATTGACAAAGGAGCATTTTCATTATTTTGACAAGGCAGGCTTCATCATTTTGGCAAAGCTGGAAACTGGTGAAAATGCCCTTGCTGTCTGAGAACACACCACAAACGCTGTTGACTTTTTCGTTAACCAGAAGTTAATTAACTGAGGCTTCTGCACAGGTCAGCGTGTTCCTGTGTTGATCAGAGTTTGCAAGGATGATCTCAGGCCCTACAACATCCAGAGTCATCGAGGGAAGATTAAATTATGCTCATTCAGCTTCACCCATCAAATGCAGTTATTACCTCCTCATTCCTTGAAAACTGGTTAACTATTTGATTTACCAGTATATCTGTTTTCACGTTAAAGCTCAGTTCAGAGATTTTACTGGACAATAAGGTCAATGAAAATAACCACTGCCAGAGGGGAAAGGAGTTGCGGGGGTGGGGGGTTGAAAAGGGTGAAGGAAATTAAGAGGTACAAACCTCCAGGTGTAAAATGAATAAGCCACAGCGATGTAATGTACAGTATAAGGAATATGGCTAATAATATGGTAAAAACTTTGTACGGGGACAGATGGTTACTGGACTTATCATGGTGATCGTTTCATAATATATGCAGATGTCAAATCACTATGTAGTATACCTGAAATTAATGTAATGTTGTACATCAACTATATTTCAATTAAAAAAAGAAAAGAACCACCTAATTCCCCATCACAGAACTCATTTCTCCCTCCCATCTAGGATTGGTTTTAAGGGTTCTAAACAGGGTTGCCAAGAGAAATACAGAATGTCTAGTTCAATTTGATGCAGATAAATGCATAACTTTTTAGTATAAGTTAGGTCCCATGCAATATTGGGGACAAACTTATACTAAAAAATTATTTGCTGTTTATTTGAAATTCTGATTTAGTTTGGCAGCCTGTTTCTTGTGGTGTTGTTTTTGTTAGATTATTTGTTCGTTAAATCTGGCAACACTATTTCCAAAGGATCTGAGATGGAGCCAGGCTAATCAGGGCACATCTGAGCCAGCCTACTGTGGACGAACAGAGCTACAGCCTAGCAGCTTATGCAAGCCTTGAATTGTTAGTGGAACCTTTCTCCTAATCGTGGCTAAAAGTGAGTCACTGGTTTTCAGTCAAAGGCAAATCAAGGTGCCTCTTCCTTGATCTTGGATGAGGCCGACTTGCAGAAGGAATGCCCTTCTGACTGCACGAGGGCTATGTTGGCAGGATGCGGGCTGGCATCACGAGGCTTGTGGATGCGAGGACTGTGCCCCAGCCAGCTCTGCAGTAGAGAAGGGACATTCTTCCGGTAAAGGTTCTGCCCTCCTTACAATATTCAAGTTAATTGTGTTTTTCTCCAAATGGTAACGTCTGGTACATATTACCAGCTAAACATTTTCTTTGCAAAAGCTGGTTTTGAATCGGACAGGTGTGACCACAGTGACCAAAAATGTGACTTCTATTGTTAACACTATAATTTCTGAGACCCTCAGTAAAATCTTTTTTGTCAATCTTTTTATAATCCCCATTGAATTTATTCTTGGTTTCCAGATCCCAGCCTGGAGCAAATACTGCGGCTGAATTACAGGAAAGGGTGCTTGGGGAAAATGACAACTGCCTTTTATTGTGTTAATAAGCTGATTCATTCAACAAATATTTGCAGAGTAAATACCAAGAATAAAGGGCACAAGGAGTCATAGAAAAGTTTTTAATATGACTTGGTTCACTCCCTCAGAGAACTTAAAACCTGGGGAGGCAAGTAGCAAACCCCAAGAACTGAATATGGCCGGTATATATGAGACATGCAGGTGGAGAGCTAGGAATAGTCCCAGAAAAGGAAAACCATGTCTAATTGGAGAGATCAGAAAAATTGAATATATAAGGTAAAATTTGAAAACAGGCCAAGATTTTAAGATAGTGGGAAGGATAAAATGATGGGGAATTCTTTAGTGGAGGGAACAGAATGAGAGAAAGCCCCCAACTACTACCACCACCGAGGTGGGGGAGCCTTCATTGAGGAGGGGCCTTGCAAGGCCGTGGTATGGAAGACCTGGCACACTGGGTTGAAAGTGCTCACACTTCCTACTGTCCACTCAGAAATGTAAAACTTTGTAATGCTATACTTTTGTTTTGCCTGCCCCCTATTTTTTTTTTTTTTTTTTTTTTTTTTTTGCGGTACGCGTGCCTCGCACTGCTGTGGCCTCTCCCGTTGTGGAGCACAGGCTCCGGACGGACGCGCAGGCTCAGCGACCATGGCTCATGGGCCCAGCCGCTCTGCGGCATGTGGGATCTTCCCAGACTGGGGCACGAACCCGTGTCCCCTGCATCAGCAGGCGGACTCTCAACCACTGTGCCACCAGGGAAGCCCTGCACCGAATTTTTGAGTAAAGAAATGGCATGATCTGAACTGCACAACTCAGGTGGAAAGGATCTGAGTAATTCATTATTAAGGGTCAGCTGGTAACACGGACACACCCTAATTGTATTAGAAACATGCCTCTCACGATGGTTACATTTTAGGCTGAATTTTGATTTATGCAGAATGGAGTTGTTTCAAAGAAAAACAGATTCTCCTTCCTGGCATGTCCTCAATGGAGATGTACAATTTTGAAAAGAGAATAATTGAAGTGTTGAACATTTTGTTATTAACCCACCAATCAATTAATCAGTGATGGGTACTCTTCTGCTCAGAAGCTCCTTGGGCTGCTGTGGAAGATATAGAAAGATCTATGATGCCATTCATTGCCTTTGAGGAATTTCTAATCTGGTTCTGGACACAGGACTCCCAGTCTTAAAACATGGAGAGGAACGGCTTAATGCTAAACTCCGTGCTGCTTCCTGTATGGTAGTCATATTTCTGAGAAGGGAGGGTTCAGGATAAAGGATAGAGTCATTTGAGAAGTTTTCAGGAAGAGCCTTAAGCTGGGTTTGAAAGTCTGGGCAGAACTCACCTCTGTCAACAGGAGGATGAGGGGGCAGCAGGAACATTTTGAACAAAGGCAATGATGAGAATTCTCTCTATGGTATGTGGGAAGAAAATGGATTACTGTCAGTAATAGGAAATAAAATTAGATACCTAGGATGAAGCCAAAATGAGGGTGTTGAAAAACCAGATCGAGACTTTTTACAGTGTCCCATAAATAATGGAGAGCCATGGAAATTTTTCAAAGATCTCTCTCTTTTTTTTGTTGTGGTCAAATGTACATAACATAGTTTACCATTCTAACCATTTTTAAGGATACAATTTAGTTGCTTCAGTAATCACATTATTGTGTAATCATCACCACAATCCATCTTCAGAACTTTTCATTATCCCAAACTGAAACTCTATACCCATGAAACACTAACTCTCCACTCCCCTCCCCCCAGCTTCTGGAACCCACCATTCTACTTTATGTCCTTATGAATTTGACTCTTCTAGGTACGTCATATCAGTGGAATCGTGCAGTATTTGTCCTTTTGTGTCTGGCTTATTTTCCTTAGCAATGGAAGAGTTTTGAACATTAAGAGTGACATCACAAAAAAAAAAAAATTATGAAAAGAGACGTGGGTGTTGTTGATTCAAAACTGGGGTTTGAGAGGGTAGTCAGGAGACCACTTGGCATGTAGCCATGGCATCAAGACGATACCAAAAGAAATGAAGATCGCAAGACTTTTTTTTTTTAACAAAAATATGACAGGATTTGGTAGCAGAACAGGAATGGAAAATGGAAAACGGAAAGACAAGATGACTAGGCAGGAGCTAGCTGATCGGTGGTGATTTCCACCCATTAAAGTGCAGAGTTGGATAAAGGGATTTGGTGTCAAGGGGAAAGGACTGTTTCTATTTGGACTTGGGACATCTGAGTTGACAGTGGGATCGTGCAAAGTTCTCGTGCAGTTAGAAACGGGGGTGGGGAGGACACCTCGGGGGAGGATGGGCCCCTCCTTAAACGCTCAATCCAGAGGTTTCCCCCACCCCCGGGAGGGGGCCCTCCTACCTCTTCAAGCTGAGCCGAGCACTTTCTTTCTCTTCACCACCTCATCATCTTTTTGCTTTTGTTTTGGCAACTTTCCTGCTGTTGGAATTATTGGCTTACACTTCTCCAGCCCCGCATAAACTGAACCTCCATTGGGCAGGGCCTGTACTTGATCTAGAGATAACTTCTGGATACCAAAGGGACAGAACGTCACTACTTTGACCTTAAACTTAGAAGAACTCAAAAAAGGGAAGAAATGAATGTTCTTATCGAGATTTTCTTTACCGGACTGTGAGTGTAGGGCAGGGAGTGCAGAAAGAGGAACGGGGAAGCTCTGGTTTAATGTCAGATGATCCAGACATTTGCAAATCTACATGAATGCATACAGACCATGTTTTTATTCAATATGTTGGATTCTCCTTCTAAGCATGGAGACTTCTAGAAAATCATTTTACATCGCCTATTCCGTTCCCCTCTCTAGATTATCCTTGCTCTGGAATGTTGGGTATGGTGTCCGGACTTATTTCCGACTCCCAGATCACAGCATCCAACCAAGGGGACAGGAACTGGATGCCTGAAAATATCCGCCTGGTGACCAGCCGCTCGGGCTGGGCACTGCCGCCCGCCCCACACCCGTACGTTAACGAGTGGCTTCAGGTGGACCTGGCGGAGGAAAAGATCGTGCGGGGCGTCATCATTCAGGGGGGCAAACACCGGGAGAACAAGGTGTTCATGAGGAAGTTCAAGATCGGGTACAGCAACAACGGCTCGGACTGGAAGATGGTCATGGACCACAGCAAGCGCAAGGCCAAGGTGAGGCCTGGGCGGGGGCGGTGCCAGGAAGGGGGGGCGGTGCCGGGAGGGGGCCCCCCCTCACGGCCTTGACTTGAATCAAGGACCCCGGCCTCTTCCTGCGGAAGCGCTGCTTCTCATTTCCTGAAAGCCGTGGGATCTGCGGGGGCGAGTGATGGAGACAGTAAGATTCTAGGGGAGATAGGAATTCCACGGCTGAGAATCCCGTCGCCGGTCACCTTTCTCTCCCATAGGGAACAGCAGGTGGCTCAGGGGACCGGGAGGTCGTGAGGGTGGGTCCAGGGGGCCACTGCGGTAGGAATTCAGGATCTCTCTGCAGACTCTAATCTCTCCGTGAGCACCCGCCCCCAGGCCCCTTCTCTCACGCATCCCTTAAGTGTATTTTTAAATTTTAAAAAATTTTTATTTTTTTTATTGAATGAAAGAGTCTTTAAGTTCTATAGTGCTTTACAATTTTCAAAAGTTTCATAATTGTGCTGAAATACACATAACAGAAAATTTGCCATCTTAACCTTTTTAAGTGTACAGTTCAGTAGGGTTAAGTACATTCACGCTGGTGTGCAAGCCCATCTCCAGAACTTCCTTATCGTGCAAAACAAACTCTGCCCCCATTAAACAATAATTTTCACCCCCTCTCCCCCAGCCCCTGACAACCACAATTCCACTTTCTGTTTCTATGCATTTGACTACTCCGGGAGCCTCATGTAAGTGGAATCAGACAATATTTAGCCTTATTTTACTTGGGATGATGTCCTCAAGGGTCATCCGTGTCGTAACCTGGGTCCGAATTTCATTCCTTTTTAAAGCTGAATAATAGTCTATTGTATGTACAGACCACATGTTGGGTATCTATCCATCCACTGACGGACACTTTCATTGCTTCTAACTCTTGGCTGTCATGAATAATGCTTATGTCTATTTCTTATACATTGGAACCTTTCAAAAAGCAGTTGGCCCTTGAGGATCTAGTGAAAAAGAAATATTCCAACCTTCACCAGGACACGTGGCATAATTTTTTTTTTTTAACGGAACAGGTATTCTTTAGTGATTATGTTCTTCTAAGGCTCTTGGTTAAATACATGTGCATTTCCTGAGCACAGAACACCAACTAGGAAAGGGTACCCCGAGTATGCTGCATGGCCTAGAAACTGATTTCAAATTAAAATAAGGAAGAGCCCCCAGAAGTTCAGTTCTGCATGCAGAGCTATATGTGGGTTCTGTATTCAACTGATGATACTTCTCACGCCTAGCACAATTGGCCTTTCGGTCCCAGTCTTTCTGTCCCTGCTTTGCCAAGGACCTACTCCTTTTATGAAAAGATTTTAGCTCATTAGAGGGAATGGGAGTGTGGGAATATGGCTTCATACAGTCACTGGGGCCAAAGGCTTTGCGGGCAATAAACAAAGCCGGGCCACGCAGCCAGCTCCCACTCGGCCCAGATGTGGAGGCTCTGCAGAGACTGTCCCTATGGCTGCGCTCCGCACCAGTGGGTGGACCACCAAGAGGGATGATGCTGTCGGAAATGTAAGAATTCCTCTCCCATCTCGTCCCCAGTTAACTTGTGGTTTCTAAAACATTTCCAGTGTTGTGGGGGTTTTTTAATCTATGTGCAGCTACTTTCTTGCTTGTGTCCATTTCATTTCCCCCTTTTATGTCTACCCCTCTTGTTTTGGTAGAAGAAAAAGTAAAATAAACATCAGAAACTGGAGTTCCCTTAAGAGGCGATCTTTTCTGAGGAGTTGTGAGCCCTGTGGCTTTAGCACCAAGTGTGAATATGCTGCAAGTCAACAACTTCCCGGAGCCACTGTCGCATGACAGTGTGAGCTGTTGTGACACTTTCTTCAACATTCGGTTTCTAAGAGGGAAAGGAAACAAATTGCCATAGGCTTTGGATGGGATGCGTCTTATGCTTCCTGGCCTTCAGTATCTAATCCACTCGTCTGCGATCAAGTCTAAAGCTATCACTCCCTTTGTAGGACATCGCATATAGCATTCACAAGAAGCCAGCACACAGCTTTCCATTTTAACAAAAAACTCCATTCAAGATTGTTTGAATGTGTTAGATTTTTTCCTAAAATATTTCATCCATCATTATCATGTTCTTATGTATTTAAACCATAAAAGTTTCTAAATTGTTTACATGGCATCTGATCTCTGATTCCTAACATGTCCTTCCCCTGGAATAAAATCTTCAAGATGAAAAAGGAAACTGGTTAAACCTTCCATTTAGGAGCAGTATTTATTTCTAAATTGCACAAAGATAGTTAAAACATACTATATTTAAACTTGCAAATGAAAATTACCTGCTTAGGATGCCAAGTACCTTTTACATACAGTAAAGGGAGCACACTGTTTTGTGTTCTAAAACAGCACTTTGATGGATTTAAAATCCTCTATGCCCTCACCTTACTTCCTACCCTTAAATAGTGCATGATGGACAAGGTACCCCAGAGTCTTTGAATCAACTAGACTTTTCAGGGGCAAATAGATCAAAATACTCCAAGCCCTCTTCTTCTAAAGCATGATTAGTGAAAGGACACAAAGACATTTTGTAAACAATCCTATGTTAGCAAACTTAGCCCAATTCCATACGGCCCTTCCTTGCTAATATTCTGCCCAGTTCATCACTGACAACGTTTATAATGTACTTACATTGTGCTAATTCTTTGCTCAAGGTAAAAGTAGGAGAAAAGCCTGGGACTCCGTAGATATAAGTGCTTTTCTCCTGAGAATGTTGGAGCTATGTTAACGTACACAGAACTTGCATGTGTAGTAATACTATTTTTACTATAATTAGTATCTTACTGAGAACACTTAGTTGGGACTGACGTTATACGTCAGATTCTCAATCTATCAAGAATGCAGAGGCCCCCGGTAGTGAACTTACTCTTGAAAATGATAAAAGGAAACTTTAATGGAGAGAGGTGGGTCTGTATTAGCCCTGTACTTCTAGATTCCTGGAGGATTTTCTGAGTTGGAAAAGGTCAATTAATTTACTTCTAGAACTCAGAAAAAACCTCTAGTTATGTCACAACCTTCCCAATCTAGCTTCTCTTACTTGTGTCACCCATTTGGCCTAGATATTTCTACCACCGAATGATGGCATCCTTGGCTGGTTTGTGATGTTTTGACCCAGGTATTGGGCAGGGTTCCCACTCCTGATGGATTATGGCCACCCACTCAATATGATCTACCAGATTTGGAAGCCCAAATCACAATCCGTTTAAGGAAAAAGCAATGAAACTGAATGTGTGGCCTTGGGAATAGACCTCAGTGTCCTAGACTTCAGTGTTGTCATCTATTAAAATGAGGAAATCAGACTAGATTGTTTCTAAGGGCAGTGTGGTGAAGGGCGCCAGATAAGACTGGTAGGTCTGAATCCCAAGGTCATGGGCAAATTATTTGACCTCTCTGTGCCTTGCCTGTAAAAGAAGGGCAATAATAGAACCTACCTCTTGGAGTTGTCTTGAGGATTAATTGAGTGAATACATTTTAAGCACATGGAACAATGCCTTGCACGAGTAAATATCTCATGATGCTTGATATATCAAAGGATACTCCCAGTGATAAGGCAGTTTGATTTTTCTAATCCCCTCCCCTCTTCCCATTCTGGACAGAGTTAGGAATGATGTTGGGAGAAGAGGATACAGAGAGGCTTATCCATTTCTTAAAAAAGAAAACAAACCTAGCCATTGCTCTATTTCCTTTTTTTTTTTTTTTTTTTTTTTTTTTTTCGTTACGGGGG
>NW_006799027.1:231532-259353 GCF_000442215.2 Lipotes vexillifer | reverse complement strand
GCGGACGCGCAGGCTCAGCGGCCATGGCTCACGGGCCCAGCCGCTCCGCGGCATGTGGGATCTTCCCGGACCGGGGCACGAACCCGTGTCCCCTGCATCGGCAGGCGGACTCTCAACCACTGCGCCACCAGGGAAGCCCATTGCTCTATTTTCTTATGATTCCACTCAAGGATTTTGACCTTCCTGTCACTGTAAAAAGGAAAACAGAATAATCCAGTGGCAGCAGGGCAATAACGGCCGGGCTCCTGAACGTGTCACAGTGATGTCGAGTTAGGAATGCTCTTCACCAAGAGGTGCCAACTCACTGCAGTGCAACCAGGCATCAGAACATCGCTTAACGGTCAGGACCCTGTCGCTTTCCTGAGATGAGAAAGTCTTTTATCTACAAATGCCTCCAGCTGGTGGTACTGCTTAAGTTGACAGCAGTTCCGGTGGACTGGAATAACCCAAGTTCTTGGTTACAGAGTGCTTGAAGTACATGAAATTTACTATCTCCTCCTCCAGGAATGGAATTCCTCGCTCTTCTAGAGGACGGAGTTTTAGCAAAACCAGGACCCATTCGTTTAAGAGAATGTGACAGGAGTCGTTATTGGAAATGTGGTGTCTGTTACAAGCTCTGAAAAATGGCAGGCTCCCTTCCTGAGCTTTCTTCCTCCACTTTTTCAAGGAAGTGGTAAAAGTGTCGCTTCTCCCAGGCACATCAGACTGTCATTTAAAAATGTGTCTCATTAAATCCTCAGCTTCTGGTCTAGCCTCAGTGTATCCTCCAGAGTTTCTAAGAAACGACATCTGTCACTTCATAGAGAAGGTTTGATTGTTTTTTCCCTTCTCATTTAGGAAAGGAATGTCAGCCGTTTACAAAGTAGTAGAATGAGGCCCATTTCTCTGCCTGCTAAGAGTCCTGAAGGAAGGACTTTTCTGCTGAAAGGGAGGTTTTGTTAATACCTGGTGTTCTTCATACTTCACAGTCTTTTGAAGGCAACAACAACTATGATACACCTGAGCTACGGACATTTCCACCCCTTTCCACGCGATTCATCAGGATCTACCCCGAGAGAGCCACTCACGGTGGACTAGGGCTACGGATGGAGTTGCTGGGCTGTGAGGTGGAAGGTAAGCACGATTTCCAGAGCCCCCCCTGGTTCCCCAGATGTTTTATTTCCTTCATCATGCACTTACGCCCCTGACGATGCTGCTGCAAATTGCCCCATTTCTTCTGGGTGATCCTGTGTCTCTTGTGCCTGCTGGTCCGTAAGGCTCATCACCTGGCACCCTGCATGACTTATTCAGCAAATACGCTACTGACCCTCATTTCTCCCTGTTTCAACAGGAAGACTTGTAGACAAGCAGCCTTCTCCTGTCCCTAAGTGCACACTGCATCATTCCCAGATCTTCCCCTAGTCCTTTGTCTACCCTCTTGGGATTAGTTTATCTTCTCATTTGACAATGTTTACTGAGTACAAATTCTTTCCCAGACACAAAGGAGGCACCAGGAACACAAAGGTCTATAGGACGTGGACCTTACACTCAAGTAGTTCAGCATGGATGGAGGTGGTAGACCAACACACCAGCACTTGCTGCCCCTGGGCTTTGCCCCTAGAAACTGTGCCCATCCTTCAGGACTTGGCCCCGTGCCCTGTCTTCCATACCAGTGCCTTCACATCCTAATTTTTTGTGGGTTGTTTCCATAACGCTCCTCAGATTCTGTGGGGTTGTCTTCTTTGACTTTTTTTTTTTAATGATGTATTGTGAAATTCACATAACATAAAATCCTCCATTTTTTTAAAAATTATGTTATTTTATTTTGTTGTCTTTGTTGTATTTTGGCTGCACCTCGTGGCATGTAGGATGGTCCCTGACCAGGGATCAAACCCAGGCCCCCGCAGTGAAAGCTCCGAATCCTAACCACTAGGCCACCAGGGAATTCCCTAAAATCCACCACTTTAAAGTAAACAATTCAGTGACATTTAGTACGTTGACAATTATTTATGCAACCAACACCTCTATCTAGTTCCAAAACGTTTCCATCGCTCTGAAGTGAAACCCCCTACCCATTAAGCAGTCCCCCTCCCTCTCCCTCCCTCAACCCCCGGCGACCACAGATTCCATGGCCTTCTTAGTGTTGTTCAGAGGTCCGTGTCTGGTCCAGGTTGGCATCTGCAGTGTTGACTACCATCACATACTAGCAGGAAGCAGCATTTGACAGGCTGAAACACCAAGACATTATCTTGGATGAATTTTTGTTGGTTTTTTTGTTCTGTTTTGGTTTGGCTTGGTTTTGGGGGTTTTTTGGCCGTGCTGCGAGGCTTTAAGGATCTTAGTTCCCCGACCAGGGATTGAATCCACACCCCCTGCAGTGGAAGCACAGAGCCCTAACCATTAAACCACCAGGAAAGTCCCCTGCATGAATTTCTTAGGCTGCTGCAGAGAAACAAAACTTTACATGAGGTAATATATATAATGTACAGTGAGGTCTGTTTAAAGATAGACTTAGGTTATCATAGGAAGGTCATATCAAGGACAAATTCACTTCTCACACTGACCTCAGAACTGCACTCGCCTCTGCATTTTTTCACATAATGAATGAGATGAATGTTTGAAAAAATATGATGGTTGCTTAGTGTACTATTTAATGCTTTTGTGCATTGGAATTCCCATCTGCCTTCAATTTGGGCATAAATGAGTAACCTTATACCAACTTTTTCATCCCCATAAAGGTCCTTCTCTAGGTTAGTGCAAAGAATGGCTATTGTTGGTACCCAGATGTTAATCCATTGAGCATATGCTCAGAGTTGTTTGGAAGGATGCCTCTTAAATATCACCTTCTTGGGATTTCTGAATTATTTGTGTTTTGAGCTACCCAAATATAATTACATTCCTGAGCACATTAAATATCATAAAACATTTCTTACACACTAAAGAATCTTAAGCTATAAATCACCATCCTAGTGAATAATTCATAGCTGCTTTCCTATGAGTTTATTTAAAAGCAGGCCATTATCTCTGATTCTTTATTAGGTAGTTGTTTCCATATCTGTAGTTATGTCCCAGGACCTCTGAGTCATCTAGTCACTGTCAACACAGACCAAGAATGACCATGTGCCAGGACTTTGGCAAAGATGCCAAGAAAAAGAAGGGATGGGCAGACTGAACCACCTGCAGACACATTTGTTCAGTGTGCTGAGCAATGTGGTTACCTGGAAAAGGGCGTCTGCTGCTCCGATGCAGGACTTTAGCCTGGATTCTGGGAAGCAACATTGATTTAGAAGGTGGAATGAACGGATGGTTGAAGACTGAGCCTGGTGGCAGTTTGCCAGTGTCAGCTCTGTGGTGAGGTAGCAATGGTGGTGAAGGGATTTGCTGCAGATGTTTGCAGGCACTCACCGAGGTGGGGAAGTTGCCCCGAGCCACACAAGGAGCCAGCATCCAGGGAAAGTATTGTCAAAGCTGTTTAACACAGCTGGTGAAAGGGAGTGTTTTTCTTCTCCCTTAAAACGATTAACAGGCCCTTATTAAATACTGACTTTGTACCTTGTGCTACAGGAGATACCCAAAGATAGAGAAAGAGGGTGAGGTGCAACCCAGCCATCTCAGAGTCTCCATCTTATTTGGGGCTAGCACTTATGTTTAAGAAACAGAGAACCACAGACGATAAAATATTTTCAAGTAGTAAAATTGGGGCATCGCTTTTTACTTTTTTCAATTTAATCCCTGTACTACCCTGGGCCACTTCCAGTGCAAAACTCCTTTTGAAATACCATAAGGAATGTGGAAAAACCAGCAAGATTGAATAGAGAGTTTGAAAGTGGCACGTTACCAAGAGCAAAGGCAGCTTAGCAAAGGCAAGCATCTGGATTGCCAAAGAGGATTCTATTGATTCAGTGTTAGCAATAAGCAGAACCCAGAATATGTGTGTATGCAGTTTACAAAGTCTAGTTTGTACTCCTAAACGGTGTGAACATTACCTGTACGTGGTGATTTCCTAATTATTATTGGTGTGTGTTTGGGGCAGTTGAGGAAGTTGAAACTAGCTACGTTTCTACATTTATTATAACTCTGCTCAGTCCTTTAGCACGATAACAAACAGGGTCAAATTTTTATTGAGAAAGCAGCAGTTACCAGCACATTCCAATTGGCCAGAAGCTATTAGAGAACAGGCCCCCACTCCCAGCATCTTGTCTGGTTTTCAGACATCAAGAGAACTGTCCGTTATCTCAAGTCATGTAAAGTGAAATGTAATGCTGAAAACTGTAAGATATTAAACAGATTGCAAAAATGAGTAACAGGCTGGGAAAAGAAAAATAGACGGAACTAAATTTAAAGAACTTCAAAAGCAGTCTTTGATTAATGTTGGCTACTTTTCAACTACAAACTCAAAGCTATGGGAATACCTGCCAGCAGTGGAATGTAGTCCTCTGGGAGTTAAGGTAAAATGACCCCAGGGAACTCCCAGACACCTGCCTGGGCTCACAATCTGAGAAGCTTACTTAGAGAAAAATGGAGTTGCTCTTTAAAAAAATAAAGAAGTAAAGAACAATATTGTACTAAAAATGAATGCTGAGACTCCCTTTTGGGGAAAATATTACAAGATAAACTTAGCAAACTTAGTAAATACCAAGAATATAAAAGAATTCATGACAGTGAGTCCTCTAGCACCTTGAAAATGAAAGGAAAAACAGTTCAAGCCAAATCCTCTATCATCAAAGTTCCCAACTGCAGGGTCATGAATAAATAACCAGTGAGAATACAAGAACTTTTCAGAAAAAGGATGTGTATGTAGATAACAATGTATAAAATGCTAAGGCAGCCAATTCTACGAAGGAGATATGGATCAAATACCAAAACAAAGCAGTCCCCAATGCATTCTGCAAAATCCGAGTATATTTCGCTCCTGAAAGAGAGGCAAACCACGCTCCCGGTCTTCTAACCACAGATTAGAGCTTTCTGCAAAAGCATTAGCAGAATCAACAGCCAGGGGCTGGAGAATACATTTCAGAGGTGTGAGAAAATAATCTTTGGATCTTGTTTCAGCACCTACAGCTGGACCGACCACTCCCAATGGGAACCTGGTGGATGAATGTGATGATGACCAGGCCAACTGCCACAGCGGAACAGGTGATGACTTCCAGCTCACAGGTGCAGAAACCATCTTCATCCCATTGCTGTGCCATCTCAGTTCATGTTGTAGTCGAGACCCGCTAATTAACGTCTGTTTGTGTTTGCGGAAATCCTCACGGCGGCAGGCGGGAGGAAGTCTTGCCAAAACACGTGCATCTTCATTTCCTCATGTCGTCATGTAAACAAATTGTCCTTCACAGCCACAGCCATTCGAATGATAATTTTAGCCATTTTCAGAGCCAAAGGCTAGGATTGTCTTCATTGGATAAGAATTCCTCCATGGCTAAATGTAACATAAACTGATTCTCATCTTCGACCTCCACCCCCTTCCGAGATAACATATGCACCACCCGTACATAACCACACGCTGGAGAACGTTTATTTTCATTTTCTAACCAGGATCAAATATTTTGAGTGGATCCTTTAACCAACTAATTAATGAAATCAAGCTGATATTTGAAATGCAGCTTTGAAGCTAGGATTTTGCGAATCATTTTACATTAGAATTTACAAGGGCAGAATTTGTTGTTATTTGACATCACCACTAGCAAATATATCAGGGATGGTGTGTGCCACGTGCCTCACCAACTTATTTAGAGGATTACTCCATGATATTCTAAAACTCTAAAAGCTAGAAAGTGACCTTCTCTTCTACTTGGACTGGCAGAGGAAACATTAAGCAAGTGGGGAAATGGGATGCCACCATTTGGAAACTGGCCAAAGCACTAGAATTATCACCCTATTGCTGCCAAAGGTACCGTGCGGCCTTTACTGCTACCCAGATCAAAACACAGTTTCTTACAGCATCTGACTCTCATTTTACATTAAACACGAGCCCGTGGATGCAGGTCTGTATTTTTACCCAAAAGGGATTCAGGAGAGCCCACGTAATTCATTTTCATGGGCGAAACTGAAGGCGTTACCATGTAACTTCACAATAGTGCCACGTTATTAGCTAACGCATTAATGTAAAATGTGGAAGGAAATGTCCCAGATTTCCAGTTACTTCAAAAGCTCTCTTCTGCAGGAGGAAGACTGCTCTGCACCCTGAGATGGAATAAGGGGTCAAATCTAGCTCAGAAGTTTAGTACCATGAACTGAGTTTACATTTAAATCCTACCTCCTAAGGTTCTCTGCCTCCAAATTTCCAGGATAATTGCTTACAGTCGAATGGCCAATAAATGTCACGTGGCTATGGGCTTTTGAAAACAAATCTTGTATATAAGTAGTTGCAAGCCACAAAAATTACTCTAATTAATGCAGAGGGCTTTTCTTTGTAAGATGTCAAGCTCCAGCTAAAAAGCTTATACAGCTGATGTTAAAACAGAGTACCAGTCTGGTGAAACAGGTCCTACAGAACCTTCCCAAGGTCGCCTGTGAACACTCTGCAAACCTCAGGCTTTTTGCAAACCCGGTCACACGTTCCATCCATAGTGAAAATCCTCATAAAAAGGAATGTCTGCAGTCATCAGAGACTCCCCTGTTCAATTACCCTCTTGAGGAGAGGTTCTTTCCTTTATAGACCCTAAAGTGGTCAGTTAATATTGATTAGAGACAAAGCCTCAGATTTATTCCTCGTGTCAGAACAACCAACCTTCTCATTTGTGCATCAGCTCATGACTGAATCAATTGAAACCTAAGCCTTTGAATGAAATAGGGTGAGTCTGTTAGCCTGGAGCAAACTGTGTATGGCCCCGAGTTGCAAACCACAGAAAATGGGTCATTTTGACTGGAAACACTAACAGTCCTTTATAAGTACAAGGCGATAGTTTATCTACAGCATTTAAAATCATTTATTGGGTAGATAGAAAAAAATCCATTCTAGTTTTTTGGTTTCTTTTTTTTTACATATTAGCCTGGCAAAAAAAGTCATTTTCTCAGGCCAGCACGTTTGTTTCAATAATTTGATATATACGTGTATATATTAAGAACTTCTGGGGGTGCTGATAAGGCTCACTTTATTCCCCCAACAAGAAGAGGTGATCTAAGAAGACATCCTCATGCTTTGTATTCATTTACTGCATGACAGACCATTTGTCCTTTTTTAAAAGCTTATTTTGCTCTATGAAGCTCTGTGTTAGTCTTTTCTGAAGAAGGGAGGGCTGACATTTGCCGGTGTCTGCAAGCAGCCCAGCCTGCCCCTAACCCACTATCTTTTCACAGGTGAGCATCTCACCTCCTGGGCTCACACACAAGTCTGTACCCTCCTTGCTCTTTCTGTCACAGCTGCAAACTTTGAACGTTCAGTGTCTAAAACCAAACGAAAAGTATTCTCCCTTTCACCCTGATGGTTGGCAGCATGGAAATTGGGATCAATGCTCTCTTAAGGTTCGGTTCCTTAACAGCGATGATGTCACTTTAATGTCTTCTCCTGGGGGTGGCCTATTTGAATATAGGGGGAAATAAGTATTTAGCAAAATGCTCATTATCTATAAACAACACTGAATTCCAGGTGAACTGTACCAAATGCATGGAAATGAGGAGAGGTTTTGCTCTCCTTTGGTTGCTTGTCAGGGTGAAAATTCACCCTTGAAGTTACTCATTTGTAAATGCCTTTGATGTCATTAGATAATACAATTGGTTTCAAAGGCACCAGGAGGCCAAATTTCACATTGGATCTGTGTGTACCCAACAGCGGAATTTGGCTCCCAACCTCTAACAAAACTGACAGTGCATATTTGTTTTTAAAAGTGAATTTTCACCTTGAGTGTTTCTCCTTTAAGACCACTGGGAACGGAATGCTAATGCGTCTGGCCTCCCTCCAATTCTGCCATTATAGATTCACCTTCTTAACCCATAATATATGTAATGGCTTCTCCTAGCGCCTGCCTCATTGAGGCCGTGCACACGTGAGACCACTTATCCAGCATATTTACTGGGCGAGCAGGGGTAACACGACTTGGTGCTACATTGGACTAGCTCAGAAATCTTCAGGCTATTTCAAGAGCTCAGTTTTACGGCTCTCGGATTCTTGATCCCGGTGATTTATCACCCATGGGAGCTGCAGGATAGGACTAGGCCTCGGCCAGAATAGAGATGATTACAGTCTCTATTGAATGACACTACTGGATGGTGTACAATGGCACCTCATAGCCACCTCCAAACTTTCCATGATGGGCATGAGCCCCCCCATGCCCTTACCCTGAGTCTGCCCAGGACTTTATCTCTCAGGAAAGCAAATAGATGCTCTCGACCATGATCTGCAAGGCAGGCACACATATGGAGAAATGGCTTTCGCAAGCACCAAAGTAATAAACAGCAAACCAGTTTTTCAAGAAGCGTTCAGGTGACGCTTGTGGGTTGGGCAACTGGAAAAATGGGACTTTAAAAGAAGTCTCATGACGAAGGGCAGAAAACGGCTGCGCTAAGATACCTAAGCTAAGAGGGTAAATCTAAGTTTCCACTGGTCCCCAGACCACGAATTCCAAGTCGACCCGGGCTGACTGAAGTTGACAGCATTCAGGGTGGTGTTTGCGCAGCCTTCCAGCTCCTCGGGACTGTGAAGAAATGTGTCCCTCCGCCCCTTCCCCTTTTCCTGCAGCTTCTCCGAACTGCATACTGGGCGGAATTATTTGTCCTTGGGAAAAACAAACAACCACAGCCGCAAAAGAAAGGAGGAATTACTGCCATCTGCTTTAAAACTTCAGTTTTTAAAATAGATTGTGGGGACCAGCCTTGCAACTCCCCCCAAGACACACATCTGAAACCTTGGGAAACTATTTGAAGCTTAGAGGTCTAGGTCAAGTTTAATACTTAAGTCACTAAGGACCTTGGGCGGCCTTTGCTTTTCACTCTTGGAATTGTGAGTGTAGTCGATTAGTCTGGGAGTCAGGGAATGCCCTTGGAAGGAAGTCTGGAACTCTCCATACTGCCTAGGTGCTTTATAAATAAATGTATTGTGGTGAACAAAATTTAAGACATTTGCTATAGCTGGAATTAAAGGAAGAATTATCTGAGGGAAGTGCTAGCCTCTAACAGATGTATGTAAGCATACAGCATTCTCTACTAAATATTACCTACAATGCTGCCTTTTTCTCATCTCATATGTTACTGTTTCTGTGTTTCAGGTGGTACCACTGTGCTGACCACAGAAAAGCCAACCGTGATAGACAGCACTATACAATCAGGTATCAAATGCCAAAGAGAAAATGTGGTAGATTTCACATATGCCTGTCCTTTCCCACAAAATAGCACATCGCTATGGTTCTCAATTTCCGTTTCCCTCAAAGTCCTAGCAGAGATGCCACCAGCATCTGGTCCCCAAGCATGAGCCATAAACACTGCTTTCCTTTCATCCACATGTATATGCAGCAGGGAGCAACATTTCCTTCCCCATCAGTCATTGCCAAATGGTGACAATCCCCGCTCTCAGCGGAAGGAACCGAGGAACATACTTTGTTTAAACGCAGCACATCTAGGACACGGACTGTGTTTGCAAACTCAGGAGAAGGAAGTCTCCCAGGCAGCAGCCTGACTATTTATTTTCATCGCCACTCAGCAAATCGGAGACAGGCGAAGTTTGTCAGTTTTGTCTGCCACAGAGTTGGCAGGTTTACAGCCGCATTTCCAGTGGGTGCGCCATGAGATGGGGTGCAGGAAGGCAGGGCTAGCAGTGCGCCGGGAGAGGAGCGCCCTCGGGAAGGGCACCTCTGCATCCTTTTATTAATAGAGGCCCTGTGATGACTTTTAGAGCCTCTCGTTTGCTGTTGATCAGGGCCCAGCCACAGGGATAAGGTGGTCTCCCCCTCACTCTCTTTTGTATTCTGTTAGTATTTTTTGAAAATCTTCCCCACAGACACACACCAGGGGAAACAGTCCGTATAAGCAATCAGAAGTTTTACATACTTTAAAGTTAATCATTAGAGTGAGGTGAACAGGTCAGCTCACCAGCTTCTCCCATTTCCTCTACTGAAGCCCGCAGCCTTGGCCTCCACGGTCACTTCTTAATGGGGCATGTGGTGTACGTCGTTGTTTCCTCAACAGCAGACCCTCCGCAGCCAGCAGAAAGCAGAAAGGACTGCTCTGATTAGCATCTTCCTTAAAGGGTGCTGTCACTCTTGACCCAATTAACCAGCAAAACAAACTTCCCTTTAGCTGAACTTAACCCCAGGTTTCCCCACGGTGGGCTCAGGGTGACAGACTCCCTGCTAGCACTCAGCTCAGACACCCCCAAACACCGAAGATGAAACTAAAGAATAGTGTTCAGCTAAATTCCAACAGCCAGTCGGGAGTCCCATCCACACCTTTTCAGGTTATAAAACGTAGCCTTGGGGGATTGGCTGGCTGCCCCTGCCTCCTGGATGGGGGGCTCTTGCTCTCTTCCCATCTTCCCTGATAGGAAATTCCTGGTTTCCCACTCAGCCCCATCAGGGCGGTTTTTATGGGGTAACTTCCTTTGCAGGTCCTTTATGACCCTCTGTCACAGGGAAGAGGGGTAAGGTGAACAAGTGGCATTCTAATAATGTAACAAACATTTTAACTGTCTCTCTCGTTTTTCCTCTTGCCAGAGAGTTAATTACAATCACTAGGAAGTTGCCAGCTAGCTTGTTAGATCTCATCTCTTTTCCTGCCTGTCCAAAGAACTAGGGGTCATCAAAAAACCAAACATGAACAGCAACCTTGGAGAAAATGGAAAGGTACATCAGATCCCAAAATGGGATGACTCTCCCTCAGTGCTGGAAGTCTTTGTTATCAGACCAGGAGTGGCTCTGTGAACTTTTGATTTGTGCATGAACTCAGGGCCTTTGTCTTGATAGCTTCGCAGAGGAGATCCAGAGCAGACAGTCATCTCATAGGGTCTACTGTGGTCAGAGGGCAGAGGTACAAATCGTGAACCAGTAAGACCCCTTGCTACCACCACCTGAACAAGTTCACGTCAAACTTACCGCGTTCAAGCTCATACTGCTCACCCCATGGCAGGTCAATAAATCGAGAGATGAAGTATTGGGACAAGGAATAGCAACTTTATTCAGAAAGCCAGCAGACTGAGAAGATGGTGGACTAGTGTCCCAAAGAACCATCCTACCCGAGTTAGGATTCAAGCTTCTTTTAGACTAAAAGGGGAGGGGATGTGGCTAGTTGTTGTAAACTTTTTAGTGCTGGAATCCTTTGTTCTTGCAGCTGTTCATGGACGTGTGGTCACAATGTTACTATAAACCTCCAACAAGACAATTGTTATTTTATATCCTGCAACTTTTTATTTCTATATGAATGGAAAAGTGTAATACCTTTAAAGGTCAGCCTTGAGAATGGGCTTTCCTGTATATTTCAGGCTATAGGCAACATTCTTTTACAAAAGTGCAGAGCCAACAAGACTAAGCACCCACAAGAGAGCACAGGGTTAGAGCTAAAGGAATAGATCCAATATGCAGTCAGGTTTGTTCTTCTTCTTTTTTTTAATAATATGGTTGTGTTCTTTTTTTTTTAATGTATTTATTTGTTTGTTTGTTTATTTTTGGCTATGTTGGGTCTTTGTTGTTGCACGCAGGCTTTCTCTAGTTGCGGTGAGCGGGGGCTTCACTTCATTGCAGTGTGCAGGCTTCTCATTGCGGTGGCTTCTGTTGCAGAGCACAGGATCTAGGCACTCGGGCTTCAGTAGTTGTGGCTCGCAGGCTCAGTAGTTGTGGCACACGGGCTTAGTTGCTCCACAGCATGTGGGATCTTCCCAGACCAGGGCTCGAACCCATGTCCCCTGCATTGGCAGGCAGATTCTTAACCACTGCGCCACCAGGGAATTCCCCAAGGTTTGTTCTTTTCTATTACAGGACCACAGGGCTTATTGATGGGGCTGTCTGTTCTACAGTCAGCCCAGAGTCCTTTACAACTTGCCTTGGTTTCCTGTTTTTCCATTGTCTGAGTCACGAATCTGGCTCTCTAGATCTTGGTTTATGGATAGTGAACTGTCTGAGCTTCTTTGAGGAGTTCCGTTCATTGTCACCTCCTGGCTAAGCCAGTGCTCAGAGATCAGGTCTAACTGTGGTGTTCACCCCATGGTCAGATGAACCGACTGATACCTGGATCCCCACTGTCCTGCAGGCACCTTGACAAGCAGCAGCAAATCAGACCCTAAACTTGCATCATCATCTGATTTTGCTGAAGCCGCTAGAGATTCAAGCAGAGTCTGAAGTCTTCACGTTGAGGATTCTTCTCAATATAATACATTCAGTGGGCATATAATATTCATATACTGTCTGGGTTGTAATCGGATGCATAAAAGCCTATTAATGCTCTGCCGGGAACTGATGAGAAACCCTGCATTTTAAATCCAGCTCCCCCTGGTGAAGCCTCTTACCCTCCAGGGATCCCCAGACATCCACTAGAGTAGTTCGGAGTATGTTCATGACCCGTGGTTGCATTGACCCAGGCACCTCCACTTATCTCCACTGCAAGACCAGCCTATGAGTAAGCAAGCTTGCATACCCAATAGAAGTTTTGAAGACCAGATTTAAAAATTAAATCCTTGTACGTATACGGTGCTAACGACAATCTAACTCTGGGCAAACTGGGTTCACCAGGCGCAGCTGGTGCTGGCTCACAGGGGCTATAAATTTAAGTTCAGAATATTGTTTCCTGCTATTTTGAAGAGTCAAGAAGGGATTTAGCCAGATTATTCCCAATGAATTTAATGAGAATTGTGCAGCCACCGGGCCTGGGTAATATTTTGAAGATTGAAAGGTCACACGTACTTAGTCCTGTATACACATTTCATTCGTCCATTTGCTTTTTCTCTCTTTCTTTCTCTGCCCTTTTCTCCTCTGCTTCTGTCCTTCTCTCTTCCTCTTTCTTTCTCTCTTTTTTTTTTTTCCTTTCTGGAAATGTTTGTGTGTGTTTTGTGTGTTTAATAGCCTTTCTAGCCAGGCTTGAATCTTCAACATTGAACTATTCTGACTCCATACCCATCCCCCACAAAAGGTACTGATTAAAAAAAAAAAAAAATTATTTTAATTTAACAAGATTGCAATAAATTTTATGATCGGGACAAGCAGATAAAAGAGTAGTTAGAGCAGATCTCCATGTTAAATTCGTAGATTGGGAAGAACAGTGGAAGATAAAGGCTGACTTCCATTCACTGGAGCAGGAGAAGTGCCTGAATTACTCCTTCAGGCAAAGCCATCCTCTGTCCTGGCCATGACAAAAATACCCGAGTTCTTCTTATATTTTATGACATCGCCAGAATAGTAATAGCCAAATTACGGATAGTATGGTTTTCTGTAAATTATACAATAAATTTAATGTATTAAGGCAAATATAACCAGAAATGTGTATGCTGTAATGGCTTACTGCCCTTCTCTTTGTGCATGTCTTATAAATAACATTTAAGTAGAGACCCCCAGAACCACACACATATTAACATTTTCCCATATTAACATTTTCTAACACGAGATTACACAACAGTACCTTTCGGGGCTGTGGGCGTTGACATCCAAGGTTGTTCAACCATTCGGTCACTGTTCAGCTCACCTACTTCTGCAAAATTCAATCTTGCTGCACAGAAGTGGGGCACATTTTGGAGAGGGTTTCTCATGCTTTAAGAAGCCCTGTTTCATGGTTATGATGGACTAGGCATGAAATCTATCTCTCCAGTGACACTACCGCTGTGAAATACAGCCCTTTGCCCGAACTGAAAGCGCTCACGTTATACACATCACGTGACTTACTAGGTTTACTTTCCCAGCTGTCCCTGTGAATCCTTTGGCAGGTCACATTGTCATCGGATGGGAGAATACATCCTGCTCAGTTTTGACAATGCGTGTGGTGCCTTCCTTCCAAATTTCACATTAGCATTTGAAAAGAGTTCCTTGGAAACTCAAAATGCAAAGTAACTCCTTCTTATCTATTCAATAAACCTTTCCATTACAATCCCTCCTGCCATTGTTGAAGTGGGAGAAGGGCAAGGGAGCCCAGACTCGGAGAAGAAAGCGAGATATTTGTGTTAAATGCTTAGACAAAGTTAAAGAAAAGATCCAAATGAGATAGGCTCTCAGCATGACCCTAACACAGCATATAATACCATACTTTCCTTATTGTATAGAGAAGTTGTTTTGAGGCTTTATTTTTTAGATCAGTTGGCTAGCTGCCCTAGGCACCTTCCTCCTCGTCTCAATGCTGCCATCTTGTGGACACATGAACTCACTGAGAAGCAATGACCCTCATTAGAGAAACCAGCCCCTATTGTGTGCTTAATTTTATTGTATATTCGGGGGAGGAGTGGACTGGCAGAAGCAAGAGAATTTTATCTTTAGGATTATTTTTTATCGTTAGCTCAAGTTTACCCTCCCACACAAAATTCCAAGCATCAAAGACTTCATTTTCCCCATTCTTAAAAAGTTAACCAATTTCCCCAAAAAAAGGGTTGAGTAAAAAAATAAGGCTATGGAGGTTTAAAAAACCCCATAGCCAAATAGCACCTTGTAGAACACACAAATCATTCCTGAGAATCCCTTCATGCTTTCCTTTTAGATTCCAAAGGAAGCATTTTGAACGTTACAAAATATACAAGTGGGTACCTATTCAAGTACGCTTTGGCTTAACTTTACATTGAGGTTTTAAGTGGGGCAAACAATTTATTGGTAAATCTGAAAATTCACTAAAAAAGCAGAGGCTTCCAGTTAAAATTACCTGACCTGATATAAAGCACGGAAGTAAAAAATAATCTTATGAAATGCTTCAGAGATCTGCCGGTAAAAACCTGAAGCATAAGCTGGTGTGGTGAGAATACAAATAACCTCCAGGGTGAGATACTCAGCCAAGTCACGTTTCTAGACTTTTGAGGTTCATGGGTCAATCTCTAATTAAGGTTCTTTTCATTGATGGATATCAATTTATATGACTCATCCTCAAGAGCAGAGTATCTTTCATATTAAGTATTGCGGAAATAGGGAGAACGAGAATATAATATACATGTAATATACATGCTTTGGAAAGTAACCTTCCTGGAAATTTTATGTAGCAATTTGACAGGCAGTCCATAATCTTTTTGAGCTGGATTTTTTTAAAAAAAGTATTTTTAAATGTTACTAAATATGATGTTGTAAGCATTTGGACTTCTCCATGCATCTTTTGAGTTTCGTGGTAATCCTGGATTTTGTGGCTTTCCTGGAATTTTCAAACAGACATGAAGTTATGTAAATCATGCTTTCCATGAACGAATTAAGGACCTCTCTGACCTAAATGATTAAATGTGTCTTTCTCTGCTTGTCTCTATTTTTTTCCTTTCCACCCACTGAAGAGTTTCCAACATATGGTTTTAACTGTGAGTTTGGCTGGGGTTCTCATAAGACGTTCTGTCACTGGGAGCATGACAATCACGTGCAGCTCAAATGGAGTGTGTTGACCAGCAAGACGGGACCGATTCAGGATCACACAGGTAACGGAGGGTTCACTGTGGCCTCATTTCTTTGAATTAGAGAAAGTGTTACTGCAGAGGGTTGATGGGTCTCTGAGTTTAGGGAGTTTAGAAAATACTACAGAGCATTCACTTTTGCTTTTCTTTTCTGGAATTAACATCATGTCCTTCCCTAGTAGAGATTCCCTTAGGCCACTTTGTAGAGAATACTGATTAAATGTGGCAACTCATTGGCCCCTCTGAAAAATAGCAAACTTGGCAAACCAGTGTGTAAATTAATACCTGTTTTCTACTTTTTCTGAACATTTTTCATGGGAAATTTCAAATGTATTCAAAAGTAGAAAAGAAATAGTAAAATGAACCCTCTCTGTACATAACCCAACTTCAACAACCATCAAATCCTACGAGTCTTATTTTATCTCTAGCATCCTGACTCTGGATTGTTTGGAAGCAAGTCCAAACACCACCATAGATAGTGTCATCTCATTTATTTTGCAGCTGCAGAAACAATAAGTGAGCTTAACGCTTACTCTCTTGACCCATGAAGTGGAAATGGATTGGGGTAGGGGTAGAAATCTTGTTCTTTTGAGGAAGATTGTAAATGTAGCCCATTCCCTCTGAGCAGATGGAAACCTCGCCACACCTCAACCCACCTCACCTCCTGTCTTACTTTCCTTCTAAGATTAATTAGGGTTGGGGTACATAGGGAGCCATCAGCCACTTTCCTCCTAGTCATTTTATCACCCAACTTGAAATATGGAATAAAGAACCATCAGTGTCCTGCAGAAAAACACACATGCATACCCTCACACACACACACACACACACACACACACACACACACACACACACACACACACACACACACACACACATACCCAACCCACAAACTTCTGCCCTAATCAGTGGTACCGACAGGACTGCTTCCTCAAGTCATGTTTCCCAACACACACACACACACACACACACACACACACACACACACACACACACACACACACACACACACATACCCAACCCACAAACTTCTGCCCTAATCAGTGGTACCGACAGGACTGCTTCCTCAAGTCATGTTTCCCAAAAGAGACCCCAGAGGGGCATTTGCTGATGCTGAGAAATCTCATTAAGCCGAGTTTCCCCATGCCTGTGCTTGGGATGAGTGGGCCAGTGGGCCGATGGACAGGCAAAGGGTACTTCATGCCTCTCCCACTTTGTTGTTCACTTTTCCCCCTGTGAATACAACCATTAAGCAGGTTGAATAGGCCTCTTTCCATCACAGCTACTTGCTTCCCTAATAAGAATGACAAGGAAATTGGATAAAATTGGACTCCTTCAATTCTGAGACACTTTCAATTGAATCTTAAGACAAGCAGTTTTAGAAAACTTAAAATACTTTGACTGTAAATGGCACTGTACATAGAAATGGCATCAAATTAACCAAATGCAATTAGCTGAAATGAAGGCAGTAATGGTGGAAAAATTGATGCAAAGTGAAGCAAAATGGCTCAGTAGGATCTGACATTCAAAGGAGGTTAAAAGCTATGTTAGCCAGAGACAAAAGCTAAAAGGCTTGCAGAAGCACAGTGCTAATTGAGAAAACGGAGAGAGAGTTCCCGACCCAGAACTGTGATAAAATCCCTGAAAGGAAAAACATCAGCACTTTATGTGTTGGAGTGTCAGAAAAGGCGGGCCTGTCTTAGATTAGCGGCTGAGAAGTGCGATTCCTTCAGAAGGATTGGCCTCTTTTGTCCTCCCAGACGCCTCGATTTACTTGGCAGTGGTGCCAGGTCTGCCCAAACCAGGAGGAACCCCCGCAGCACTAGACACACAATCATTTGCCAAGAGAGATGGGTGAGCCCGACATCTGAAAGGCAGGAACTTGTTAACATGAAAAAGTCTGAATGAAAAGAGCCCCCCACACAGGACACACGCACACAGCCTGCCACAGATCATGTGCGCCACTTTGCAAATCTAACGTGGAGATTTCTGAAAATGAACACTATCTAGGTACAATAGCCTGCGGCCCAATTTTGGATTTGTCATAGAAATCCTACATGCTTTTCTGCATTTGACCTCTAACAATGAAGCTATGTTCCTCCTTTCAGAGAGGATTCCCGAAACCCTCATCTTCCTCTGCTTCATTGCACATATGCTATCGAGCTGCCCACATACATGGCAGATGCAGTGAGGGGCACTGGAGATTCAGGTGTAAAGGAGGGAACCCAACCCTGGAGGTGCTCACAGTCTGGTTCCGGGTGGGAAACGGCTCCAGCGCAGTGGGATGAGGGTGTCCAATGGCCAGGGGAGCAACAGTGGCAGAAGACAGCACAGGAGGGGGCAGAGAAGCAGCCTGACTCAGGGACCATCTAAGCTAATCATCCTCAACGTCTTTCTTCTCCATAAGATCAGGAACGGGGGGCAGCAGCAAGATGGGGGCATGTCTTACCAGCCCGTCTTGGTGGGCTGAGTGAAGTGGCACCATAGACAGGTGAGCTCACAGACAGGTGAGCATCATTTGGTAAATCAGTGGGAGGAAACAAACCCCAGGGGTGACTTGAGTCTGCGTGGTCCAAAGCATCACACATAACTGCCAGGGCCATGGTTTTTATTTCCACCCTCCTTTCATTTTCCCCGCCCACCGGTTTTATTAAGAGTGCTTGGGAGCCATCTCAGATAAGCAGCCAGGTGAGGGAGGAAAGCGACTGAGGACACATCCACTTCACCTGGACGCTGCTGACTCAGGATGTGCCCACATACACGCAGTGAAAGAGTATCTCCCAAGCACACCAGCCTCTGGGGCAGCACACCGAACATCCTGCTGCCCACTGAGTCTCAGCATCAGATGCATATTTTCAGCAGGCGCAGTGTTATATTAGCATTGCTATTTGCAGAGCAAACAGTGAAACACGAGTTGTGTGTTTAGACCAGGTGGTGGCAGAAGGCAGTGCTCCCACAGGGGGTCATTAACAGCAGAGCCAGGAGTTAGTCCTCCAAGCTTGGCAAGCATCTCCGTTGCCAAAATGGCAGGTTCTAATAAGCCTCAGAAATGCAGCCTCCCCTCTCCTGGAACCAGAAGCCCACATCAAACAGAAGCGGGGCTCACAGCTGAGTTTCAGGCTCTCAGGTGTATTTAAGGAATTTATAAGCCATTAAAACAAACTAGGGGAAAAGAATGGAAGATTGGCGGAAAAAGAAAAGATTTTGCCAGATTATTTGTACAAACTGCAGCTTTATTATCAAGCAGTTACAGCGACCAAAGCATCATCAACCAGAAGTCTACCTGCTCCGATGGTAAATAAATAAGAATACAGCTAAATGTTTCCATTTAGTGTCTGTGTTCACGTGCGTGCTGCTGAAGCAATCTTAAAGTTGCATGAAAATAGGTCTTCCTGTACGTCCGATCTGCTTGCAGTGGTGCAGAGACCAACACAAGTCATAGCCCGTGTCTGTGTGACAGTGCGTTCCAGATACGTGGTATCAGACAAGCGCTGTTTACAACCTCTGTCACAAACGTGCTTTCACAGAAGCTGAGAGCAGAGCCTCCAGTGTCAATGAGGTTTCCATCCATTGCCCACTTTCCCTTCCCCTGCACGATTGGGTTCTGGTGCTCAGCCCAGGAGAGAAGGTTTGAGTAGCGGAACTTGATAGAAAAGAGACAAAGGTTCATCCATTTGGCCACTCTCTTTAACACAGCTTTTTGTCACAGCAGGAGATGGCAACTTCATCTACTCCCAAGCTGATGAAAACCAGAAAGGCAAAGTGGCTCGCCTGGTGAGCCCTGTGGTTTATTCCCAGAACTCTGCCCACTGCATGACCTTCTGGTATCACATGTCTGGTTCACACGTGGGCACGCTGAGGGTCAAACTGCGCTACCAGAAGCCAGAGGAATATGACCAGTTGGTCTGGATGGCCATCGGACACCAAGGGGACCACTGGAAAGAGGGGCGTGTCCTGCTGCACAAATCTCTGAAACTTTACCAGGTGGGCCCCCTTCTCTAGGATGGGGCAGGGAGCTGTTTGGGGGTAATATTTGAAAGTTATGCAAATGAGATGCAGAAAAAAATTCCAAATTTTATTTCAGGTGTTTCGTGAACCTGAGATACTGCTGCAATGATGATAATCTCAGTAGCACATTTCACAATCTCCTAGATTACAGACATAGGACCGACTGCTGAGAAAGAAGGGGAAATGCTACTCAGTAATTATTTGGGGCTGTCACAATGAACATTCCTTTAATTTGCTGCTTTTTTCCAGTTTTAAATTCTGTATCATACAAAGATACAGTGAGGAGAAGTTTTATGCCATCCCCAAGTAGTTAATATGGATTGAAGAGCAAATCGTGTGCTCATTCGAAATCTCACGAATTTCATTTACGTGCTGTGACTTGAGCTGAACAAGCATTTGTAAGCGCTGTTATTTGGGACCCAACATTTAAATACTGTGAAAATGATCTCATTTTGTTAGGTGATTTTTGAGGGTGAAATCGGAAAAGGCAACCTTGGCGGAATTGCAGTAGATGACATTAGTATCAATAACCACATCCCTCAAGAGGACTGCACAAGTAAGTATGGGTTGCTGTAGAAACCAAAGCAGCGCTTGCTCAGGGCACATGTCTTTCCACTGAATGGTCTTTGTCGTGCTCATTTGGACCTCGAATTTTAATATGGGCTATAAGCACATCCTATAGAATGCATGGTCTGGTGCAACAGGGCATAAGGCCAGGTCAGTCTACCTTTAGCTGCCCCATTATCTAACCTGGTTCACTTAGAATGTCTGGTTGGTACCCACAAAACTACACAAATAATATGCAATCCAAAGATCATAGCAAAGAAGAAACTCACAGTTTCCAGGCTGTGTACGGCTTGCCTAAACATTGTGATGAGAAGTGGAAAACTCAGACATCTGGATAATTCCAAATATCTGAGTGTGTCAACAAGCAGCAGACCTTTGAAATTTTTTATCACAGTGGATTTAATGAAGATTACAATGTGAATGAATCATGGACACCATCATTCTTCGCTTTATTACAAATAAGTAGATGTTTCTGACTCTAGAAACAGTTGAGTTGACTTAAAAGAATAAAGGAAATTTAGAGACTTTGCCTAGTATTTCAGAGTTTATGGATTTCATCGGTCTGGTGTATATGAGTAAGAGTCTGACGTAGGAAACCAATTCATTCTCCCAGTTCTTGATATATAATTATAAATAGCACCACTAATGGCAATGTAATAGCACAGTAATTAGTCTTAAGCTCCATTTGCTACACTTAAACTTTTGTTATATATCATTATATAATAGGATGTTAATTATAACAAAATGGAATAACCCTATTGGGCAAATTTAAGACAAAGGAGGCCTGTTGGCTATAATGGGTTTTTGGTCATTTTGGCAATTTACAAAGCTTTTATTATACAATGTATTGGATATACGTAATCCCTAAAGTGGCAATAATTTGATAGGGTTGATTGAAGAAATTGGGGGAAAAAGAGGACAGTCTTACCCAAAGACTGCTTCCTGCCACAGTACTTTGCAGACCTTCACAGAAAATAAGGCTTAATATTTAAGTTGCAACTACTTTACAAATTCCCCACATCCAGGTCTACACAGTTGTTAAAATGTATGTTTCATACAGTTACACAGGGCACGTACTGCTCGCTTTCCTATTCCAAGATGAGAAGGTTGATGGTGATGTTTTTGGAATGGGAGAGCAAGCTCTACCAGCTGAAACCAAGAAATACATTCAATCTGGTTCAACAGGTTTTCACTGACCGCATCCCAGTGCTACAGTGAATGTATAGAAGCTAAGACAAGTCCGTGAGCCTTTCTGTTTTCATGTGACTCGTCTACTTAGCTGTGCTTACTGCTGGGCATTATACTCAGAAAGTCACAGTTAAAGCACCATTAAAACTTTGTGTTGCTGTAACAATGAAAAGGCGTCTAAGATAATTCTGCAATTATTCGACAAATGTATTTCCTTGAATATTTAACCATGGATGCTGGGAGATTATCAGCCCTTTGTTAATTATTCATGCATTAATAAACAAATATTTATTGAGGCACCACGTATGTTCTGAACACTGTTCTAAATGCAGGGAACATAGACGTGAACCAGGTCCCTGTGTTCTACTCAGAACCATAAGGGATACCAGGACTCCACTCCCTCCAGATGCTTTCTTTTTTTTTGGTAAGACACAGGACACAATCTCTGGCCTTAATGAGCTGACATACCGTATGAGAAACTGACTAACACTTACGAAGCAGTTATCTACAAAAGCACAGGATGGTAGCCATATGTGCAACTCCA
Source organism: Lipotes vexillifer (assembly GCF_000442215.2). Lineage (NCBI taxonomy): Eukaryota > Metazoa > Chordata > Mammalia > Artiodactyla > Lipotidae > Lipotes > Lipotes vexillifer. The sequence continues at coordinate 237,586 of NW_006799027.1, read as the reverse complement.
CTTCTGTTTTCTATTTTCACCAGATTTCCCCACACTCCAAATGCCAAAACCATTTCCCTCCTCCCTGCTCTTCTCCTAAGACAACACACTCTGCTCCAGCAGTGCTTCCTGGATTTAGATCTGACACCAATTCCCTAGTCATTTAACACTGCCTCTCTATAGCTCTCCAGTTACTTGGTGGGGTCAGATTGTACTAAAAACTCCAAAGGAAACCCAGCAGAGCCATTAGTGGCGTGTGTGTGTGTGTGTGTGTGTGTGTGTGTGTGTGTGTGTGTAAAGGTTTATGTAGTTTGTGAATACTGTATTTGGTTGGCAGTTCAAATATCTCTTATCAATTTTGTTTGACTTGTCAGAACCAGCAGACCTGGATAAAAAGAACCCAGAAAGTAAAATCGACGAAACAGGTAAATTTGTCTTGCTGACCGATTTTTAAAATATTTTACTGTGGCTTTCAGTATATTTATGAAGAAGCTTTCTGGAACTTTGGTGCACTGGTGTATCAAAGCAGCTCACATGAAATAAACACCCACATCCGCGGTACTGTGTCTGGGCTATCGTCAGAGTGCCCTCTCCTACCTGCTCTGCAGACTTGGGAGCCGCACACCGTAAGAGGCTCAGCCTGTGTAGAGGGGTGAGCCCTGGGGACGTGGGCTACCCTGGCCCTTCCCTGCCTGAGCTGCAAGAGGGGGCTCAGAGGGCAATGACGTGAAACACTCTTCACTTTATAACTATGGGCACAGGAAACTAGTGAAGATTGTTTCTTACCCAAAGACCTGCAATAGTTTTCATATAATAATTTGAAACCAACCCAAATTCTTGTTCCTGGTTTATATCCAGATATAATCTTTAGAGAACGGGAGCCCAATTTCTGTGATAATCCGTTTTGTTTGGGCCATCTGTTCCCCGCCTCCTCTACTGAAACCCTCATTTTGCCATAATGATCACAGTATTGATGACAATGATGCTGACAATGCTGATGGGGGTTTATTGAGTAGCTAGTATGTTCCAATTGCTTTACATAAGTTATCTTATTTAATCCTCACAGCCGCTCTCTGAGTGTATTTATCCCCATTTTACAGATGAGGAGATTGAAACTCAGAGCAGTGGCTTGGCCTTAAGTAACACAGCAAATTAGATGGTAGCCTCGGACTTCAGACTGATTAACTCGAAAATGCGTGTTTTCGTTGAACACTGCTTTGTGATCCAACGCAAGACGTTTGGTCGGAGTGAGGCCTTGCCTGATATTATTTTATTCCCAGAAGTCTCTGCGCCTCCTGCCAGCAGTGGTGGTGTTGGACGCTTGCCCCAGCGTCACTCACAGCTGCTGCCGGCAGTTCTGTGCCCTATCCATCAACAGCAGCACCTGTTGCCATTAGAAATGTGGACCTACTATAGCCAGACTTGGACTTGATGGAGACAAATAAAGATGGCACCATGTCTGCGGTTGGTGACTCGTTTAGCTTAGATATGTAGTCCACGCTGGGTTGTAAACTTTCTTAGAGGTTGTTTCAAAACAATGTTGCATCAAGGGAGAGAATATTAATATGTCCCCATGGCTTGTTTCCCCCTATTTAGGGACTTGCGTCTCATTTTTTTAGTTTTCTTTGATTGGAATCCTTGTTGGTCAGAACACCATTAAGTAAACACCAGGCCTGTTGCACATTGACATTTTAGTCTCATTTCTAGTCCCAGGTAATGAGACTCAAAGCCCCCATGTTAGTAATTTCTCATGTTCCCCTCTAAAGAAAACATTTCCCCAGTGCCTGAGTGCAGAGCTGTGTGACCATCTCCAGCGAAACCACCAGGGCAGCAAAGATGCTGATTATTAAATGTGTTCTATTCAGCACAGCACTGACCCAGCTTCTAGACTGGAGCCGTAAGCCACTTTAAATGTCAGCAGCAGGCATGCCCTCCTTTCTGAAAGCCCTCTCCTTCTTGAGTGAAACCACCATTGACTCCAGGAGGAAACTTGAATATGTGTTATGTGGTAGCACTACCACACAGAAGGACAGCTTGGGTGGGTTCCTCGTGCTGGGTTTTGGGATCAGGCAAAGGCGCCAGGAATGGTTAAATCCCCCTCTAGACGAATGTGTGGCAAAGCATTTTGCAAAGTTTACAGACCTCATATCTGGCCAAGGACGATAAATACAGATTACAATCTCACAGATAGCGGGCTGCATGAAATCGGAATTAGATTAGAACCGGGACCCTCACTGTTTACCCAGAGTCGGTGGTTTCCATGCGCTAAGCTTCCTGTCAGAATCACAGCACCAACACCCAATACCCTTCCCTCCCACCTTCAATTCCCAGCAATGAGTCAAACCTAAACATTGGTGTTTCTTGGCGATGGGGGAGCCAAACCCCCGCTGCAGAAATCCCCCGCAGGCTCTTGGGGAGGACAGCCCAGTCCGGACGTGTGCTTCACTCCTTTCTCTTTCCCCCGCCATTTCTCCGTCTACTGTCATCTGGTATGTTGGCAGCTCATGGAGCCAATTTCATTTTTCTCCCCAGGGAGCACCCCAGGATACCAAGGCACGGGAGACGGTGATGAGAACATCTCCAGGAAGCCGGGCAACGTGTTGAAGACCCTGGACCCTATCCTCATCACCATCATCGCCATGAGCGCCCTGGGCGTCCTCCTGGGCGCCGTCTGCGGGGTCGTGCTGTACTGTGCCTGCTGGCACAACGGGATGTCGGAAAGAAATTTATCTGCCCTGGAGAACTATAACTTCGAACTTGTGGATGGCGTGAAGTTGAAAAAAGACAAACTGAATCCACAGAGTACTTACTCGGAGGCATGAAGGCAGACAGAGGTGACCAGGCGAGCAGGAGAGTGGAGCGGAGGACAGAGCTTGAGCTGGGGACCGGCTGATCTTTCACTGTTCAGGCTGGGAAGTGCGTTAATGATGCCAAGCCAGGTTTTCTCAGGAGCTTCGATGAGTTCGGCCGACAGACATGAACGACTTAGCTGTGTTAACAATCGGAATCCTGTACAGTCAGCTTCTTTCTGTTGGTTTCTTTTGAATAATCAAATGCTGGTGTTGAGACCAAGTATGATTGACTTAATAATTCATTTGGACTCCCCTTTCCCTTCTCTCTCTTCCTCTTCTGGATTCTTTTCGGAAACTGCAAAATCCAAGATGCTGGCACCAAGTGTATTCAGTGGGGCCCTTTTGACGGACATGCTACCTGCAGCCCAGCGCCCAGAATATATTCAAGTAACCACATTTCAGTGGACTCCTGAAGCTGGCCTTGTGTATCATCGCCCACGTTGTGCATAGGCAAAGAAGGAGTAGGATGTTTTCTGTTAAAGTACTGTAGCCTCAGTACCAGTCTAGTGTGTCAGCTCTGTTTACGAAGCAATACCGTCAGATTTCCTCCATGTTTTCCAGTGTTGTACTCAACCTTGTGCTGTGAACTCCATACAGAAAACTGTGCCATCACCAAACACTGCTGGCAACTGGGTGTGATGCCGACAACCACAACGAAGAATCCTTGGCACTGGCTGGTCTACGTCCTCTCAAGTGCCTTTTTGTTTGTACTGGTTCTCATTGTGTTACATTAACCCGCCCTGTTTCTCGCTGGTGAAAGCCCTCCTCTTGAATCAAACCCTGGTGGCCCACTGACTAAGAAGAAAGTATATTTTAGTGTGAGATGTCAGCCTCCGGGTAGGCAAGGGCTCTGAAGATTTGGCAACGTGGCTTTATTGTTCTGCTTTTTCTGTAGTTCAATTTCATGTCTCTTGACCCTTTTGTATAAAGCTGCAATATTCTCTCACTGTTCTTTCATATGGAATGTATTTTCAAATGTAAACTCTTTCTCTCCTATCTCTCTGTCTTTTTCCTCTCTTGGGATTTAAGCATTTGCCATTATCCAGAAAAGAAACTTGCAGCTTTAACCTGCTGGTAATGGCAAACACTTTTACTAGACTTTATGTTGGAAAATAAATAAATAAGGGAAATTCCTAACTTTGCCCTCCAAAGTCTAACTTTGGTTTCCTTGTTAACTGGTTAAAGTGACAGTATCTTTTTTCCTAAGCCATTTGTCTGTCTATTCCAATCGAAATGATCTTCGATAGAAATGTTTGCGTTTAATAAAAATAGTGATAAGTTGAGAGAAGAAATCATACTAATTGGCTTTCAAGTGAGACCCAAAGGAATAGAGTTCTCCTCATATCCAAAAACAGGAGATTTTTACATCCAAATACACAAAAATGACCCGTGAGAGCTTTCTTGTTTTGGTATTGAGTCAGATAAGGGAAGTGGAAGAAAGAACAGTTAATTTAAGAAAGCGACAATAAATCATGGTGCCTGGGGATGAAGTATTTTAAGATGACAGAGGGGAAGAAAATGAGTAAAGTCAAAACAAATGTTTTTAAAAATTCAGTCAGCAGCAACCCCGAAATAGACTTGAATGAATGCTTCTAGAAACTTCCAGAGCCTCACAAACAAAAAGCCTGCCTTCGGGCTGTTAAGACCTAAGCCTCCAATGGCACAGAGAAGTAAATATCTTATCAGGCAGCATTGAATTAACCCAAAGAAGCTTTGGTTGTTTTCCGTGTATTTGTGCCATGCCATGTTGTAGGTAAGAATTTCCTCCCTTCTGGCACTGCTGTAGGTCTCACTCGAATATATTTGGGGGAGTCACATTTGCATCGTGGAGGGGAAAGTCCATTCATCCTGGTCTAATTGAATTGAGAATGCCTTTTGTTTCCAGGAAAGTATTGATCACTATGAAAGAAGAATAGATTCTTATCCCCAGAGGCATCCATTCAGCTGTTATAATCGTACCAGGATGAAAGCATTAAGACTTGATTTATCTTTAAGGCAACAGACTTACAGTTGTCTTCAGCCAAGGAAAAATGATACTGCAACTTTAAATTTGAAAGTATCTTGCACTGATAAATATATTTAAAAATTATATGTTTATAAAGTTATTAATTTGTAAAGGCAGTGTTACAAAATGTTCAGTTTATATTGTTTTAGATTGTTTCGTAATTTTAAAAGGTGTAAAATAACATATTTTTTTCTTTATTGAGATCTATAAAACTTTCTGTAGTAAAATGTTTTCATTTTACTGGTATATTATTGCTTCATGTTTTGTACCATCATAAAATTTTGTGCAAATTTTTTTTACAGAAATTTTTATTTTCTATGACAATATGACACTTGTAAATTGTTGATTCAAAATGAACAGCGAAGCCTTAACTTTAAATGACATTTGTATTCTCAGACACTGAGTTGCATAAAAAACCACACAGAACTGAACTGTAACTTAAATTCCAAACTATGACTACTACATTCCAAAGAAACAGTTGAATTAAACATTTTCCTAAAATATCCCAAACCTGATGGCTTTTATTATATTAGCTTTGTTATTGTTAAAGAAATTGGTATTATTCCAGCATCAAGTAACTGTCAAGATTTTTTAAAGTTCTCTTTTAAAAATAATATCCTAATAAGGAGAGAAGATTAAGAAGACATTTCCTGAAAGAATATCAACCCAAACTGGGTACTTGTCAAGATAAGGCATAAAGAATTTGGCATTATAAATGGAAATTTTTCAACTCCAAATGTTGTGTCAAATGTTTCTATATTCCATTTAGTAAAGTTTTTTTTTTAAATGAAATTCCCAAATATCTGTTGGTAAGTTTTGTTCTTGTAGTAAATAGATAATAAATCTGACTGTTTAGGCATGCAGCTATGCTAAATTTTGAGAAAGGGCAAAGGGCTACTTGGTAATTCTTAGGAAAATTTCTTTTTCATCTGGGACTAAAATAATAGTAGTGGTAATAATAATAATAATAAACAAAGACAAGAGGGTAGGGTAGAGTAGAGTAAACCCTGAAGAAAGCTTGTTGCGGGCTTCCCTGGTGGGGCAGTGGTTGACAGTCCGCCTGCCGATGCAGGGGACACGGGTTCCTGCCCCTGTCTGGGAGGATCCCACATGCCGCGGAGCGGCTGGGCCCGTGAGCCACGGCCGCTGAGCCTGCGTGTCCGGAGCCTGTGCTCCGCAACGGGAGAGGCCACAACAGTGAGAGGCCCGCGTAGCGCA
>NW_006799027.1:190362-231023 GCF_000442215.2 Lipotes vexillifer | reverse complement strand
ACAATATGCTAGTAAGTAACCAAGAGATCACTGAAGATATCAAAGAGGAAATTAAAAAATACCGAGAAACAAATGACAATGAACACACGACAACCCAAAACCTATGGGATGAAGCAAAAGCAGTTCTAGGGCTTCCCTGGTGGCGCAGCGGTTGAGAGTCTGCCTGCCGATGCAGGGGGCATGGGTTCATGCCCTGGTCCTGGAAGATCCCACATGCCGTGGAGTGGATGGGCCTGTGAGGTGTGGCTGCTGAGCCTGCGCGTCCGGAGCCTGTGCTCTGCAATGGGAGAGGCCACAACAGTAAGAGGCCTGTGTAACGTAAAAAAAAAAAAAAAAAAAAAAAAAAGCAGTTCTGCCAAGAATTAGCTCTATTTCCCTAAACTCTATCAACGAAGGGGTCTTAATCAGGTTTTCAGCTCAGGGGTTGAGAAGCCAGAGGGAAGGGAGCTTAAAACTGAGTACAACTTAGCACCAAGAAGCAAGTGAGACCAGGATGATCTCTGGCATTTTTTTTTTACTACTTCAAAGAAACATTGCAAGATGATACAGATAAGAGCATCATATTATCACACGTATGCCACTTCTTAGTAGCAGTAAAGTTCCCATGAACCAATTCTATCATTTTAGGAGAGATGGAGTAAACTCAACGGGAATCTTGTATGGTGCTAACACTATACTTCTTAATATTGAGAGCATTCTATTTTCACAGCAGCTCTGGGAGCTAAGCTTTCTCATTATTCCACTTTATAAATGAGGACTCCAAAGTTTAGGCAGGTTGAGGAATGAGTCCAGCACATTACTGGTCTCATCTCCCACTCCATTCCTCCTACCACGCCATAGCCCTGCATGATCTCGACAGGTGCCCACAGAGGGACTGGCTACTCGAGAACCAAGAGCAACAGCACCACCTGGAGGCCTGTTAGAAATGCAGAGTATCAGGCCACACCCCAGACCTGCTGAGTCATTTTAACAAGATCCCCCAGATGACCCATACGCCCATCCATTCAGGTCTGAGAAGCACCGACCCCGCCTGCAGGTACACTAAGCTACTTGCTCCAGAATTTGCCTGGTGGTTTTGAGACACTCCAAGAGAGAGAACACATCACTGCAGGTTTCTCAGAGCACTATACAGAAGAGCCTGAGCACAGTGCAGCCTGGAAAACAGAAAGTAAAATTAGGAAATTGGAAATCCCACTCACTTAGCCCGGAAGCACATTGTAGACATCCTGCCTGATTGATGGTGAGATCCCTACATGTGGACTTTTCTGAGAGGAAGAGAATGCTCACAAAGTATGTTGCTTGGTGGAAAACTTAAAGTGCTATAGAGCAAAGCAAATACTATGTTACACATCACAGTGTGGTCAGGGGTCAAGGGGGGGGACCAATTTGTGAAGAGCCAGATCTTCCTGTTCAAAAGAAGTTGCCTCATTCATCTCACACAGTTTACTACTTTCCAATGACGTTAAAATCCTGAATGGTAAAAGTAGGCTGAACCCAATTTAATCTTTCTTCAATAATTTCTACTCTTGTTCCTTAGGGTCCTTATTACAAATAAGTGAGAAACTATCAGACAGTAGAGTTTTGTTGTCCAACGGTGACTCTCAAGAGAAGGCTTTTCTTTACAGAAAGATTATCTCTCATCTCCACGACTAACTAGAATGGTACCTATTATGATGTAGGAGTTCCATAAATGTGTAACATTCATAATCAATACCAAATTTTATCACTGCCCTATTAATAGAGTTGGAAAGTCGCTTGCTCTGGCAGAATGTTGGATTGAAGTGGACCTGCTGTCTGGGGATGGTACAACTGAGTCTCACCCTTCAGGAGCTTGAATGAGATGACTTCTCGGTATGGAGAGCAGGTTCTGGTCTTTATAATGCTCCTTTCAGTGATTTGGGCATCTCCCCTGACCATCACTTTTGACATGAGTTAACTTAGCACCCGTCTTCACGGCCCCATCATCATCTTGCAGAGACGTGATGCTGGCAAAACTAACGATCTTGATGTAATCCTGTCTGGAAACCATTCCATGGCTTCTTAGGCTGTCACTGCTCTACTTTTGTCCAACTTCTGAAAAATTGCAATGTTGATTAAAATGCTTCTTGACTTTGAATATGCGATATATATTTTTTAACATCTTTATTGGAGTATAATTGCTTTACAATGGTGTGTTAGTTTCTGCTTTATAACAAAGTGAATCAGTTATACATATACATATGTTCCCATATCTCTTTCTTCTTGCATCTCCCTCCCTCCCACCCTCCCTATCCCACCCCTCTAGGTGGTCACAAAGCACCAAGTTGATCTCCCTGTGCTATGCAGCTGCTTCCCACTAGCTATTGGTTTTACATTTGGTAGTGTATGTATGTCCATGCCACTCTCTTACTTCATCCCAGCTTACCCTTCCCCCTCCCCATGTCCTCAAGTCCATTCTCTAGTAGGTCTGCGTCTTTACTCCCATCCTGCCCCTAGGTTCTTCATGACCTCTTTTTTTTGTTTCTTTAGATTCCATATATATGTGTTAGCATACGGTATTTGTTTTTCTCTTTCTGACTTACTTCACTCTGTATGACAGACTCTAGGTCCATCCACCTCACTACAAATAACTCAATTTCGTTTCTTTTTATGGCTGAGTAATATTCCATTGTATATATGTGCCACATCTTCTTTATCCATTCATCTGTCAATGGACACTTAGGTTGCTTCCATGTCCTGGCTATTGTAAATAGAGCTGCAATGAACATTTTGGTACATGACTCTTTTTGAATTATGGTTTTCTCAGGGTATATGCCCAGTAGTGGGATTGCTGGGTCGTATGGTAGTTCTATTTTAGTTTTTAAAGGAACCTCCATACTGTTCTCCATAGTGGCTGCATCAATTTACATTCCACCAACAGTGCAAGAGGGTTCCCTTTTCTCCACACCCTCTCCAGCATTCATTGTCTGCAGATTTTTTGATGATAGCCATTCTGACTGGTGTGAGGTGATACCTCATTGTAGTTTTGATTTGCATTTCTCTAATGATTAATGATGTTGAGCATTCTTTCATGTGTTTGTTGGCAATCTGTATATCTTCTTTGGAGAAATGTCGATTTAGGTATTCTGCCCATTTACGGATTGGGTTGTTTGGTTTTTTGATATTGAGCTGCATGAGCTGCTTGTAAATTTTGGAGATTAATCCTTTGTCAGTTGCTTCGTTTGCAAATATTTTCTCCCATTCTGAGGGTTGTCTTTTCATCTTGTTTATGGTTTCCTTTGCTATGCAAAAGCTTTTAAGTTTAATTAGGTCCCATTTGTTTATTTTTGTTTTTATTTCCATTTCTCTAGGAGGTGGGTCAAAAAGGATCTTGCTGTGATGTATGTCATAGAGTGTTCTACCTATGTCTTCCTCTAAGAGTTTTAAAGTGTCTGACCTTACATTTAGGTCTTTAATCCATTTTGAGTTTATTGTTGTGTATGGTCTTAGGGAGTGTTCTAATTTCATTCTTTTACATGTAGCTGTCCAGTTTTCCCAGCACCACTTATTGAAGAGGCTGTCTTTTCTCCATTGTATATCCTTGCCTCCTTTATCAAAGATAAGGTGACCATATGTGCGTGGGTTTATCTCTGGGCTTTCTATCCTGTTCCATTGATCTATATTTCTGTTTTTGTGCTAGGACCATACTGTCTTGATTACTGTAGCTTTGTAGTATAGTCTGAACTCAAGGAGCCTGATTCCTCCAGCTCCATTTTCCTTTCTCAAGATTGCTTTGGCTATTCGGGATCTTTTGTGTTCCCATACAAATTGTGAAATTTTTTGTTCTAGTTCTGTGAAAAATGCCATTGGTTGTTTGATAGGGATTGCATTGACTCTGTAGATTGTTTTGGGTAGTGTAGTCATTTTCACAATGTTGATTCTTTCAAACCAAGAACATGGTATATCTCTCCATCTATTTGTATCATCTTTAATTTCTTTTATCAGTGTCTTATAATTTTCTGCATACAGGTCTTTTGTCTTCTTAGGTAGGCTTATTCCTAGGTATTTTATTCTTCTTGTTGCAATGGTAGATGGGAGTGTTTTCTTAATTTCACTTTCAGATTTTTCATCATTAGTGTATAGGAATGCAAGAGATTTCTGTGCATTAGTTTTGTATCCTCCTACTTTACCAAATTCATTGATTAGCTCTAGTAGTTTTCTGGTAGCATCTTTAGGATCTTCTATGTATAGTATCATGTCATCCACAAACACTGACAGCTTTACATCTTCTTTTCCAATTTGGATTCCTTTTATTTCTTTTTCTTCTCTGATTGCTGTGGCTAAAACTTCCAAAACTATGTTGAAAAATAGTGGTGAGAGTGGGCAACCTTGTCTTGTTCCTGATCTTAGTGGAAATGGTTTCAGTTTTTCACCATTGAGGACGATGTTGGCTGTGGGTTTTTCATATACGGCCTTTATTATGTTGAGGAAAGTTCCCTCTATGCCTACTTTCTAGAGGGTTTTAATCATAAATGTGTGTTGAATTCTGTCAAAAGCTTTCTCTGCATCTATTGAGATGATCATATGGTTTTTCTCCTTCAATCTGTTAAATTGGTGTATCACATTGATTGATTTGCATATATTGAAGAATCCTTGCATTCCTGGGATAAACCCCACTTGATCATGGTGTATGATCCTTTGGGTGGTTGGAGAGGTCCAGGCAGTGACACCAGCTTGGTTTTGTTCTCTGTTCCCTAAGCACCCAGAGCTCGGACATCAGATGTGTGTGCTTCGGCTAATCAGCAAGCACATTATTGAATCTGCTCTACCAAAACTACTGAACTGCTTATCATCATGACTGCTACGATTTTCTGTGTGTTTACGGTGTACCAAACCTTACTAGATGTTTCCATCAACCCTTAAAACAACCTGATGAATTGAGGTTACAAAAACTGAGGTTCAGAAAGGCTGAGCAATATGACTCATGTCTCACAACCAGTTAGTAGGTAGCATCTGCAAGATTCAAACCCAGTTCGGTGTAACCCAAAGTTTGTAATCTGAGATACTGACCCACACGGCCTCCTCAAGGAATGGTCTCCTTGTTGCCAAATGTCAAGTGTTATCGGAATGCTTTGGAATGCCCAGCACTGTGATCTCACTTGACTATTAGGCTGGGTATTAGTCAGTTTTATTATGCTGTGGTAGGAAAGAAACTTCCAGTTTTAGTGGCTCTACACATAAAGGTGTATGTTTTACCCACACGGAGTCTACTATGGGTCTGGTAGCTCTGCATGTCAGCTCTGTTCAAGGATCTGGGCTGTTTCCACCTCTTGCTGTAATGCCAGTCAGAGGATGGGCTTCTAGCCCCTGTGCCAGAGAAGACGAGAAAGTTTGTTCACTGTTTCTTCAATGTTGCCTGAGACCGACCCATGGCCCCACCAAACTGTGAAGGCTCTGAGCAAAGTGGGGAGCACATGTATATCCCGTAAGGAGTGGGTGTCACTGCCACAACCCACAAGGGCAGTCCTGCTGTAGAAGGCGGACGAGATCTTCCATGACCCCCACCATCTGGGGCAGTGAGGTGCCTCTCAGGCTGGAAACCAATCACAGCTCAGGGAGAGGAGTAACTTAGGGGGAGCGGGCAAATAAAATGAGACATCTCGTGTCAAAGATGAGACTCCTGGGGGCTTCCCTGGTGGCGCAGTGGTTGAGAGTCCGCCTGCCGATGCAGGGGACACGGGCTCGTGCCCCAGTCCAGGAAGATCCCACATGCTGCGGAGCAGCTGGGCCTGTGAGCCATGGCTGCTGACCCTGCGCGTCCGGAGCCTGTGCTCTCAACGGGAGAGGCCACAAAGCAAGCACATTATTGAATCTGCTCTACCAAAACTACTGAACTGCTTATCATCATGACTGCTACGATTTTCTGTGTGTTTACGGTGTACCAAACCTTACTAGATGTTTCCATCAACCCTTAAAACAACCTGATGAATTGAGGTTACAAAAACTGAGGTTCAGAAAGGCTGAGCAATATGACTCATGTCTCACAACCAGTTAGTAGGTAGCATCTGCAAGATTCAAACCCAGTTCGGTGTAACCCAAAGTTTGTAATCTGAGATACTGACCCACACGGCCTCCTCAAGGAATGGTCTCCTTGTTGCCAAATGTCAAGTGTTATCGGAATGCTTTGGAATGCCCAGCACTGTGATCTCACTTGACTATTAGGCTGGGTATTAGTCAGTTTTATTATGCTGTGGTAGGAAAGAAACTTCCAGTTTTAGTGGCTCTACACATAAAGGTGTATGTTTTACCCACACGGAGTCTACTATGGGTCTGGTAGCTCTGCATGTCAGCTCTGTTCAAGGATCTGGGCTGTTTCCACCTCTTGCTGTAATGCCAGTCAGAGGATGGGCTTCTAGCCCCTGTGCCAGAGAAGACGAGAAAGTTTGTTCACTGTTTCTTCAATGTTGCCTGAGACCGACCCATGGCCCCACCAAACTGTGAAGGCTCTGAGCAAAGTGGGGAGCACATGTATATCCCGTAAGGAGTGGGTGTCACTGCCACAACCCACAAGGGCAGTCCTGCTGTAGAAGGCGGACGAGATCTTCCATGACCCCCACCATCTGGGGCAGTGAGGTGCCTCTCAGGCTGGAAACCAATCACAGCTCAGGGAGAGGAGTAACTTAGGGGGAGCGGGCAAATAAAATGAGACATCTCGTGTCAAAGATGAGACTCCTGGGGGCTTCCCTGGTGGCGCAGTGGTTGAGAGTCCGCCTGCCGATGCAGGGGACACGGGCTCGTGCCCCAGTCCAGGAAGATCCCACATGCTGCGGAGCAGCTGGGCCTGTGAGCCATGGCTGCTGACCCTGCGCGTCCGGAGCCTGTGCTCTCAACGGGAGAGGCCACAAGAGGGAGAGGCCCGCGTACTGCAAAAAAAAAAAAAAAGATGAGACTCCTGAACGTTGGCTTGCGAGGGGCCTCCTGCCTGTGGGGACAGGTCAGCAGAGAAGATGTGCAGAACCTGGGCTAAGGGCCTGTGGAATTGTTGCAGCCCTTCCGTCCAGAGACTAGGGAGGTCAGGAGGCAGTGTGTAGAAGGAGACAGGCTCCGTGAGTCTTGGGAGCACAGTTTTTTGTACTTCAAGTATGTTCTGTGTATTTTTACTTGAATCTCCCTTAATAACTAGCCACTTAGTATTAATTCATTTTAGTAATATTTAGTCATTTGTAAAGTCCTCGTGCATCTCAGCTGTCCTGATGGGAGACGGGGAAAAGTTTGTGTCCAAAACATAAGAAAGGAGGTCAAATTATATCCAGAGTCCTATCCCATCTCCGTTCCCTATTTTATTTCTTTCCATAGAAATTATCACCTTTTTGTTTACTATATACTTTACTCACTTATTTTATTATCTATCTACACTAACAGAATGCAAATTCCACGAGGGCAGTGACTTTCATCTGTTTAGTTCACTGCAGTTTCCACAGCATACAGAATAGTGTCTGGCACACGCTAAGTGCTAAATAAATATTTGCTGAATAAAGGAGCCATGGTGATTGGTTGGAATAAGAGAACTTTCATGGAAATGGGAAATGAGGGGAAAATTTAGGGGCAGGTTTAATCTACCAGGAGTTCGTTATGGAGCAAGAATTTGGAGGGTTCACATATCAAGATTTTTTTTTAAAAGACATTTCTTTCACACCCTACTGAAACGGACCAGGACCCTATGGTCCTTGCCCACCATGTCCTCAGATTGCCTTATGTCTGTGGAAAAATTTTAGCCAAACAATAAGTTTAATCAGAGAAGTGAGAAATGATAGAAACAAGGGAAAACAGCTCCCGTGAGCTGTCTTATAGATGTTGAAAGCTCCACCAGGTGGGTGAAGTTAACTGCATGATGTCCAGACTGTAGCCATGACATAAGCTTCCACAGTTCTGAGAACTGGACTCAAAGAAATGGGAAAAAAGTAACCCTGGAACTGAAGATTAACGGTACTTAAAACAATCAAGATGATGCCGATCAGACCTCCGATGACCAACGTCAAGATGACTGTCAGAGCTGACTGTGCTGTTTCTGCGTGTAACCCCCTCCCCACATCTATAAAAGCTCTTGCCCACTGATTGTCAGTGGGGGGGAGTCGGCCTTTGGACAGGCCTCTGGCCCCTCCCCCGCCAGGCTGCCGGCCTCTGAAATAAAACAAACTTTCCTTCCCACCAACCTGGCCTCTTTATTGGCTTTAGAGCGGCGAGCAGCCCTGCCCCACTTCCGGTTACAGTTTCTGGCTCCCAACCTGGGGCCGCTGCACTCTCGCGACATCTGCTCCCGGGGTTTCCCCGAGCTGAGCTGCCACGACGACGCGCCGGGATGGCTGTGAGGATCAGCTGCTGGAGGCTCCCTGGCCCCAGGAGCGGGGTTTGGGGGGACGCTCCTAGCAGCTGCCGAAACCATGTGTTTGGGGGATCCTCCCTGTTTCTCCCCTGCTCGGCACTGGCTGTCAACGTATGCTTTTCCTTGGTGGAACGGAAACATGCATCTGGACATGCTGACGAGCTCCAAGACCAGGTAAGTCCACTGGTGTTTCCCGGGCAAACTTGTCTTTTGAGCACGAAGCGCTCTTGGGCATTTTGCCAGTTGGTTCTTACGTGTGTCTGACGTCGAGGACCATTTGTGAGCACGAAGCGCTGTTGGGCATTTTGCCAGTTGGTTCTGACGTGTGTCTGATGTCGAGGACCATTTGTGTTGGGGACTTGTTTGTTTGGGACACCGTATTGGTCGTCTTGGAGGATTGTGACAGTTTTGTCTTCTGGTGTGTGAATGTATATTCCTTTTGTGTGATTGGTATCTTTGTTGTCTTTTGTAAAATGAGAAATTCAGGTTCAATTTATTAGAAAAATTTTGGCTATGAGATTATGACTAAAGAAAAAGAAAGATAAATTTTTTAGCAATGTATGGCAACAGTATTCTTTAGACTCTGGAGAAAATTGGTTAAGATGAAACTCTTTTGAAATTCCAAAACTGGTTCTTTTCACATATGCATTTAGAGAAAGCTGGCTTGATTAAAAAAAAAAAAATTTCAGAATTCTGAATCCAAGAGAACAAAAGTTCCTAGTAAAAAACTTGAAGTTAACTCATATCATGTCCTTGAAATACAAAAACAGCCCACTTTGCCTGAGACTTCAGCCTTGAGTTAATTAGTAGAACTTCAAGCCAGGAAAAAAAGGAGGAAAGATATTTTAAACTGAAGTTTGTAAACTTAACTTACTCCAACTGTTACTAATAGACTAATGAGCTCTGTATTAAAATATTTGATTCATGAATAAGTTTTAAGATAAAGCTATAAGGTCTCTGTCTGGAGGCACATATGTCTATGTGTGATATTGCCATAAATAATAAAATAGAGATAAATTGGATAAAAGCTTTTGGATAAACACTTTCAGAGTAATTATGTTTCAGGGATGTTTACTTAAAAATAGGTTTTACAGATGCTGGTATAACAGTTCAATTACTTGTTTCTTGGTTTTGTTAAGATTTTAAGGGTTAAAAATTGTAATATGTAATTAAAGCTACTAAAATGATAAGGGAAGCATTTCAGTGTGTGAAGCAAGTAAGATATGTGTTGTCAGCAAGAGAAGGTATAAAGAATGGAGATATATATATATATTTTTTTCTTGCGTTATGCGGGCCTCTCACTGTCGTGGCCTCTCCCATTTGCGGAGCACAGGCTCCGGACGCGCAGGCCCAGCGGCCATGGCTCACGGGCTCAGCCGCTCCGCGGCACGCGGGATCCTCCCGAAACGGGGCACGAACCCGCGTCCCCCGCATCGGCAGGCGGACTCTCAACCACTGCGCCACCAGGGAAGCCCTGGAGATATTTTTTGAAGAACAGAAGTATTTTGTCCTAGAGCTGTTTGCTTATATATGGGGAAAATAACTGAAAAATTAATATGGGTCCAGAAAGTGATAAAAGGTTTGTGAAAAAGGAACTTTGAGAAAAGAATTTTGTATATTGTCAAGTTTGATTTAGATTGAATTTAATTAGATAAATGAATTTTGTTATATATAGTAAGCTAGCATAAGACTGGAATTTGGTTTTCTCTCTCTGTTGAGAGAACAAGGTTTTTCTGGAATATTGAACTGCTTTTGATAACAGATTATAAGTTTCTTTCTCTAGCTAACTTTGAGTATTCCAAAGGGCCCCTAGGCATCTCAGAAATATTAAAGTTGAGAATTCCCTGGTGGTCCAGGGTTCGGACTTATCGCTTTCACTGCCAAGGGCACATGTTCGGTCCCTGGTCAGGGAGCTAGGATCCTGCAAGCCATGCCACATGGCCAAAAAAGAAACAAAAGAATATTAAAGTAACTAGGATTATTTGGTACGATATTATATGGAAAACATTTGGTAACTTTCAGATCATACTGCTGAACTGGGTAAGAAATTTAAAGAATTCTAATGGAAAGTTATTGTTTTGCTTCAAACCATATTTTTGACCCCAGTGTTCAGGATTGAAAAAAATTGTCTTATGAAGTTATCACAGAGCATAATTACTTATGATGTATATCACTGCTGGCTTTAAGTTTACTGCTAAAAGCACATGTACAATGCTTGTGTGACAATTGGGTATAAGTGCTAAAATGTATAGCCTATAAAATGTTTCCCCTTCAGCAAACCTCTGTACTTGTTTGTTATGTCTGATTAGTTTCCCCCCAACATGGACAACTAGGCCAATACATAAACAAAAAGTAGGCCTAGCAACAAGGGGACATGAATGGACCCAGAGCAGGCCACTGAGCCACTCTGGCAATGCTGGAAAAAATATTGATTATCAGTGCTTTCTATGGAAGGATTTGCAATTAAAAGGGGAAAATGATGGAAGAAATTTTCATATATTGAGGTATGGGGAAGTCATTCTGGCTTATACATGATTTAATTTGAACTTTAGGCTAACCAAAACCGTCTGTTTGTGGCCTATTAGACATACATTGTATGTCTGCTTTAACCATTAAGGAAAAAAAAAAACATTCAGAGAATAATACAAAGATGCATTTTGATTATTATCCTCATTGTAATATGTCTACTAATTTTCAAATGTTTGTCCAGGTGGTATGACAAAGCAATCAAAGAGAGAGGTAATGTTTTCATAATATGAAATATCGATGCTAAGCTTAGAACTTATCCTCACCTTATAGGATTTATTAAGTGATAAATCATCTGTGGTCTCATAGAAGCCTATCTCCCAGCAATTGTGGGAAGACAAACTTTCTAGATACCTGGTTGAAAATGGCATATATGTTTAGCCTGTGGGATGCCAACAGCAGTGATAAATTTTTGCAACACAGATGGGCTACCACAGGATTAGTTAGCAAAGCAGACCTCTTCCTGAGTGGTATTGCTTGAGGATGACTGAAGGTTCTCCAAAAACCTAGCTTTGACCCTTCTTCTGTTCAAAAAGATAAAGTATAAATGTTTTCCCTTCTCCTAAAATTTCATTTTATATAAAAACATGATACTTTAAAGTAATAAAATTGGAGTATGACTAGAAAAACAAGTACAATAGCAAAATGCAAAAGCTGATGAAATACAGGAACATAGACAATGAATGAGATAGACTATGGGGCTTTTTAGCTAAAATGGTGAATAGTGCTTTGTCTGCATTACATAAGTGCAATGAAGAAAATTAAGCAAAGACAGAGATAGGGAATGCTGGGAGCAGATTTATAAATAGTAAAAGAGAAAATAGAGAAAAACAGTAATTTTTAAAAAGCCCCTTATGTCACTAACTTTCCCTCTTCTGATAACTGTGAAAATGAGATTAATATAGCAAAAAAAATCAATTAAACATGGTAATGACTACAACCTACTTCACTAAACTTCAAAACCTAAAACCAAACGAATAGAAAACTCTAGAGCAGCCAGGAGCAACAAGGAGGTACAGCACAGCCTGGCTTCTCACCTGATTCAGCCCCTCACCCCCACCCAGGAGGAAGGACACACATGGGTGGCTCAAAGGAATCCCAAGGATGCTCACTAACAAAACCAAACCTTAAGTTATTTAGACTGAGAGCATGTTCCCATCTTTTTCTTTTTTTGAGTGAGGAGAAGTGAAAACTATTGAAAACTATTTTGTTTCCCAAAATAAAGGGGAAATTGGTGGGATGGGGAGAGGAGGTTTCCATGAAGCTCTTTGAATTGGGGAGCCATCTGAAGCCTAAGGGCACCCTCATCCTGGGAAGGAGCTACATCCCCCAATTAGGTGATGGGATATCTGGTGTGGCAAAGCCAACTCATTCACCAGTTTCTTCCTTTAGTGATAGAATCCCCAAATTTCACCTGCTCGGCTGACTTCCCAGGAGAAAGACTGCATTTCCCAGCCCCGCTTGCTACTCTGTGGCCATGTGACTATGTTCTTGCCAATCATATGGGAGAGAAGGTGATGCTTCAAACCTCAGGTTCCTGTCTTTTAAAAAAAGTAATTATGCCCTTTCCTTGCTCTTTTTCCCTTCAACTGACTGCATGTGGATGTGCCAGTAAGAGCCGAGTGCCACTGTAATGCATAGAAAGCTTGACAACAAAATACAAGAATTCAGGATCCCTGATGTGTCTGTGCCACCAAACCAGATGGCTTACATTCAATTAGTTGCATAAGAGAAATACAAATTTTTTGTTATTTAAATCACTGCTGTTTTGGCCTTTGTAGTTAAACCAGTATCACATCTAGTACCTGATTAGATGTCTAACTTAGGATGTTTAACAAAATCTTAAAACTGAGCCCAGATATGCTAACAAAGACTGCACACCAACCAAGATGATCTTGCCTCTTTCCTTTCTCATTTTCTCTCACTATAGGTCAGATGTAGTAGGAAGAAAGTCAAGAATTAGCCATTCTATATCAGAGCAAAGAGAAGGTCCAGGCTGAGTGATCTAAGCATAAACAAGGTAAAAAGAAGCATCTTGGCACCAGGCAAACAATTAACAGAAAACACAAAAACAGCACAGAAAAAAAAAAAAGTAACACAATCTAGAAAAAAATATAAATCAAGAAACAAAAGAGATGTACTCACAATTACTTGATGTTATATATAGAATGTGAATAAACAAAAACATAATTAGAAAATAAAATAACAGGATATGACGGAAATAGGGCTTTCAAACTTAAGCCAAATTGCTGAACAAACTAGCATCATTACAGGTTTAATAAATAACTTAATAAAGAGGAAAATACTTTTGAAAATAGAATTACTGGCAGAATTCATCCAGATCTGTAGTGGCCAAGGTAGGAATGAAACACAGCTCCTTCTAGAGAAACCTGACCCCAGAAATTCTCTCCCATTTGTTTTAATCTCTTGGTGCATGAATCCCTGTCTTAAGGACCATGCTTCCCTGTCTCTGTGCAGCTCCTGGAGAAGTTGTTAGTGAGACTCAGAATGGAGTAGACAACAAAATCTCAGAGGGAGCTAAGAAAAAATTCAGGGATCTTGTAATATTAAATCATGGAGATGTGATCATCTGAGTTCCTGGCATCCGAAAGGTTCACATTTCATTAGCTCTTAGAGAAATGATATCAGATCATGCTGTCCCAGTGGGATTGAAATTTGTCATTTCCTATTGAGGAAAAATGTTTTTTTTATTTATTAGGTGCCGAAGTGTCTGCATGTTATTCTAACTTCTAAGGATAAAGTACATTCACGGGCTCACTGCTCTGGGGAAGGCTCTGGAGTGTGCAGTCACCTTGCACACTGGAGAGTGGGGTCTCCAGATGATGCCTCAGGCATTTTCACTCCTGGTACAAAGATCCTCAGAAAATCAGCTGGTGGCCATCTCACCCCAAACATGAAGGAAGGAGAAACGAAGGTTGTAGAGGGAACAGGGTAACTGAAATTGGTGGGCTGATTGAGGAAGACAAACAGGAGAGAAAAGTCCTTCACCAAAAGTCTTCCATGGAATCTTGGGTATTTAAGATACTTCCAAAAAAGGATTCTTCAGGACTGATGTTTCCTGGAAATGCTATATACAACTACATCCCTCTTTAAGAATCACGGCTGCTTTGATATGCTAATGCACACTTTAATCTTTAATTCAGAAGGCCCCACACTTATTTACCCATGAAAAATATTTTGTGTACAATACTTTGACAATATCCTCATTCTGAGAAGTGATTAGAGAGTAATAAACTAAGAAATAGATTTGGTTGCATGAACACAAGACAGGAACGTTAGGCTAAGTTATGGTTGGAAGCGTTGCCCCAAGATGTGAAGTGTTCCTTAAGATCCTTTGTCCTAGTTGAGTAAATAAAGGACCAAGAAAACCTAAGAGAATTATTGATGAGGGAGACACAAACATATAGGAGTCGTAGGGAAGAACTCTAGACCAGAATTTACAGCATGTTCTCTATTCCTTTCTCTCAACAAATTCTTTATGCTAATGAGCCTAGAATTATCTCACATCATCATCCCCCTGCTTAATCACCTTTGATTACCTCTGTTGGGCGTCCATAACCTTGGGTTAAACAATGCAGACAGCCCCTTCCTCTTCCCTGACTCTGACAGTGTATTATAATTGAGCCATTTCTGTGTCTCTGGTCACCCTTGTATTTTCCAAAGTGCATCCTCTGTACATTAATTTGCTAGTTAAATATTGATAGCAAGCCTCTGCCTTAATATTTACTTTGTTGCTCCATTATTGCTACGCACAGGGTGATTATTTGTTTCTGTCTTCCCAGCCTGTTTAATCAGGACTGAGTCAACCTTCCCTATGTTTAACCTTCTCGTCCCATCATAGCAGGAGAGCGTTTAGGAGAGTATTCTGATATCAGCGCTGAAATGATTCTCTATGCTTGCTCGACGTGTGTGCCACCACAGCCAGTAGGGGTCAGAAGGGCATTTCTCTTGGGGTCAGGTGGTTGGTAGTGAGAAAGGAAAGCCCTTTCCTTGAGGGCTTGAACATCTCTCTTTGAACGTTCCCTCCTAAATGTAGCCTAAGGGAAAACCAGGGCCAAGCAGGTAGCTTCTGTGTTTTTTATGGACCTCCTACAGCACAGAACCTCCTACAGCACAGAAACTTGCTATGACAGCAGGCACCCCATCCGCACAAGGACTGGGGAAAGTGTTCCTGCCAAAAACAGAGACCTGGGTGCCATCTCTGCTCTTGGCAGGAGTCTATTAAAAGCTCTTGGGCAAGTAACTGCACTCTCTCCACTTGCCTCACCGAGTCGTATGGAAGGATTTAGTCATAAGTGAACGGGAAGCATCTTTGAAAATTTGCTGTGCTGGGAAAGAAAGATGCATTATGGCATAGAAGTGTAAATATCATCCTTGAAGGCAAGTGGATCCTTCTGCTTTAATCCGGATGGTGTCAGTGGCAGGCTTCAACATTTGTTTCCCAAACTGGAAGCTGTGACTGCCCCCAGCAGAAAGACCACGGTTGCCTTTGGCATGTGCATATTTGGGGAGGGAGTAAAAACTAAATTTTAGACATATTTGTGTTGTTATCAAAAGAAAAAGGCTTAACAGATGTGCTCTGGGCTGTTTGCAAGCAGTGACTTAGGAATTTTCTTTCTGCCTCTCCACCCCCCAATAGAACAGAGGCAAGCAAGTGAATCTTCCAGAAGGTCACTATCTGATTTTCAGTGAGAGTGCCTTGCAGCTTAGAGACTTTAGGTAACATAGGTATCACATTAAGCACACAGTTTAAAGTTCCCCCAGTGGGTGCCGACTAGGCAAATGGTCCTTTGTGTTGGTAGAATGAATAGAGTATTGATGTTTCCATCTATTTCCCAGGTGGTTTCTCCCGTCCGGAGTCCTGGGGAATTGAAGGCTTCTGTGGCCGGAGTGACATCTCCAGTCATAGAAACTGGAATCCAAATAGCCACCCTCCAAGTAGGCTACTCGTTTTGTGCTTGACCCATTCATCAGTGGTTTTTGATTATTTGACATCCCTCTAAAACTCCATCTTCTGTCACCCTGCCATGCTTTCTGCAGACAATTGGAATACTCTCTTTCCTCCTGCTTCCTCCTCTTCGATTGATTGCCTTGGAACTTCCAACTCATTTTTGGAGCTGCAACTCAAATTTCCCACTTAGTATAAGCCTTCCTGGTCACCACAAGTGAGAGAGAGCCACCATCTAGGTCCCCATAGCACTATGCACAGACCGTTTCTAGCAACATCACATGAACTTTATAACTATTTGTTTACTATCTTTATTGGTCAGCCTGCAGACAAGAAAATCAAGGTCATTCCAGGAAGTTCAACAGGAGGAATTCAATGCAATAAACTAGTGACAAAGGTGCTGAGAAGGTTGACAAGCCCAAGAGGGGACAGTGAAGCAATGCAGATTTTAATTACACTGGACAGCTGCTAGCTACCTCCTGGGGCTGAAAGAACAAAGGGAAAAGGAGCTGCTATCAGAGCCCAGAAGCCAAGGCTACCTGGCCAGATCTGGTTCATGGGAGCTGGCACCCCTGGGTCACCACCCAAAGCAGAGAGAGAGGGGGATGGCTATCCTGGCATCTCCTTAACACCCATCGTCCACTCTCCTGCTGGTGCTTCTACTAGCTTGAACGTGACCTGAAGCTTTCAGGGAAAGTTCTAAGATTGGATCTGAGAGCAAAGAAGCAAGTAGCTAGCTCAAATACTTTTCTCCTTCAGTTGACAGTGAACTTCATTTTGGTATCCTCAGCACAAGATACCACATAGATCTGCTGAGCAAAGTACTGACTTAAAGTAAGATCTATTTTTTTTTTTTTTTTTTTGCGGTTGGCGGGCCTGTCACTGTTGTGGCCTCTCCCGTTGCGGAGCACAGGCTCAGGACACGCGGCTCAGCAGCCATGGCTCACGGGCCCAGCCGCTCCGCGGCATGTGGGATATTCCCAGACCGGGGCACGAACCCATGTCCCCTGCATTGGCAGGCGGACTCTCAACCACTGCGCCACCAGGGAAGCCCGAGATCTATTTTCTTTGTAGTCTTGTCAAAAGGGCTTATGCCTTTTTAGAAAAAATAATATCAGTCTTCTCAGCCTACCTTAAACCATTTTCTTTCTTTTCATCAAATTGAAAAGTTCTCTTTTTTTCCACTTTAACTATGGTATTTCCATCTTTCGCAGGCTTTTCACAGTTCCCACATTCCCAGCATTCCAAGGGGATGATAAGAAGCTGCTGGTAATCTTGTTTGAAATTTGCATTGAGTTCCCTAGGGCCCTTCTCTGGAGGCCAGTCAGGCTAAGAAAGGAGCTGCTTTTGGATCAGACACTTTTTAAGCCTTTTCATTATCAATTCACCAGTACAGCACATAATGAGGTCTTATAGTAGCAGATAGGGAATTCATTTCTCAGGCAGGTGGCTGAACTTGTAAGCTGCCAGATCGTGGACCATTATCTATAATTACTTCATGGATATTCCACAAAGATCGTTTTCTTTGTAGGATTTAAAAAAAAAAAAAAAAAAAGGCAGGTCTCACTATAGGTTTGGTAGATTAAGCCCAGACCAAAGAAAGATGAAATAGTGTTGCTGTCTAAGAGGGGGTGTTTCTCTCCACCAGGACAAAATCATTTGCCCTCTGCCTTCACCAGGAAATCACCTTCAGTGAAGCAACTGACCATGACAAACGATTGTATATTTACTGGTCTCTGAAACTCTGGGTTATTTGCTATTTGCCCACTTTTATATGCAAGTTCTCTGTCAATGAGTTTCTATTTCAGTCATGACATTCCTCAGGACTTGCTTACAAATCAGCCAGCCAGGTGCCAGATTCCTCACACAAATGCAGGGAAAGAAAAAATCATAAGCTACTCCATGGAGAAACAAGTTCTGCAAAACTCAGTGAGCGAAAAAAAGGTTGTTGCTTGAGGAAGACGGCTGAGAAGGTGGCAGAGACGTGCTGGAGCCCACTGGTACAGACCCCCGGAAAGCTGATTATGTACACCTCTTCCCAACTAAGTGTTCAGTGAAGTCATACTAGTAGCTTGAAATTGACCAGAGTGGGAATATTTACATCACAAAAATGAGCAAACACTACAAATCAGTGCTTTTTCCTTTTCCTTTCCTTTACTGAGATCCTGTAAAACATTTACCAGTGCACCATGGAAAGGGAAAGAATCTCATTCTTGCCAATCCTTGCCCTTTGATAAAGCCCATCAGATAAAGACCACCAGGGACACACCTGCAACCAAAGAAATTTAGGTTTATAACTTGCTACACCAAGGGTGATTGAACACCACAGGAGAAGTGGGGCAGCTCATCAAGAAGGAGTTGGGGCTGATGTAGGATGATTTTTAAGAGGGACTGGGAAAGAGGGAGCCTCTTTGCACTGGAGGCTGCCATGCCGCAGGCAGTTGAGAAACTGGGAGAGCAGTAGTCATTACTCAGGGGGAGGAAGGATGAAGTGAGGCTGCGGGAGTCATTGGGAACATTGTCATTAGGTAAGAAAAGCAGTGATCGCTCCAAGGAGGGAGGTCCCCATCATTTCCCAGCTGTGGTTTTGCCCTCAGAGGCACCCTGTGTAGCCTCAGCCAGATGCCATCAGAAACTTGTTTTATTTAGGTTGTGTTGGAACATCACAGTCTGATTACCAGCAGTGCTAAGAAGTAGACTCAGGGTCCTGTTTCCCTGGAAACTGCCAAGTTGAGATAACTGTGGAATGTTGTCTTCAAATGGAAGCAGCACCAAGGCTGCTTCCCTGTGTCAAAGTGACCCACAAACTCGGAGCCTCCAGGCAAGAGCGGCCGCGCATTCCCACTGAAGTGAATCAAACAGCAAAGCTTCTCACCGTCTAGGATGTGAAAAACTGTCATCAGTGAACAAAAGTGTTTTGCCGAGGTTCACACGTTAGCAGCCTTTACCTGCTCACCGTTGCTTATTTCACCGGTCTGGCCACTAAATTCTCAGGGAACATGGTTGCAGACGCAGGGGAAGCTTTTAAGACTTGAACAGTTTTATGTCTTAAACACCTTTTGTCTCCAGAACCGAGCACAGGGCCTGATACAACATCAGTGCCTAATGAATGCTTATGAAATTCAGTCCTAGGGAATGCGGTTATTAGGCAGAGAAATAGGACTCTCAGCACTGCTTGAGCCACACTGTTTAGACAGTTCTACACTCTGCAGGTTTACAAGTTGTTTGTTACCATCACAATCAAGTTCCTTTTTCTGTAGAAAATGCCACTCCAAGCTCTCACGGATAGGAAGGAAAATGTGGTGTCTGCAGGTGTGCCCTCTAGGTGTGGCCCTTGCTGCAAGTAAACATGAAGTGTGATCTTTTTCTATAGGTCTCATCCACACACCCACAAATCCCCAGAAGGTTTCAGCAGTGTTGCTCTTATTTTGGTCCACAAACCACCTGCAGCTGGATCACCTTGAGAACTTGCTTTAAAAAATGCAAATTTCCATCTTGGGGGCACTAAGGTTTGAGAACAGGTGATCCAGATGGTATGATTTTTTTTTTCCCCCGTAAGTTCTGTTCATCTAATAAATCATCGGGAATGTATGGATTCACTTGTCCACTCAACCAGCATTTCCTGAGTGCCATGGCTACAGGAAAAAGACACTCAGGGATCTTACAGTCTTCCAGTAAACTCATATGCCAAGACTATTTACCCTGACCTGAGAGAGATTTTGTTTTCCTTTATTTAGACCAAAAAGAAAAAATGACATCACGCTTCCTGACCAACAATCAGAATTGCTAATATTTACAAGCTAAGCTGTTTACAGCAGTTACTTCTCAGAGGATGGGATTGCTTGGGAGTGGGAAAAGAAATATACTTTATTGCACTGACCCAGGTTTTCTTTCTTCCTGCACCCCAGTCCACCCTCCATGACCCGACCCTCAGCTGATAGCTCAATGCAGAGTCTGGTGCCCAGACGTTGGCCCCACCTGAGCAGCGCCCCCTGGAGGGCCTGCTTCTCCCATCCCTTCCAGACTCTGAGGCTGCTCCCTGTACAGGGTTGGATCTCACCTGCTCGAAAGCTGGCAGGGCAGGTAGTGTCCCACCTAGAGCAAACTTTGACTAATGAGAAGCAAGACAAGCAAGAGCCATCAGAGAAATATCTTGCCAACCCACTCCAAACACACACACCCATGGACTGTTCCAGGCAAGGCCCTCCCTGGGAGAGCACCCCTAGGTACTGGCACATAAGCTTTGCCTCAGGCTCTGTTTTGCAAAGAACCCAGGCTAAGACATTGTCCCTATAGCACTTTCTAAAAATTAACTTTCTCCCCAAATTGTCTATTAAAATATTTTAAATATCTAGCTTTGGTTTTATGAGTAACCATGTCCATCTCTCCCTTGACATCAGGGGTGGTATTTTGCTCGTATTTGTTTATCTAGCCCAAGGATCATGCCTTCAATAGAGTAGGAATTCAATAAGCATGCATTTAATTGAATAATTTGGAGGCTTGCAGTCAGAATTACCAGGTACCTGGTGCTATCTTTGAAATGGGCTTGATCCCCTTAACCATCAGGTACCTGAGCTACCCTATGTCATCATGCAACATTAGAGGTAAAAAGTGAGTGAGGAGAGAATAACAGAGCTTATCAATTATAAATTTCAAATTTCCAAAATGAACTGCTGAGGGCACTGTGATTTTCCTGGGCTGTGACAGTCACCTGTGCACCACGGGCCCCCGTGAATCACCTCCATACAAGAGCAGTCAGTTGAAGTCTTTAGGAGGCTCAGCCCATACAAGCGTGTCTCGGATTTTAATATGCAAATCACCACAACCTTATCTTTCAAAGGACTTTCCTATTTCGTAAATTTTCATAAATTGAAAATACTCTGGTTAATTTATATCAAACAGATATTTGCAAAAATCCAGTCAAATGATCTAGGCATGGTCCCCAGAGTTAACTATAATCAACTCTTTTGATTTCCCTCAAGTATTTACAGTTATATTTCTAAATAATATATTGCTATTTCTAATTCTTGATTTGTCAGTTTGGACATTAACTTTAAATCCCACCATGCTATATAAGAACTTACCTCTCATGCCCCGTATCCCTGCTGCCTTCCCCTACCCTCCCAGTGCAGGTTTATCACAGTATTGAGTTATATCAGTAGTCAGTTGGGTATCAGTATACAATTACCATTCACTGCTGAGCCCATTAGCACACAGGTCAATACTCCTTTCCTACACAATTCTTTTCCTGTTGTTAATGATTATTCCATTCAGTTCATTTGCCCGGTTTTCTTTGTATGGATCCCAGTTTCTCTCCAGATATTCCAGTAATTCTGTCACATGTGTATATGTGCTCCTGTCTTACACTTATCCATCTCTCCCCCCAACCACAGTTCTGTTAGGACATGGCCTGGGCTTCCTGGGAGATGCCTAACTGAGCACCTGTCCTCCTGGGACTGCTCCACTTTGGAGTCCTTTGTTTCTTAGGTTATTTACTGTCCAGTAAGTTTCACTGTAGAACAAAAACCTTGCTAGTATGTAGGGCCTCAAATTTTCCATTTCCCTAGGAAGCTGTTGGAGGATGTACTCCTGCCAAAGGAGAGAGTAAACCAAGAAACAGGAAGTCAGAGGCCAAGGACACAGGGTCTCAAAACCAGGAGAATAAAGAAAGGAAGCTGAGTCACTTGTCACTTCTCTGGACTCCTTCCCTGCTGTGACAGACTCTCATGCTATCCTAGGAGCAGATGACACCAGGTACCCACACGTCAAATCCCCGTGATGTACACTTAAATATCTTACATTCTATATGCCAGTTATACCTCCATAAAGCTAGAAAAGGGAACAGAGGAACTGAAAACGTTTTTTATAAAGTGTTTGATGGCAAAGACCGTTTCTTAGTCTGACAGGCCTACAGAGCAGAGCCTTAGGGAACAAATAATCTTACAAGAATTCAGTTCAGCCTGCAAAAATGTTATCCTCACATTCTTGTCGAACTGGTCTAAGCCTAGAATTTTAGGCTGGAAATCATTTTCCCTGGCGCATGGAAGGCACTGATCCACGTCTCCAAGCTCTCCGTGTCACTGTGGAGACACCAGTGCTGTCCCCATCCCCCATCCCAGTCCTTTGTGTGTGACCTGTTTTCTGGCATCTTTTAGGGTCATTTTATTACCCAGGTTTCATGATGCTGTGCTCTGTGTGGGTCTTTCTTCAGCCTTCAGTGTGTTGCTCTGAGCACATCATGGGCCCTATTGGTCTACACAACATCATGCCCTTTAGTTCTGGGAAATTTTCTTGTATTAATCCTTTCGTAATCCTATGCATTCCATTCACTCTATTTTCTGTTTCTGGAACTCCTGTGAAGTAGATGCAGAACTTCCTGATTCAATCTATAATTTTCTAGTTCTTCATTTCCTTTTCTCCATTTATCCTTTTATTTTTTTTTCTGGGATATTTCCTGTCTTCTAATTTTTCTAATAAAATGTTAGAAGAACATTAGTTAGTTTTAATTTCCATGGTCTCTTTCTTGTCCTTATATTTTCCCTTTTTCTTTTTTTAAAAATTATGGTAAAATACATGTAACAAACATTTTCCATTTTAGCCATTTTAAAATGTGCAATTCAGTGGCATCAAGTGCATTCACAATATTGTACAACCACCACCACTGTCCATTTCTGGAACTTTTATATCATCCCACACTAAAGCTCTGTCCCCATTAAACAATAACTCCACATTCACCGCCCCACCCCACCACCCAACAGCCCTGGGCAACCACCATTCTACTTTCTGGTGCCTCATATAAGTGGAATCATACAATATTTATTCCTTTGTGCCTGGCTTACATCACCTAATATGATAGTTTCCATGTTGTAGCATGTATCAGAATGTCATTCCTTTGTAAAGCTGAGTAATGCTCCATTGTACGTATATCCACATTTTGTTTATCCATTCGTATGTCAGTGAACACTTGGGTTGTTTCTACCTTTGGCTATTGTGAGTAATGCTGCTGTGCACATTGGTGTACAAATATCTTTGTACACATTGTTGTACAAACATGTTCAGGTCTCTGCTGTCAGTTGTCAGGAGTCTATATCCCAAAGTGGATGCTGGATCATATGATAATTCTGTTTAATATGGGGAACTGCCATAATATTCTCCACAGTGGCAGCACCATTTTACCTTTCTAAATGCACAAGATGTCCAGTTTCTCCACATCCTCACCAACACTCGTTATTTTCTGATTTTTTAAAAAATAAGAGTCCTCCTAACAGGTGTGAAATAGTATCACATTGTGGTTTTTTAAAAAAATATTTATTTATTTATTTATTTATTTTGGCTGTGCCAGGTCTTAGTTGCGGCACTCGGGATCTTTAGTTGCAGCATGTGGACTTAGTTGCGGCATGTGAACTCATAGTTATGGCATGCATGTGGGATCTAGTTCCCCGACCAGGGATCGAACCTGGGCCCCCTGCACTGGGGGAGCAGAGTCTTATCCACTGGACCACCAGGGAAGTCCCCACATTGTGGTTTTGATTTGCAATGTTAGATAACTTTTCATGTGCTCATTGGCCATTTGTATATCTTCTTTGGAGAAATGCCTGTTGAAGAACTTTACCCATTTTTAAACTGGGTTGTTTGGTTTTTTTCTTGTTGAGTTTTAAGAGTTCTTTACATATTCTGGATATTAATCCTTATCAGGTATGTGATTTGCAAATATTTCCCCTGTTCTGTGGGTTGTCTTTTCACTGATAGTGTCCTTTGATACACAAAACTTTCGATGAAGTCCAATTTATCTATATTTGTCCCTTTTGCTGCCTGTGCTTTGTGAGTGTGTGAGTCTCATTCTCTTTTTTATAGTAATGTGTTCTAGTTTCATGGATGCAAAAGCATCTCTTATCTTGCAAGTATATTGATGGCAAGTTTGTTTGTTTGATTTTTACATTTTCTTCTGTTCCCTACATTATCTCTTGTTTTCATCAGTGTCACTATGTCTGGGCTTTGTTGTTTTTGTTTATTTTGTCCTTCATGATGGAGGTTTTCCTTAAATGCTCGCTAAGCTTTAGCAGTTTTTCAGATTTAAAGGTGAGGTACTGAAAGCTTGATGGGACCTCACTTCGCATGAGTGACAATGGCCAGAACAAAATAGTGGGATTTACTCTAAGATGATGAAACAGCAATCCAGCCTTTTTACGGGAAGAATTCCCAAATGTCAGTACATGCAGGCACTTCTCTGGGGCCCTCAAATTCCTCCATGGAGGAATTTTTTATCATCTGACCTCCTGCTTTTGGGACATCTGGCTAGCAGTCCTATAGAAGCAGGGTGGGGGAAGGGGATATTTGAGGCCATCGTACATTATAAATGCATTTACTTAATCTCCTTGTTTTCAGTGTGTCCTTCTCCATTGCCCACCCTCTACCTCTTTGTCTGATGTCTTGGAGTTCAGAGCCTCTCAGCTTCAGTTTCCCCAAAGAAGAATGAACATCTGGTTCTCAGTGGGAGGGGGGCATGAGAGAAGGGAATGTGCCTGGGGATGTAGCCTTTCTTCACATAGATGTTCTACCTGCTTTCCTATTTTAGCACCTTTCTCAGTCTGCTTAGCCTGCTAAAACAGGATACCATAGACCGAGTGGCTTATAAACAACAGAAATTTCTCATGGTTCTGGAGGCTGGACATCTGAGATCAGGGTGCCTGAATGGGCAGGTTCTGGTGAGAATGCTGACTTCTCGTTGAGTCCTCACCTGGCAGAGAGCAGAGGAGAAGACAGCTCCTTTGTGACTCTTGTAAGGGCACCAATCCCATTGGGGAGGGCTCTACCCTCATGACCTTCCCAAAGGCTCCTCCTCCTAATACCATCACATCAGGGGGTTAGAGTTTCGACATATGAATTTGGGGAGAACACAAACATTCAATCTGTAACAGCATCTCATCCACAAACTATGTCTCAAAGCAGTATCCTGTATCTCCCTGTTCTGAGCCTCTCTTGGTACAAATCAGCTCACCTTTCTATAGTATCTCATCTCAGGAATCTAGGTTTTAGCTCCCTCCGCTTTCCTAAGTCTTTGCTATCTCTGTGGGCCTCTCATTCCCAGGAATGTATTGCAATCCTTCACCCACTGTCATCTTCTACCGCCTTTGAGAATTTATCTTTTGTATTCCTTCGCTGGCATATTGGGAGAGAGAAAAGAGATATACGAGGTCAATTTACCTTGTCTCACCAGAAGTCCCTTCTGTCTTCCTGAGTATTCCTGTGTGCCCTTTTCCTTGTAATTGCTGTAGTCAGCATTTCCCAAAGGACGTCTTGAGGAACAGTGGTTACGTGGGCTGTTAATAAAGATATATAAAGAAAGGACCCCACAGCCAAATAAGCATGGGAGATGTTAGGCCATAGACATCTTCCAGCCATGCCAGTATCTTTCAAACAAGTGGCGTAGCACTCCTCAAGAAATGGCTTCAGCATTTCCACATAAAAAAACCATTCTCACTGCATATGGCGCATGCACTCATGCACGCGCACACACACACACACACATCTACATTAAATGTAACACTCAGCTTGCATGTCTATCTTACTCCCCCAGTTTGGCTCTAAATTATTTTAGAGCTAAAGTATTCAAGGAGAATATGCTTCAGCCTCTGAAGAGGAATTACAATAATGTTTTGAGTAATGACACAGTCAGTTTAAGTCTAGAGCCACCCATGATGTACTTAGAAAGGGACAGCAAGCAACTGAATGCAGATGCCCTGCTTTTGAATATTGCTTAAGTGTTTTGATTTTATGACCACTTCTTATATACTCAAATGAGGCACATCCTGTACTGTGGCTTCCAACTTCCTAGAAAAACAATTAATCTCCCTCAGTGACCAATGAAGTCTTCCCTGACAGGCATCGAAACCAACAAGGGCTTGGGCTCTTGTTGTCTTTGTTTTTCCTGCTAAGCCCTTCCTATGAAGTTGTCCCACATTTGGTGTGTTCTTTGTTAAATAACACTCATTCTCTGCCAGTTTAGCAAAACATGCTTTAACTCCACAGCTACAGCTGAAAGGGTGGGTAAAAGATCTGGGATTTTTTTTTCAAGAGTGGGTGGGGAGAAGACTTTCCAAAGGCACTCAGTGATTTTCTCCATTCCAGATTTTGACATTTCTTTCATGGTTTGTCTCATTTCTGAGGAAGGACGCTTCTTGGATGCCAAAATGCCACGTTACAAATGCAGTCAACATCCCTGAAACACTCAAGGGGGTAACTTCATGATCCGCTGAGGTGTCTGGCTGACACGCAGTGTGGCTCAGCTGCCAGGACCCTAAATGAATTCTGATTACAATTAAATGCAAATTAGTTGCAGCAGTACATACAGAATTTCTTCAGCTGCCTCTGTATTTCAAGGTACAAATGCCATTCCAGACTGTTACAATTAACTGCCTCCAGATAAGTGTACGGCAAGGATAGCCCTATCATGTCATCTGTCAGCACTGATTTACACATCTGACATAGGGAGCATGTAGTTTACCAGTTAGGCGGTTAAATTAGGTTAGCTGACCCACCACCAGTCTGCTACAGAAGTCACTAGATGCTTTGTGACCCACCCACCTGTCTTTCTGAGCACAACACACACACACCAGACTCCAGCTGAAACCAGGCACAAAGCCTGCCAGGAGGTCCCTTGCCTCCTGTCAGTCTAGTTCACAGTGTTTCTCCAGGGCTCAGCCCAGAGCCTGGCACATAGTAGGTGCTCATTAAATTTGTCAAATACAAGGAGGAATGAATGTTCTAGAGCCTTCCTTGCATCACTGTGATGCTTTACCTCCACAGGAAATCAGAGCAGCTCTATGAATAAGGGGGCCAGAGGATGAGCAGGGAGAACAGCAGGAAAGGGCAGAACCTGTGACCGAGTGTCCCACTTGCCATGTTTCTGCAGCTGCTCAGCTGAGCCCAGGTCCGTCTAGCCTGGCTGATTCCACTAGACGGTGTTAAAGATGGAGTGTCAGGATGCCACCTGGGCAGCATGTGGTCACACTTTCTCCCTAAGCAGAACCTCAAAGGCTCACAGCATGGCTCTGCTTTCTCTGCCAACACCCCACAAAGTGTCTCTACAGATGTCTCCGTTTGACTGGACCCGTGAGCATTACAGGGGGCCAATTCATGACATGGAGAAGCTCCTTATTGCATGTGGCCTGCTAGCTACAACCCAAATGGGCTTTCCTGCCATCACTGTCACTTTAAAGCGGCTGCCCAACTACGGCTGTATTTCCTAAGCTCATCTTGCATCTAGATGGCCTCACGAGACTGGTTCTCACTGATGGAATTGTGACCAATTGTGTTATCTGAAGACAGCCACACCAAGAGGGCTTGTGTCATATGTCCTACAATGTGATGCTGCACTCCTGTATCAAGTGGTGGGGTCTGTGTCCTCACCCTTCCATCTGGGTAGACTCGTGAGGTTTAGGAAGCCAAGTCATAAAAGGTGATACAGCTTCTGTCCAGTCCTCTTGGGACACCCACCCTGAGAATGCAGGCACCAGGCTTTGAGGCAACCCAGCAGCCACAAGGCAAGTTCAAGTGTAGATGTTCTGGCTACAGCCACAGTTGACTTACCCACAGATGCTAGCCTTCGATAGAGGGGGGTGAGTTGGCCAACTACTCCAGCCCTCAGCCTTCAAGCCATCCCACGAGACACCAAATGGAGCAGAAACAAGCGGTCCCCACTGAGCCCTGTCCAAATTGCCAGTTCATGGGCAAAAAGAACCTTGTCATTGTTGTAAGCCACTAAGTTTGGGGTGATTTGTTATGTATCAGTAAAGAACTGGAACAGGAATGCAAGTGGAGATGATGTGTGTCACTTCCAATATGAGGCATTCAGGAACTCAGGATGCCTTGTGCATACGCTCTCTGCCTTGGGCCCTGGAGAGAGCTGGACCACAAGATGGGAGGAGCCACGTGCCCCGACTGCCACACTGTGACTGCTCAAATACCTTCATCGAGCTGGCCAGGAGATAGAGATAAATTTCTGAAGACATTAAAATTTGAGTTTATCTTTGTTTTAATTTAATTAAAACAATTAAATTAATTTAAATCGGGAATTACCCCAACTCACTCATTTCATTTTTTCTAGTCTGTCCCAAATCTTCTACTCCTCTATTTCCCCAGTTGAGTAACACTAACTGTTGTAACTTGGGTTTCTGTTCCATTTTCTGCATACTAATACACACTTCTGTGTATTATCAGAATGCACAATACTGACAAACTTCAAATCTCCTGGGTGATGTTTAGGCAGAGGATGAAGGAAAGGTAGGAAGTCACCATTCTTTTTTTTTTTTTTTTGTCTTTTTTCGTTGTTGTTGTTTTTCTTTTTTTAACATCTTTACTGGAGTATAATTGCTTTATGATGGTGTTTTTGCTGTACGCGGGCCTCTCACTGCTGTGGCCTCTCCCGCTGCGGAGCACAGGCTCCGGACGCGCAGGCCCAGCGGCCACGGCCCACGGGCCCAGCCGCTCCGCGGCACGCGGGATCCCCCCGGACCGGGGCACGAACCCGTGCTCCCCGCATCAGCAGGCGGACTCTCAACCACTGCGCCACCAGGGAAGCCCGGAAGTCACCATTCTTATTCCTCTTTCTCAACCCCTCAGTGACAAAGGCAGCACTAGCCCAGGACACAGAGGGAAGGAACTGCCATGCTTCATAGAAGGAAACCAATGCAGGTCAACAGAGCAGCTCTCCAAGCTCTGTTCCAGAGGCAGCCTTATGTGGTAAAGCTGAGACCATCACATGTGGACCTTTAGGAGTAGACCTTATTGATGTCTTTCCACATTTCAGTTTGAGGGGGAGCAGATTTTTGTTTCCATGGGCTTTGATGTCAGATAAAGGGCTAAGAAAATCAGAGGTTCAGAGCATCATCTGCCCCACCAGTGTCCAGCCACTTCCCCACGGGTTCAGGGATCCGAGTCTAGTGCCCATTTCCAAGCTCTCCATTGATAAGAATCTTCCTACTTCCCTGGTTCTGAAGGGTCATAGGCCACCAGATCCTCCCAAATAATAATGCATCGTTCCCGATACTTTGGGAACACAAAAGCAGAGAATACTGGCTCGTGTTTATATATGAACAGGGGTCGGTGCTACAGCGGGTGGAGGATGGGCCTCACAAGGTCTCTCTCAGCATCTCTGGATTCCGAGAGACCCCCAAAGATCTGGCCCTCTGCCTACTATTAAAATTCACTTCCTCACCTGAAATACATTTGGAAAAATTGGAGAAATTCTGCTGGGGACCTCAGATTGTGTCCCTGACACCCTGGGTGGGGAGTCTTGGTGTGAAACATGGTGTTCCAGGAAGTAACTTTTTGAATGTTCAGCATAAAATATCAGTGCCCCTGACCTGATACGTGACCCATGCATCCTCCAGGCACCCAGGGACCTGCCCCACATCCCCCCACAGCTTCCTTCCTAATGGTATCTTCACCTCTATTACTTGTAGCTGCCTGAAGACTTCTCTGCTTCATTTTTATTTTTATTTTTTCAAAACTGCCCAGGGAGCAATTGGAATCCAATCCAAGATGAAAAAGCTTTACCATTAGATGGAAAAGTACAAGAAAAATACCCCTGGTTCACGTTTACTTTTTGAATTCCAGTAAGAATTCACTTTATCAGTGAATTTCGAATCCCCTAACCTGACAACACCCTGGCATTTTGGGGTGTGACCACAAACAAAGGAATGTGGGATTCTCTCTGTGTTGCCAGCCCTGAAACAGAAGAAATGTGACCACATGCCATTTCCCCAAATGGCCAATGGGAGAATTTTGGTTTTTTTATGCTTCAACAGGAACCCCCAGTATGGAATTCTGCTTTTCACAGCTCATTCCTAAGTTGAACAAACCTCTTCCTATGGGACCTCAAGAATGTTAGAGATTCCCTCATCTTAACTTGGTTCCAAGCTTGGTTTAATCCCTTATCTCTTCATGAGCTGTTTTGGCTCAAGCTGTTCTGATTTCACAGAACGGCTGAGCCTTTGAGATACCTGCTTCAACCTCCTCTCTTCAATGGGTCGCTTTGTGCCTCTGGGCTTAATGTCTTCAATGGAGATCTTGTGGGATAATGTTTCCAGATTTGTTTTCCAGAGCCTTGTCCCCTGGGAGCAGACTTGCCTCGGTTTTGTCAGTCTCTGCCCTGCCCCTCCCCGCTCCTTTCCACCCCCCTCCCCCCTTGTCCCCCTCCCACCTTCTCCTGGTTGGCTGCATCCTCACTGCTGACCTTGGAGAAACCATAAAGGCCTTTGCTGCCTGTGCTCACTCGGGAAACTCAAAGGTGTCAAAAGCCAAAATTGCTGGTTCTCAGCCTCCTCCTTCTTTCACCAGCTCCTAACAGATTTGGGGGTTGCAAAGGCTTTGTCAATCCTCGAAACCTCTTTTCACCCATCCCTGTCCTTGCTAACGGTGACCCCTGTTGACAAGCCCCTCTGTCTTCTTAGTGCAGGAGCCGGGCCTGATCTGCTTTCCTGCTGCACAGAGCTGGGAGTGGAGGGTAGCTTCCCTGAGACCCCAGGGCTAGGGAAGGCTGTTTCCCCACTTCCTATGACCTAGTCAGCCTGGAAAATAGGTGGGGATGGAGCAGGGGTCTTCCTAGGTAGCCCACCCACCAGTGCTGCCCCCTCTGCTCCTGCAGACCCAGCTCCTGCTTCCACTCCCTGGACTGCTGGGCAAATAGGACCATCAGCCGGAAGCAAATGGGCTGAGAGCTTTGACAAATGCAGATTCTCTAGCAAATCAGATGAAGAGGAATGTAGCTCAGGGATGAAGCACATCATGATCCAGGCCCAGTGCCACCCAGGCACACAGCTGGGTGATGCTCTTATGACTTCAGGTTACTACCAGATTTCACATGTGACCCTTCACACCCTGATTAGCACACTTCACATGTAGAAGAGATGGTCTTGAAGTCACATGGGAAAGGAAGGATGGAGCCTTCTAGCAGCATGTTTCCCAGAGGCAGACACTCACTCCAGGGCACAGGACTGGATGTCACTCCTGCACTCCATATAGAAGCACTTACAAAACAGGCCTCGCAGCCAGGGGATGTGAACCTCCATAGACACAGACCCTGGGCTCAAGGAAGCCTCACTCTAATCAGAAAGACCAGCTGGGGATCCTGGGCTGCTCCCACACCCAGCCCCTAACCCCTTCCTCACTAAGAATCTCTGGGCTGGGCCCACGGGATGAGCATTCTTTTTATTTATTATTTATTTCTTTAGTTTGCGGTACGCGGGCCTCTCACTGTTGCGGCCTCTCCCGTTGCGGAGCACAGGCTCTGGACGCGCAGGCTCAGTGGCCATGGCTCATGGGCCCAGCCGCTCCGCGGCATGCGGGATCCTCCCGGACCGGGGCACGAACCCGCGTCCCCTGCATTAGCAGGCGGACTCTCAACCACTGCGCCACCAGGGAAGCCCGGGATGCACATTCTTTACACACCAGGGTTCATCCTGATGTTTACTCAGGGTGGGGGAGTCCTGGGAGTGAACACAGAACATGGTGGGAGGACCAAGGGGGAACAGCTTGCCCATCCAGAGGGGAGAAGAAAAGAGCACAGAGAACCAGGGGAATTAAGTCATTCATTCATTCATTCATCCAAGAAATTCTTATGGAGGGCCTATGATGTGCCAGCCACTCTTCTGGATGCTGGGACTGTGGTGGTGCACAAAACAGATAAGCAATCCCTGTTCTCGTAGAGATGATAAACCTTGATCTCCTTGAATTGGACCCAGCCTGGTGAAGTGAGAGAGGGAAAGGGTGTTCTAAAGACAGAACCACAGTGCAAGATGAGGGAGGCTTAGGTGATGGATGAGGAATCTCTCTCCTGAGCAGGGATGAAGGGCAGGGTGACAGATGGAGGCAAAGGAGGCATCTAGAGGCTGGGGTTTCTGCTGAAGATGTGGAGGAGGAATACTGGGAGGAAGAGGAAGAAGAACGGAGGGGACAGGGAGGTTAGGATGCAGGCTGCAGGACGCACTGTGGATGACGAGATTCAGGCTGTGAACATGGAAGCTGCCGTGAGCTGGAGTGAAGCTCGTGGGGGCTGAGTGATTGCCCAGCAGGTGTCAGGAGTGCCTGTCAGAGAAGAGAAATCCAGGGACCTACCCATCATGAGAAAGGAAATCCTACACCGCAGCCCTGTGTTTGCATCTTCTACCTATGAAAGGACAAATTGTTATCAGCTGAATAAAACCAACCAACAGTTGTTACCACTTCAAGCATTTGGGGTTTGTTTTCTTGCTTTTTGAAAAGGAAGTAACCATGGGTAAGTATGTGTGTATCTCAGTCTCCCTCTGAAAACCAAGCTCTTGCTGAGTTTCCCTCACAAAGTGTATTCTTTCCTGTAACCAGTTTAGAATTGAAAGAAAGAAATTGCTGGAAAGTACCAGATTATTCCCTGCTCCACTCCTTTAGCTGAGGATGGTGATTTTTTTGTTAATACAGGAATTTCAGTCTTGGTCTGAAATATCATACATATAAAATCCCCTGAAATATGCATGTTTGCTCTTAGAGTTGGTTCTGAAAATAATACAGTGATAAACTCTAGGCCCTTTCCTTGTATGTTTGTCAAATTCTGGTTCTTAATTGCAACTTTGCATAATAAAAAATGGTTACACACGTTTTGTTGGTTTTTTTTGTTATGCTTTGCTTTGCCTTATTTTACAGATTTGATTGCTGTTTCTAAAATATATTAAATTCCTTAAGGCAGTTGTGTTATTTGTGTGGATGAATTATCTCTACCTGATAGGCCTGGAACTAATGCTAAGAGTACTGACTGAAACGTGGGTGCGTTTGTCACCCTTGTCTCCCCAGAAACTTCTGTTAGGAAGAGAAAGGTAGCGGAAGAACCAAACTTAGAGTCACAACATTTGGTGCCAGCGTCTCTGCTGTTTCTGCCAGGGCCCCAGGACTCCTCTTTCAGCTGGTCCCCTTGTGTAGCAGCACACAGTGGGGGCTTAAAGGCCAAGCTGTGCCTTGGGTCTGCTGCTTAGTAGATGGCAAAGCCTCAGGTTCCTCAATGTTATACTGAAAACAGAACACCCTTCCCCTCTTTTCAAAAAGCAAGAAAACAAACCCCAAATGCTTGAAGTGGTAACAACTGTTGGTTGGTTTTATTCAGCTGATAACAATTTGTCCTTTCATAGGTAGAAGATGCAAACACAGGGCTGCGGTGTAGGATTTCCTTTCTCATGATGGGTAGGTCCCTGGATTTCTCTTCTCTGACAGGCACTCCTGACACCTGCTGGGCAATCACTCAGCCCCCACGAGCTTCACTCCAGCTCACGGCAGCTTCCATGTTCACAGCCTGAATCTCGTCATCCACAGTGCGTCCTGCAGCCTGCATCCTAACCTCCCTGTCCCCTCCGTTCTTCTTCCTCTTCCTCCCAGTATTCCTCCTCCACATCTTCAGCAGAAACCCCAGCCTCTAGATGCCTCCTTTGCCTCCATCTGTCACCCTGCCCTTCATCCCTGCTCAGGAGAGAGATTCCTCATCCATCACCTAAGCCTCCCTCATCTTGCACTGTGGTTCTGTCTTTAGAACACCCTTTCCCTCTCTCACTTCACCAGGCTGGGTCCAATTCAAGGAGATCAAGGTTTATCATCTCTACGAGAACAGGGATTGCTTATCTGTTTTGTGCACCACCACAGTCCCAGCATCCAGAAGAGTGGCTGGCACATCATAGGCCCTCCATAAGAATTTCTTGGATGAATGAATGAATGAATGACTTAACTCCCCTGGTTCTCTGTGCTCTTTTCTTCTCCCCTCTGGGTGGGCAAGCTGTTCCCCCTTGGTCCTCCCACCATGTTCTGTGTTCACTCCCAGGACTCCTCCACCCTGAGTAAACATCAGGATGATTGATCCCTGGTGTGTAAGGAATGCACATCCTGAAGACCCAGCCCAGAGATTCTTAGTGAGGAAGGGGTTAGGGGCTGGGTGTGGGAGCAGCCCAGGCTCCCCAGCTGGTCTTCCTGATTAGAGTGGGGCTTCCCTGAGCCTAGCACCATGTCTATGGGCGTTCGCATTCCCCAGCCACTGCCCCTGTTTCATGAATGCTTATGTCTAAGTGTATGGCCCATAACAAATGCTTATCAAGTGAAGCTACGGGAGTATTCGGATACTGCATCTACAGGTCTTCTCACCCCCCACCCAGTGGCCCAGGAGCCTGGCAATCTGTCCCCAAGTCCTGTTCACAACTTCTCCCAGACAGCAGGACTTCAAATTGTAGGGGAACTAACATTCTACCCTACAGACCATGAAGCAATATGGTAGCATGCACGTGGGGATCCAAATAATCTTGGAAAAGTCTTGTCCCCACAATCCGTGTGATTTTCTGAAGAAAGAGAGTATATTTCAGAGGAGAGAACATTGGCTTTGGAGCCTGGGACTGTGGTTTGAGATCCGTCTCCATCTTTCCTAGTGTGTGATGTAGGGTGACTCACGTAGCTACTCTCAGTTGTCCCACATCTGCAAAGAGGATATTAGGAATAGCCACCTCCAGGGTTTTTATTAGACTCACATATGAATGTAAACACTGACCCCAAAAAGGATAAATCAGAGCATAGGTGAGTAGCCATTAATGGTTGCTAATCAAGCTGTGTATTCCTTCCCTTACCTGTCACCCCACCCCACCTCCCCCCACACACAGCCCCTTGGTCATTTCACTGCATCTTCCAACAAAAAGGAAATATAAGAGACAGGCACTCTTATTTTAAATTTTTAATAAATAGCTTAATGGAAGGCAGGGGACGCAGGGGAGGTTGTATCTGCTTGGGTTGAAAGGAGTTTGGGGAGCGCGCTGCAGATGGCTGAGTTCACCGTGCCCGCCCTGCAGTTTCCATGGAGATAGGCTGCCTGCAGAGCACACCTGTCTCCTGTCCTGTCACATCCGAGTCAGCTCTTCATTTTACATTCGCAGGCTTTCTCTTCAAAACACTCCCATTTTGCTACTACACAACCCCCTCTCGTGCGGGGGAGTTTGCTGCACACACTCATATTGGTGTGGATCTGTGCTCATGACTGCGTGGTCTGTGTGGCTTGGCACATCGATGCAAATAACTTTGATTAGTTTCAGTCTCTCTGGATATTAACGCTTGTATCTGCTGAGGCAGGCTATGACTGGAGCAGAAACTAAACCAATGAGCAGCAAGACTCCCACCCCCACCCCCACCTTTCTGTTCTGCTCCTTCATCAATGCTTGAATCTGCAGTTGTGCCATGTTTAACCCAGGACCCTCAAAGCCCCACCTGGCTGTTGCCTCCTCTGGACACAGCCTCTGAGAGCCCTGGCCTGTGTGGGCTGAGCCTCCCATGTCTGCTGTTAACTACCTTCAATGTAAGGTGCTCTTCCCATGGTTTCAAAGAGTCCATCACAGTTGAATGCTGGCCTCTAGTTTTAGCTTCACCCAGTACATCAAGGTCACCTGGTTTTTAAGGTTTTTAAAAATATTATTTCAGGGCTTCCCTGGTGGCGCAGTGGTTGAGAGTCTGCCTGCTGATGCAGGGGACATGGGTTCGTGCCCCTGTCCGGGAAGATCCCACATGCCGCGGAGCGGCTGGGCCCGTGAGCCATGGCCGCTGAGCTTGCGTGTCCAGAGCCTGTGCTCCGCAACGGGAGAGGCCACAACAGTGAGAGGACCGCATACCGCAAAAAAAAAAAAAATTATTTCAGTTATGTAATATTCTTTAAACTCTCAAACCCATTGAATATGTAAAAATCCCCAATTTCAGCTCAGTGCCAAGAGGCTGTACCAGCCGTCTACACACCCTAGGGGATGTGTAAGCTGGCAGACAGGCTGGAGGGAAGAGATTGCTTTGCCACCTCTGGTCCCTCTGAGCTGCCTGACCTCAGACCTGGCACTCTGAGCACAATCTAGAGATGACTGGTTATCTCCTGTTTATAGTGATGGTTGAATGGAAAATATTACTGGGTGGTGGACTGGCACAGCTTCACCTTGAAATGACTAAGCCTGCATGAGTTGGATGAGTCACAGACACTGCCATGTTCCAGGCACAGGCCCCAGGTATGGGTTTTTACCACTTTGTTTAGGGTACAGGCTTCATCCAGGTGGGACTCAAAGGCTGCCTATCCCCATGTCCTCCATTAGGAAGGAGGTGACCCCGCTGCACGCAGCAGAGCAGGGATGACAGTGATCCCTGGGGAAAGTGAGATTTTGCCTCCTGCTCATGATTTGTGGTAAAGATTTGGCATCTGATAAAGATGGGTGGCTTTGCCCCTTGCTCACAGCCAGACCTGAGTCCTGTGTGAGGATGGGAGAGTTTATTCCTTTCCTTATTCATTCACTAGATCCCAACACTGAAACCTCGAGATTTACGTTCAGTCACCAGCACATCATCTTTCTCCTCCCTTTGTATTTTATTTCCAAGGGGGCAGGATGGTAGTGGTGTGGGGCATTTTTATTTAATTAGCTAAAAGGCTGTGTTGGCCTGTGTCACCTATAAATTCATGCCCATTGTAACAGGCCATGTATAGAAATACTCAAGGTTAGGATTAGCATGTCAAGAACTAGAGCTGGATCTTTATCATTAGTCACTGTCCTGTCCAAGAAAATAGACCCAGAATAAGAATCTGTGCATCATGTAACATCAAGTAAGGAAAGCAAAGGAAACACACAGCTAAGATGAGCTGCTTCTGCACTGAAGGCCCCACTTTCTCTGCTGGGGGTAAGCTCAGTGTGGTGCGATCCAGGGAGGGGCATCCCACCCAGCCTGGTGGAGGGAATCACGGAGGTGTCCTTGTGTTCAGTCCCACAGTTCAGTAGGAATTGGCCACGAGGAGGGTGTGAGCTGACTGTTCAGAGGGAGCGGGAAACATAACTCAGAGGAGACAGGAACTCTGAGCAGCTCAGAGGGAAAGCGGTGGACTAGGGTTCCAGAGAGGAAGGCTGGACTGGATAGAGAAGGGCTTGTGTGACTTGCAGGAAGGATGTGAAGCAGGGGAGCAACAGGATCAGAAGCACAGTTCATAAAGCTCACTCTGGTGGAGGAGTGGAAGGAGGCAAGAGGGCAGCAACACAGCCTGCAGGAGACCAGGAACGAACAGGGTTAACTTGGCATCTGGGTAGCGGAAGGAGACTGAACAGACGAACGGAGAAATGGCCAATGAGATGTGGGGAATTGGTGAGGTGACAGACAGGAAGGCGGTGCGCTTAGCCTCCGGGACTTCTGGCTTCAGCATCTGGAAGAATGTCAGAGCCATTCATTGAACAGGGCGCACAGGAGATGAGCAGTGGGCAGGGTGGGGTGGGGAGGGAGGATAGAGTGATGGTGAGTTCCATTGGAGGCCTGTTGCTCTGGAAGCTCCCAGTCCTTGATTTCCGGTCACATGCAGCAGTCAGGCTTGTGGTCTAGTTCCACGTGTTTAGGTAGTTGTGACACACTTTGTGCCCCCTGGGTCCCCTCACCCCCACCCCAGGGGGGACACAGCAGGACCTGGAAAACTGGTCAGCTCTTAGTGTTCTCTAAGTCATGTCAACACAAAGGAAAATGCATTTGTGCACACCATGGAAATGCTATGTGGTTCATGAGATTAAATGAAAAGGCAACAATCTTGGAGAAAGATATTCCATGCAAATTGAAATCAGAAGAAAGCTGGAGTAGCAATTCTCATATCAGACAAAATAGACTTCAAAATAAAGACTATCTCAAGAGACAAAGAAGGACACTACATAATGATCAAGGGATCAATCCAGGAAGAAGATATAACAATTGTAAATATCTATGCACCCAACATAGGAGCACCTCAATACATAAGGCAAATACTAACAGCCATAAAAGGGGAAATTGACAGTAACACAATCATAGTAGGGGACTTTTAACACCCCACTTTCACCAATGGACAGATCATCCAAAATGAAAATGAATAAGGAAACACAAGCTTTAAATGATACATTAAACAAGATGGACTTCATTGATAT
Organism: Lipotes vexillifer; assembly: GCF_000442215.2. NCBI lineage: Eukaryota > Metazoa > Chordata > Mammalia > Artiodactyla > Lipotidae > Lipotes > Lipotes vexillifer. The sequence continues at coordinate 193,240 of NW_006799027.1, read as the reverse complement.
TTATTGGACATTCCAACCAAAAACAACATAATACACTTTCTTCTCAAGTGCTCATGGAACATTCCCCAGGATAAATCATATCTTGGGTCACAAATCAAGCCTTGGTAAATTTCAGAAAATTGAAATCGTATCAAGTATCTTTTCTGACCACAACGCTATGGGACTAGATATCAATTACAGGAAAAAATCTGTAAAAAAAAATACAAACACATGGAGGCTAAACAATACACTACTTAATAACCAAGAGACCACTGAAGAAATCAAAAAATACCTGGAAACAAATGACAATGAAAACATGACCACCCAAAACCTATGGGATGCGGCAAAAGCAGTTCTAAGAGGGGAGTTTATAGCAATACAATCCTAAAGAAACAAGAAACATCTCAAATAAACAACCAAACCTTACACCTAAAGCAGTTAGAGAAAGAAGAACAAAAAAACCCCAAAGTTAGCAGAAGGAAAGAAATCATAAAGATCAGATCAGAAATAAATGAAAAAGAAATGAAGTGAACAATAGCAAAGATCAATAAAACTAAAAGCTGGTTCTTTGAGAAGATAAACAAAATTGATAAACCGTTAGCCAGACTCATCAAGGAAAAAATGGAGAAGACTCAGATCAACAGAATTAGAAATGAAAAAGGAGAAGTAACAACTGACACTGCAGAAATACAAAGGATCATGAGAGATTACTATAAGCAACTCTATGCCAATAAAATGGACAACCTGGAAGAAATGGACAAATTCTTAGAAAAGCACAACCTTCCGAGACTGAACCAGGAAGAAATAGAAAATATAAACAGACCAATCACAAGCACTGAAATTGAAACTGTGATTAAAAATCTTCCAACAAACAATAGCCCAGGACCAGATGGCTTCACAGGCGAATTCTATCAAACATTTAGAGAAGAGCTAACACCTGTCCTTCTCAAACTCTTCCAAAATATAGCAGAGGGAGGAACACTCCCAAACTCATTTACTCATCTTTGTAAAACCAAAGATGTTACAAAAAAAAAAAAAAAAAACTAAAGGCCAGTATCACTGACGAACATAGATGCAAAAATCCTCAAGAAAATACTAGCAAACAGAATCCAACAGCACATTAAAAGGATCATACACCATGATCAAGTGGGGTTTATCCCAGGAACGCAAGGATTCTTCAGTATACGCAAATCAATCAAAGTGATACACCATATTAAAAAATTGAAGAATAAAAGCCATATCATCATCTCAATAGATGCAGAAAAAACTTTAGACAAAAGTCAACACCCATTTATGATAAAAACCCTCCAGAAAGTAGGCACAGAGGGAACTTACCTCAACATAATAAACGCCATATGACAAACCCACAGCCAACATCATCCTCAATGGAGAAAAACTGGAACCATTTCCACTAAGATCAGGAAAAAGACAGGGTTTCCCACTCTCACCACTATTATTCAACATTGTTTTGGAAGTTTTAGCCACAGCAATCAGAGAAGGAAAAGAAATGAATCCAAGTTCGAAAAGAAGAAGTAAAGCTGTCACTGTTTGTGGATGACATGAGACTATACACAGAGGATCCTAAAGATGCTATCAGAAAACTACTAGAGTTAATCAATGAATTTGGTAAAGTAGCAGGATACAAAATTAATGCACAGGAATCTCTTGCATTCCTATACACTAATGACGAAAAATCTGAAAGTGAAATTAAGGAAACACTTCCATTTACCATTACAACAAAAAGAATAAAATATCTAGGAATAAACCTACCTAAGGAGACAAAAGACCTGTATGCAGAAAATTATAAGACACTGATAAAAGAAATTAAAGATGATACAAATAGATGGAGAGATATACCATGTTCTTGGATTGAAAGAATCAACATTGTGAAAATGACTATACTACCCAAAACAATCTACAGAGTCAATGCAATACCTATCAAACGACCAATGGAATTTTTCACAGAACTAGAACAAAAAATTTCACAATTTGTATGGAAACACAAAAGATCCCGAATAGCCAAAGCAATCTTGAGAAAGGAAAATGGAGCTGGAGGAATCAGGCTCCTTGAGTTCAGACTATACTACAAAGCTACAGTAATCAAGACAGTATGGTCCTAGCACAAAAACAGAAATATAGATCAATGGAACAGGATAGAAAGCCTAGAGATAAACCCACGCACATATGGTCACCTTATCTTTGATAAGGGAGGCAAGGATATACAATAGAGAAAAGACAGCCTCTTCAATAAGTGGTGCTGGGAAAACTGGACAGCTACATGTAAAAGAATGAAATTAGAACACTCCCTAAGACCATACACAACAATAAACTCAAAATGGACTAAAGACCTAAATGTAAGGTCAGACACTTTAAAACTCTTAGAGGAAGACATAGGCAGAACACTCTATTACATACATCACAGCAAGATCCTTTTTGACCCACCTCCTAGAGAAATGGAAATAAAAACAAAAATAAACAAATGGGACCTAATGAAACTTAAAAGCTTTTGCATAACAAAGGAAACCATAAACAAGATGAAAAGACAACCCTCAGAATGGGAGAAAATATTTGCAAACGAAGCAACTGACAAAGGATTAATCTCCAAAATTTACAAGCAGCTCATGCAGCTCAATTTCAAAAAACCAAACAACCCAATCCGAAAATGGGCAGGAGACCTAAATCGACATTTCTCCAAAGAAGATATACAGATTGCCAACAAACACATGAAAGAATGCTCAACATCATTAATCATTAGAGAAATGCAAATCAAAACTACAATGAGGTATCACCTCACACCAGTCAGAATGGCTATCATCAAAAAATCTGCAGACAGGGCTTCCCTGGTGGCGCAGTGGTTGAGAGTCCGCCTGCCGATGCAGGGGACACGGGTTCGTGCCCC
>NW_006799027.1:189564-190330 GCF_000442215.2 Lipotes vexillifer | reverse complement strand
GTGGAGAAAAGGGAACCCTCTTGCACTGTTGGTGGAATGTAAATTGATGCAGCCACTATGGAGAACAGTATGGAGGTTCCTTTAAAAACTAAAATAGAACTACCATACGACCCAGCAATCCCACTACTGGGCATTTACCCTGAGAAAACCATAATTCAAAAAGAGTCATGTACCAAAATGTTCATTGCAGCTCTATTTACAATAGCCAGGACATGGAAGCAACCTAAGTGTCCATTGACAGATGAATGGATAAAGAAGATGTGGCACATATATACAATGGAACATTACTCAACCATAAAAAGAAACGAAATTGAGTTTTTTGTAGCAAGGTGGATGGACCTAGAGTCTGTCATACAGAGTGAAGTAAGTCAGAGAAAAACAAATACCGTATGTTAACACATATATATGGAATCTAAAGAAACAAAAAAAAGAGGTCATGAAGAACCTAGGGGCAGGATGGGAGTAAAGACGCAGACCTACTAGAGAATGGACTTGAGGACATGGGGAGGGGGAAGGGTAAGCTGGGATGAAGTAAGAGAGTGGCATGGACATATATACACTACCAAATGTAAAATAGCTAGTGGGAAGCAGCTGCACAGCACAGGGAGATCAGCTCAGTTCATTTTGACCACCCAGAGGGGTGGGATAGGGAGGGTGGGAGGGAGGGAGATGCAAGAAGAAAGAGATATGGGAACATATGTATATGTATAACTGATTCACTTTGTTATAAAGCAGAAACTAACACACCATTGTAAAGCAATTATAC
>NW_006799027.1:186501-189508 GCF_000442215.2 Lipotes vexillifer | reverse complement strand
TTCACTTAGGGTTTTTTTTTTTTTTTTTTTTTTTTTTGCGGTACGCGGGCCTCTCACTGTTGTGGCCTCTCACGTCACGGAGCACAGGCTCCGGATGCGCAGGCTCAGCGGCCATGGCTCATGGGCCCAGCTGCTCCATGGCACGTGGGATCTTCCCAAACCGGGGCACGAACTCGTGTCCCCTGCATCAGCAGGCGGACTCTCAACCACTGCACCATCAGGGAAGCCCCTGATTCACTTTGTTATAAAGCAGAAACTAACACACCATGGTAAAGCAATTATACTCCAATAAAGATGTTAAAAAAAAAAAAGGGAACAATCTTTTTATTCCTAATATTAAAAGACTATAATCATTTTTGTTACATGAAGCAAAAACTATAGCCCTGTTATAAATTCTGAAAGAGCTGACTGGTAGTAATCAATTTTGTTACATTAGTAAAAGCTTCGAGATTCAGGTAGCCAACCAGTAAATAATTAATAATGCCTATGTGGAAAGGCATCTAAGAGATGCAAAGATGTTTATGATGGACCACATCCTAAAATAATTTGTCATTTTAATTGGCATTCATGAATACAAATAGCTATAGTTAGAGGTATATATTTTATAAGAACTGTTAGCCAACTATCAGCAAAACGCCAGGATGGAGAGATTAGCTCTGATTGGGGTGGTGGGAAATCGTGAGGGGAATTTTCAGGACTAAGGTCACTTGGGTTGAGGATGCTTCATGAATCAGACTGGAGCTTTGAGCATGAGTACAATTTCATTCTAAATGCCACAGTGGGTATTTCTGCCACCAAGAAGGTCACAATCAAGTGTCAAGGGCACACATTAGGTCAAACCATATGACACTGCCATTTTCATAAGTTAAAAAACTATTTGAATATTGGCAATCTCATGAAGCTCAACACAATAATCCTATTTGATCTGAGGCCTGAGTTCCAAGAATCCCCAACACGTGCTCCGAATCCTGCAGCCTGCTGACGGGGCTTGGCTGGTGAGGTACCAGCATCCACACATCCTCCACAGCCTGAGACATTCCAAGGAGCCCACACTTTTCACTGGAACAAATTCATGTCGTTGGAGGCCTGTGGACAATTTGGAAAATTCGCTGGTGACATCAACCTCATTCCCCAGATTCTTGTGGACAATAAAGGAAAAACAATATGATTAAGTCATGGTCCTGATGACAAATGCCCTGGGCAGGTCTTGCATCTGAAATTCTCACTAAAACCAAGGCTCTTAAGCCTTGGCAGCTTCTAAGAAATCCACGTTAACTTCCTGTTCAATCTTTCGTGTAGGAGATTAATCACGAGCATCACCATCGTCCCAACCTTACTTTGCTGAAACTTGCCCAGGGTTGAAAATACCAGTTTGAGTCCAGACCAGCGTCCCGCAGGAGCATCCTCTAAGGCCAGGCTGAGTCAGGCTTTTTGAAGAACGAGTGCTTTTTGGAGCCAACTGATTTGATTCTGTCAACTGATGGGGACACAGTGATTCCTGGAAGTTGAGACCATGAACTGGGGCATATTTTTAAAACCATATTAGAAAACCATTTCAACATATGGATGGAGATGAGAAGAACAATTTTTCTGATAAATAATTGAAGTGATTACATTTTGGCCCTGCCCAGGATTGTGGATTCAACTACAGCATGACAATGGGATTATTGTGCACAGCTCTAAATTCACCCCCCAAATGGCCTTTTTTTTTTAAAAGGGACAGTCTCCTTCTGAAATTAGAAAAACGCTTTGGGAAACCGAAAGATCCCACAAATGTTTTCGGACATTACTTCATTGGCCCTGCAGCCCTTTTATGGCTCCTGTTTGGCTCGGTTCAGATGCTAAGGCAAAGTGGGGAGCTGGGCCAAAGTCACCCCCCAGCACTGGCCAAGGTGTGCCTAGCAGAGGATGGCACGCATTCTGGTCGTGACAGAAAACACTGCCTCAGCAGCTTGGATTGGTGACTGCTTTCCTTCTGTGAGCAGGAGAGAAAAAAAAAATTCAGTTAGAGCTGACTTTAGCAGTTTGGTGAATGGAGCCCGGGGTTCATGGGAACCCCTGGCAGCCACCCACGTAGGCTGGGAGGGCAGTTTGGAGAAGACTCACGGCCCTGGGTCAACGTGTCCACGAGATCAGCCCTGAGGTTGTCTTCCCCAGCCATGGTCCAGCCTCCTGCTTTTACACATGAGGATGTGAATCCCAAGGGGGTGAAGGCCTTTTCTAAGGTCACAAAGAGATGGTGGCATGCCAGGTCTCTTGGTTCCAAAAAACTGGGTGAGGAGGGGAAATTGAGTGGGCAGGGGAAGGGAGAGAAAAGAGAAGGGGAAGAATGAAGAAAAAGGGGCAGAAGGAGAAATTGAAGTGTTGGGAGAGGAGATGCTTTCATGTCCCTGGCCTACGGCCTGCTGACCACCTGTGGAAACGTGTACCATGGGAGGTGGCTCAGGACCCCAGGGAAGCAGGGACCCCAGCGCTGCCCCTGTAGGATTGGAAATGCCAGAACTGAGTGCCACCCCATCCAGGTGCTGTGCACACATGACCTCCTGCAAGAAAAGTGGGGACCCATTTTATAAATGAGTGAACTTCTCTGCCCCATTCTATTGCCGTGGCCAGGCCTGTGTGGGCCCAGCCCTCCCCGTGTCCATGCCCACCCTCCCACAGACACGTGTCATGAATGCCACGGGTCCCCTGGCACAGGAGCACTGGGCCGGCAGGTGGAAGACACTGGGGAAAAGCAGGTGAATGTTGATCCTGGTCAACATGGTGGTACGTTTCCTCTCGTGGTTGTAACCAAGAATCTCCCATGTTGTTTAAAAAACAAACTGGAGGGCTTCCCTGCTGGCGCAGTGGCTGAGAGTCCGCCTGCCGATGCAGGGGACACGGGCTTGTGCCCCGGTTCTGGAAGATCCCACATGCCGCTGAGCAGCTGGGCCCGTAAGCCATGGCCGCTGAGCCTGCGCGTCTGGAGCCTGTGCTCCGCAACGGGAGACGCCACAACAGGGAGCGG
>NW_006799027.1:148833-185722 GCF_000442215.2 Lipotes vexillifer | reverse complement strand
GGGTTCGTGCCCCGGTCTGGGAGGATCCCACATGCCGCAGAGCGGCTGGGCCTGTGAGCCATGGGCGCTGAGCCTGCACGTCCGGAGCCTGTGCTCCGCAACGGGAGAGGCCACAACAGTGAGAGGCCCCTGTACCGCCAAAAAAGAAAAAAAAAACCAGAACAAGGCAGTTGGGAGGGATGTGACATCATCTCCAACAACCTAGCCCCACGTGTCCGTTGCTTCCTGGGATTGAGTGTGGTTTTTGGTGTTTCATTTCATTTGTTTTTCAGTTGAGTAGAGGATGGTGAGGGTTTTCTGGGTTGACCGAACCTGAAGGAAAGGGCAGCCCTGTCCTGAGCTTTATGCCACAGGTGGCTGGCAGCAGTGATGGAGGAGTCCCCATGGGTGACAAGGTGATGTCCAGGACCTGCAGGTGACATGAAGCACCAGAAGCTGCAGAGCCTCTGGCATCGCACTGCCCACTCACAATAGCACTTCTCCTGCAGGTGAGAGGGACGTGAGGTTCACAATGCGTGTGACTGAAAAAGAGAACGTCCTCTGGGCAGGCAGGCATCATAGTGCAGAGGGACCCTGGAAGGACATATTCGGTCTTGCTTTGCTCTCTAATTGTTTCTCCTAAGTGACTCCCAAATAGGCCATGCTTCCCCGAGGTCCAGGGTCACCTGATTGATGCTTCTCCTTTCTGGAGCTGCAGGGGGCAGTGCCAACAGCCCAGCTCCCCCATGGGCATGAGCACAGCAGAGAGCTGGGCACATGTTAGAATGATGAGGGCAAGAGACAAAATGGGAAGTCTTCACGTGCCTGGCAGGCAGGAAACGTGAACTTATCTTCTATTCCTCATGCCGCCCAGGGCAGGACCGACATGCAGGATGTGACAACACAAATTTGTGGATAGTTCGTGGGAAGAAAGGGTGAGCAGAATGGGAGTGTTTCCTGGATGCCTGTCTTGTGTGCAGGGAAAACCCCGATGGTCACTACACCTTGTCGGCCTCCCTTTCGCAAAGGGTGTGCTGATCCCACTCCTGCCCTGACTGTAAATTCTGAACTGACTTCCTAAGGATGTGTCAGATCTCAAAAGGAGAAAGAGGCATTGGCTAAAGGAAGCACTGCCACACGCTCCTTTCATAGAAACTAGCAGGAAGTGGAGGCAGAGACACAGTGTTTGGAAATAGATCAAGCAAAGGGGTGGCCTGGAGAATCACCTTCCATTTGCCTTCAGAGGCTACTCAGCATGAAAGGAAATTCCCAAAGAAAGAGCGAGATATCTGTCCCTGCCTATCTCTGCGAACAACCTAGATACTTAGCGCTCTGGAATGATCCAGGCTGGTGGTCCCCACCGAGGGCAGGGGATGAATGAGCCCATTGTGCATGCTTCCTCCACCAATTGGCACCCACACTTCAGCCCTGGTTTTGTTTTTCCAGCCAAACTCACCAGGACACAGACTCTATTGGAGCATCATTATTCACATTATATAAGTAACTCATAAGTGTTACCAGAATCTTCCTGGTGCTTTGAAAATAATGTCCCAGCTTCTCCACACTTTTCGGGAACATATTATATGAACGAAAAGGTGCCTGCCCGTCAGCCCACCTCGTGGCCTGTGGTGTTGACGCCCAAACACCCCTTTGCAGCTCTGGGTGTCCCAGCTCCATTTTCGTGCCTCAGCATCTTGGCTGTTTATCTTGCTTTGTCTCCAAGTTCTGATGACTGGGCAGTGTGCCTATTAATCTTAAAAGAAATCAAGTCTCCGCCACTTCCATTTGAAAAAGAAATCACTTTGTGTTTCCCATTCGATTCCACAGTATAAAATATGTATGATTCCTCCAGCACCTCCAAGCCCCCTCGCTCCATCGATTCTCTTGGTTGCCACTGTGCTCTCACTGGAGGAAAGTACTTCCAGTCCATCAGGGACAAGCCCCAGATGACAACATTCCAAGGGCCCAGCTGCTCTGTCCACTGTGTCCACAGCAAAGTTCCTGCCGCTCCCACATGGGGCTCTTGTGGGTTTCCAGGCCACTCTGCAGAAGGTCACTGCCCCCAGGGCTCTGGGATCCTGCTTTTGCTTCTTATTTCTTCCACACAAATATTACAGACATCTTCTGTGACTTCAGGGGCTGAGTCGGGGAGACTGGGGGTGTAGCTGGTCTGGGAGGTCCAGTGTGGAGCCCCGAGGACTGGGATCTCTAAGTAGCTTGGTTGACCCCAAGGTGCTTAGGTCTTCCAGAGGAGAAAGCACCCACACTGTTGCTCTTGAGGGTGACAAAAGGTCTTCCTCCTGTCTCTCATAAGTGACTCCTGCTGGTCCCTGTACACTACTCCTGACTTCACTGTGTACCTACACATAGTAGGTGTTCAATAAATGCTGAATATCCGCGTTTATGCTCAGCATCCCCCACATTCTATTTTTGCATCTTCTTGGTGTCCCTAGTGTGTCCCTAAGGAAGAACACCATGTTCTTTCTCCTACCCCAGACCACACCATCAACACATACCTGTCAGGTAGTATCCCAAACTCCCAAACTCCCACTCTGCCAACTGTGTAACTGCTGTGCAGTGGTTATAAACAAGAGTTTTGGAGTAAGACAGACTTGGGTTCAACTCTTGCCTCTGATAGCATATTCACAGTACCTTTGGCAAACTGTGTCACCTCCTGAGCCTCAGTGCTCTTATCTATGAAACAAGGATAACAAAAGTGACTGACTCACCAAGTTGTCACTCGTACAGCAGGAATTTAATGAGATATTGCAAGAAAAGACGTCAGCCAAGCACCTACTGCGTGCTCAATACATGTTGGTTATTATGGCCACTGTTGTTCATGAGTTTATCCATGTAACCAGGGGACATTTTACTTTTACCAAACCTTCCAGAGGCAACCGTGCCACAAGACTATGGGGACTGCACATTAGTTACTGATGAACATTTTGTTCAGCCAGAGGGAGAGATTTTGGGGTAAGTGATGCTCTGGACAGACACCTCTCACCACCAGCAATGGAGTGTTACCTCCTCCGGCCCTGACCGAGGAAAGCAAAAAACAGAATCCCTGCTCTGGGCTGGAAAGTGAACTGAGCTCATCCAGCCCTTCCCTGTGCCAAGAAGGCAGGATGGGGAAGAGACAGAACAAATCAAAATCTGATTCTGAGTCAATGGGGCTCGTCTCAGTCACGAAGTTATTTTAAGTGGTGGCAGCAGGAGTTCGGTTTGAGGTAGCTTCATTGTATTATCTGCCCTGCAAAAAGCTGGAGAACATAAAAGAAATAATTAAAGGTCACTATGGCTAACCTGGTGTATTCCCCTGAAAGCTCACCAGCGGTGCTCTTATCTGCTCTACAAATGTCTACTGAACTGAGCTGGAGCCACCCAGCCCTTCCTGGGTGGACCCTGTGAAAGCCATTAGCTGTGTGCCTCCCAAGTGTGAAACTTCTGAGTCCTATGGGAAAGAGCTCAGCAAACCGAGTTGTTTAATGCAGCTGCACTTGCCCAACCAGTGTCAGCATGTTCCAAGCTGGCACTTTCTCCATCTGTTTACATTTAGAATGGGACTCATTGCCAAAGATTAGGGATCCCTGGATTGTGAAACCCAGAAAGCACAAGCCAAAGGCTAGAAATAAAAACAAATGGAAAAACTACTTGTAGCTTGGTTGGATTCAGAAGGACTAGGAATTTTCCCCTAGAGTGTTCAGTCCCAGAGAGAGGGTCTTTGTGGTAGAAAACCTGGGTGGGCTTCGCAGGGTCCCTCCCCAAGTTTATCACCTTGACTCTGCCCCCTTCTCCACCACCATCAGCCCAGGGACTCCTCCAGGCTGGCGGGGATGTGTTGAGCTCTTCTTAGCTCTCCCAGCCCAGAACCTGGTATCTGTGCTTGAGAAATGCTGGTTGGTTGAATGAATAAATGAATTACAGTTAGCTCTTTGTGGCGGTTTTCAAACATGGCTGCAAATTCTTCAACAGTCTGCCATTGAAAAGTAACATCAGCATTCCCTCTCTTTGAATCTGGATGTGGTATTCTGACTGCTTCCACCATCCTAGTTGAGCACAAGTGACACTTTGTGATTTCAAAGCCACGCAGCTTTTGTACTTGTTCTTGGAGCCCAGAGCCACGTGTAAGATGTCCAGCCACCCCAAGTTTGCCATGTTGGAGAAGCCAATGCAATGACCACCTGGAGACATCTGAACTGCACATGGAGACAGATGCCTAACATGACCCCAGACATTTGACATGTGAGTGAAGACACCTACAGATGATTCTGACCCATCATGTAAGTTCCTCCCAGACCTTTGAATCTTCCACTGAGGCCCCAGCCAGTGTGGAGCAGACACAAACCATTCTGTGGCCTGTCTGAATCCCTGACCCACAGAATCCAGGAGCATCATAAAACTGTGCTTGCTTGTTTCACACCGTGAAGTTTTGGGGTATTTTGTACATGACAACAGACAAACGTAACATTCTTCAAGACACAAGGCAGGAGGCTCGTGCTATGCTAGCCCTTTCCAGTTGCTAAAAATCCCTACAGTCAGGAAGTTGATCTTAAGAAAACTTAAATACCCTCTTCAAAATGAAGCCCATAACTTCTTTATTTGACCTCTGAAGAGATAGGTAACAGCTGGTTCCCACTCACACTTTATCATAGGACTTCACATCCTTGCAGATATTAAGTAGCTTTTCAGCTTTTTCCTCTTTGGGTCAAATATTCTGAAATCTTTACAGGTCCTTTCATCTTTCTTCATTTTACCTTTGTCATCTCTAAAAACAGATGCCAACAGCTTTTTAAAGAGATGGAGAACATCATCATGAAATGAGAGCCTTTGATCAAAATAACAATCCTTTTGGCATTTCAGGCACTTTATAATATGCAAACCATTTTCACCTGTATGAGTCCCAGGTTCCTATAACCACCCCATGACATGAATGAGATGGACATTTATTTCTACTTATTAAAGTAGAAATAAGCTCCTTTCTCAGGAGCTAATAGCTGAGCTGAGACTAGAAAACGAACATTCTTGAATTGCAAGTCTATGAACAAGGACAGAAAGGAAACTGAAAAGAATACAATCATCTGACGTGCTTAAATAATGGATTATTTTCTCTTCAGTTTTCCTTGATTGTAATTTTGTCTTTTCAATAAACAAAATCAGAACATTTTTAAAAAAGAAATTCTAGGTCTTTATAATGTGTTTGGACAGTGTTGAACTATTTTGAAGTATGTCATTTTAAACGTAAATAAATTATAGGCAAAACAGAAACTACATAGTGAATGATCTTCTAATTGTTGTCATTGACTTTAATCTTCCTAGTTCTAGAAGAATGGTAGAAAATTTGTATGGCCAGAATCAGAAATAAAAATATATTGAGTGCCACTGGGGTGGCCTAAAAAATGTACATGCGTTTGTCCTTAAATACCAATTAACAAGTGTGTTCTATTACGTGGACCATGTTAAGTGTTAGACCATGGAGAAGCACCAGGATTTTATGGGTACCATGTAACATCTTCATCAGCAAGACACTTGAATGGAAGTCCCACTGTGTCTAGTCCTGTGCTCGTGATGGAACATAGCAAGCAAGTCAGGACATAATGAATGGCCCATGCTCCATGAAGTTGGCATGGGTTCACACTTACTTGCAAGGTCAGACCTTCTGGCGGCCTTAATAAGGCAAGCAGCTAGACAGGCTGTGTATGTCTATGTCCTGAGTAGAGCAAAGGCAGGAGAGATGGAGATGGAATGGAAGGTGGATGAAGCCAACCATTATTCCTGCTTAGGAAAGTGAGGCTACATTATCGGGATCACACCTAGAAAACAGAGTGAAGAAACCCAACGGGATGCCATGCCACACTGAGACAGCAAAGATCACAACTGTCTCCACCATGCTCCTCAAAGAGAGACCCATGGAAACCTGACTCAACCTCTGCTGGAGGGTTGGCAGGGAGCCCAGAATCAGCATGTCTATCAAGTCTTCCAGGCAGTGCTGAGGCACATGGAAATAAGAGTGCTCATCCGTGTTATCTTCTCAACAGCTCAAAAGGTATCAAAGAGTAATGCAAGTGTCAGAGAGGTCTGTTCAAGGGCAACTGGAGGAGTCACACTTGAACCTCTGACTCTGGAAGCAGAGTCTGTTCTCTACTGCCCATCGCCTCAACCTGGGACAAGTCTGCACTTCCCTGAACCTCAGTGTCCTTGTGCATAAAGTGAGCTGAGCAGTTGGACTACATCAGCTTTGAGAGTTCTTCTGTGTCTGATGTTTGATGATGTCTTGAGATGAAACAGTTGGCTGCATCCAAGGCACCTGGATACAAGGTGCCATTTTGGATCAGAGAAACTTGTCCAGACTTTGGGCCAAATGGTTTTCTAGTGGTCTCAGAATGAGCGTATGGCCCATTTATATCGAGATCCAGTTGAGTTCTAGCTGGCACTGCCTCCAACAGATCTTGCAAAATTGATTGCCACAAGCAACCCAGCCGTCGTGGAAAGGATGTGGGTACAAACTCTTCAGACTTGGGTGTGTCCCTTTAGACCAGGCCAGAGCTATCAAAGCACCATGCTTTCCTCCACCCTTTCCGACTGCCCCGAGATTGGCACAGCGCTTAGTAAGAGCGAAAGTAACACTTGATTATCTGGGGGCCAACAGTCTTTTTAGGTGGTTGAAGGAGGTGCCAGACAGAGCTACCACCAGAGAGAGAAATTTTTCACAGCCCCAAACCAGATACTTCTGCTGCCTGGTGTGCCAGCATCCAGGCCTGACCCTATGCTCCACTCAACCACTTTGCAACAAGCGATAAGTGCACACTTACTGGCAGGGTTTGACTGCAAATCCTTATCTTAATCTGTCATTCCGAAATACACAACGGCACTTACTTAGGCCAGAAAGCCTTCTTTAGCCTAACGGTGTTTTAGAGATAAATTGGCAATGAGAGGAGCCTGAATTGTTACAGTGCTGTTTGTCAGCCGGTTCCACTTATCAATTTATTATCAATGCCATTTTGCAAGAAAGTCTCCACCTTAGAGATGACACTTCATACATAACAGGGAAGCTTCGAGTCTTACTTGACTGCCAGCACATTACATAAGAGAATGTGTCATCAGGCGTCAAATAAAGCAGCAAGGCTCTGTGTGTAGGTGACACCAAAGCCAACATAGCCTTAGCCAAAAAGTGATTCAACGCCTTGAGAATGTTGGATGCAAAAGGAGATTCTGTAGAAGTCAGGGGTCGATGGTGGGAGATGGCAAGAGAGAGATCTGACAACTCCTGAGCTCTGGACAAGCTGTTCTCAGTTATCTCACAGCAGGGAGGAAACACCGGAAGGATGAAACTCTTGATACCCCAATCACTTGAATCAGTTACACTGTTTGGCTCCATTGTATGTGTCTGTTTCCCATCCCCCTCTAACCCCTTCCTTGTGCTGCAGAATGGGCTTAATTAGCTGGTTTGGTCACAGTTATCAACCTTAACTGAGGTAAATGGAAGTTAGGGTACAGTGGGGAAAGGGGTCCCATCTGTGAAGTCCCAGTGACTCGCTAAGCCAGACAACCATTCCCAATTAATCATGAGCAAAGGAAGGCCATGGGTGGTTTTCATTCCAAGACAGCAAAGTGGCATTTTGAGAACTCCCCAGCATAATGCAGAAACCCCGAGTGTTCTTTCTAGCTCTGTCTGGTTCTGGACTGAAAGACTCGCACCATGCAGTTAGCCTCTCTGGATCTGTCTTCTGAAAAGTGAGGCTAATGTGGCCTTATGCAGAGAAATACTGGTGAGGAATAATGATGAATTATTATGAAGCCCTTTCCAGTATCAAAGTGGTGATGAAGCAATAATGAGCTTTGACCAGAAGCCATCTGTTTCGTGGCGTAGTTGCTTTAATTGCTCCTGTTCGTTAATAAACTGGTGCTGGAGTTGCAGGAGGACCGGAGATAAGTGCTTAGGTGGTCTTGTTAGGTGGTGGAGCGTGGGCTTTTGCAGACGTGCAACACTGCCCTCTATCGGCGCCCAGAGTATTAACACGCCGCTGAAGCTGACCAGCCTGGCATCATCAGCCAGGCGTCTCTGTCCCTCGAAGCAGAGGCTGGGCTGGGGGGGGGGGTGGGGGAGGGCTGGTGGGCAATCCCCGTGACCAAACCACGCAGTGGAGGGCTCCTACTTCACAGAGTGTGGTGCGTGTCCACTGGAAAGCTGCTGAGCAGAAGTCTTATTCCCTGGGATTTTAAACAGCCATGTTTCTCGGTGTTTGACATCCATGGGACACTTAGCAAATGGAGTGCCAGATGGAGTTCCTGGCTCTATTTTCTGTAAGACACTTGAGAGTGAGAACCCTCCGGATGTTTGCATTTGTTGGGCTTGCTCCTGGTAGGGCTTGCCATGGCTCAGTGGATGCGGGGCACTGTGCAGAGGCCCAGTCAGGGGAGGGCTGGATGCCTACAGTGCTGTGCATAAAAGTATGCTTGGTCATTCACTCTAACACTCAGGCGCTCACTTCTCTTACATACGTGACTTTCTGACAAGCCATGGGGAAGAAGCAGATGATAATTGATTACCATCTTCACAAGCCTCCAAAAGAAGATAGGGCCTGCATGGGTGTCCCCATTTCACAGATCAGAAAACTGAGGCTCAGGATGGTGAGGGACTTGCCCTCTGTTTACCGTACTTGTGATCAGGACTACACAAATACAGGAAAGTGATTACATCTCAGGCTTCTCTTGAAGCTCAGCCGTGTTCCCACCACTTTCTGTGTGACCACATGTCCATATAGAAATTATTTTGGCTATTTGGTATTAATCATAATTCACAGTCATGTGGATCACTGCCCAGGATTATAATCATTTGAACGTGCTTTATTAATCACTGTATTCATGAAGGCTTAGAGACAAACCTCGGTGGTGATATTCTGAGAGCCTTTGATAAGCTCAACGTTGTCCTGTAATTATAGCGAAGATGGGCAGAGATCAAGTCCATCAGTGATGATTCTCTGAGAATGAACATTTGGATTTTTTCTTTCCATGCCGTTGCCAGTGTCTTTGTGTTCAGGCTGGTAGATGTCACATAGCTTTATTATAATAAATTGGTGTGATATAGCACGGCTGTGGTTCTGTGTCCTATGCAGAGATTACGTAAAACTCTAGAACCATGATTCATCCCTGGAGGAGTTTTCACTCATATTGTACAATAACCAGAAAGTGTTTGGGACTCAAGGTGCTGTGAAGTGGGCCTTCTGAAGTCCCCATCCTTCTGAAGTTTGCAGGTTGCTATTTTTACAGATACTCTCCTCAGCTCCCACCTTAATTCACATTGGAGGAGTTACTGGGAAATGAAACTGCATTTCCTCTGTGTCCCTCCTCCCTGCACGGTTGACTTCAGCTGTGAGCCCACAGATACGCTCTACCGGCCGATGCCTGAGTTGTTTACCACATCAACCCGAAGATGCAGTAGTTACCAGTTTATGCTGGCTCAAGAAAAGGGCTGCCTCATAAATACTTAGGGAGATGGTCTGTATATCTGATGCACCTTACCTTTGCCTGGGCTTATACAGCGGTACCTCCTTCCTTAAGGAAACGCTAAGCCAGTCTTGACCTGCTCCTACAGGAGGATCTGTGAAGTGTGTCCCAGTTTAAGATAATTTCCCATACACCATACAAACTAAATTGCCCTTTGCTTGTTCCAAAACAGAAACCCTTATCCCACATGACTCAACAACAAAAACAATAACAAAAAAGAACATTTTTACTTTTTTGAGTAAAACTAATAATTATGGTAATAAAATAAAAACCTTCCATTTATATTTATTAATCTTCCCTGAGCTCCCCTACATTGAACTAAGTGAGTATAGTTTCAACAAATCTTAGCTTCAGAAGGAGTTCTAGAAAGTATCTATTTCAACCTTCAGGTTAACATGGGTATCTGTTCTCTTTATAAATACTTCCACAACCAAGTGTCCTCTCTTTAAAAAGTTGTCCATTTCATTTCTGGAAAGCTCTAATAAAGGTTAATCCACAGGAAAGGCCTTTCTTTCACTGGACTTATATCTTACAAGTGTTCTTTTCAGATATATTCACAAGGAAAAGGAGAATAAACTACGAGGCTCAAGAATAGGACATTTCTGTGAAATACTAGCACAAGGGACAGAAGTTGATAGATTTGATCAATCTTATCAACTGCGAATAGACAAGTCTCGTAGAAGGAGCCTTGGCAAACCCCGAAGCTGATCCTTTTCCACTCTTGGTGATCATCTGAAGACAGTTGTGGAATGTGGCATTTTGGTCTAACACGAGCACAGAATAATGTGTAGCACACACCCAAATTAAGTGAGCCTCTAGTGAATAGGTCCGTACAGTCTCCAGAAACCAGCCACAGGACTGTAATGAAAGAAAGTGATGACAGACAAGTTATAACACACAGCCAGCCAATTTCTGAACACAGTATTTTGGCTGACTAGCCTTGGACATGGGAAGAATTATGTTACTCAATTTACAACTTATTAAAGAGGCAGAGAAGCCGTTGATACAGATGGCTGGTTCTATATCAAAGAAGACCAGGAGAGGTGATATTACAGAGCTTCTATTGAGCCAACTGTCAGGCAGTACTTAACTCACTTTTACCCATACCTAATCATTAGACAAGAATGAATTTTCGAAAGGTTAAAAAAAAACCCTGCAGTATTCGTAGTAAGCCAAGCCGTTGCTGTCTTGTTATCTGCAAAAGCTTAGACATGCTGATGGAATCTGTTTCATTCCTTACACAAGGCAGTAATGACTTTTTCACATGGTGCGTGTTTCTTGCGAGCAATTGCCTACAACAGGCAGGATGGAATGCCTCTGTGTGGGGAGGGGGCCATATTGGACATTTGTGATAATGTGTCATGCTAGTAGATGCAGTCTGCCCCCAAATACAACGTAAAAACGACTTCTGATTTACCAGAAGAAACACGTGGTACCTTATGTACAGTCGAGGAGCGTTTTTAACAGTCAGCCCCAAAATAGGCACCAGCAGTGTTGAGCATGAGAAGAGCCATCCTGGCCTAAATGGACTTTGAGTTTGTTTCGAGACTCCATGAACGAACTAAAGTTCACCGTTGCTTTCAGTTGGTGTAACAGGGGAGCCAGAAGACTCAGGCTGTAGACATGAATTACACCTGATTTTTAATAATCTTGCAGAGGCCTAATTTACCTTGTCTACAGAAAGGGGAAAGCTGAATTAAACTCTCCAAGATTTGTTCAGCCCTTACAGTCTGTGATTTTATCTTCTTCGTTGAATAACTTCAGCCCCTAGCAGTGGGAAACAAAAGACATAAACCCTCATAAGCCTTTGGTCCGTAAGAGGGCTTCTGGATAATGTATTTTGGAAGACAAATAGGCTGTTAGTCCCCTCACTGCCTAGTGGGTATGAATTAACACCCCACCACTGAGTCATCTGTGACCTTAGAGGGACTCTTAAATTTCTTTCACTTTTATCCATTTGAAGTGGTGATAATTTATCTAACCAACTCTGTACCAACCAGATCTCACTCATAAGAATTAATTAGATCACTTCTTACATTTTCTATTCCATGGAAGTAAATGTTCTAAAAAGATAACCAGTGATTATTTTTTAACTTTAAAAATTTTTTTTTAATTTTTTGGCTGTACTGCACAGCTTGCAGGATCTTAGTTCCCCAACCAGGGATTGAACCCTGGCCATGGCAGTGAAAGTGCTGAGCCCTAACCACTGGACTACCAGGGAACTCCCTATTTTTTAAAACAACATGTCAACAACCTGTGTGCTATCATACATAAGTTAAACCTCCGAAGAGAATATTTAGAGTGCGCTCTAACTCATGAATTAATCGCCAATTTTCTTTACAACTAGGATCCTTCTGATTTTTTTTCTGAATTTTCAAGCTATTTATCAGAATAAGTCACCAGCTTGGGTCATATTTCCTTTTCTCTGCAAGAGGATTTCACATTGTGAGCTGGAATTTCCTTTATTTAAGATGCTTGGAAAATCTGGAATGGTCTCACTGGTTCATTTCTAGAGTGGGAGGATCCAACCAAGAGCTGAAACTGATACTAAGCGTAAAGGATGTCTTTGGCATGGCAGTAATTTATACTTTACATGTGACAAGTTAATGCCAAGCAGTTGTTCAGTCCACGCAGAAGCAAATTTCATAGAATATAAACTCCTGAGTCAGGAACACCCTGAGGTAGTTCAGACCTGGGTAAGGGGCCCGGCACATCTCCAGAACAGCTATGTATGTGGGCGACTGTTGGGCTTTAACTGGTGATTAATGAAAAACACTAACAGTTCCATGGAACTTTCCAAGACTCTTCAGCAACTATTTGGTTTCTTTCCTCCTGTTTAATTTGACTCATCCATCTATCTGGCCACCCATTTATGTCAAATTTTAACATTTCAGGATAATAAATTATGTCTCACATTAACATCACCAGAACAAGATATGAAGCTATGGATGAGTTTTTTTTATTTGATGCTAATTCCTCCATAACGATTCTTCACCTTCAAAAACCCAGCCATAGCTTATTTTTCAATTTTTTAGTTGAAGTATAGTTGATTTACAATGTTGTGTTATTTTCAGCTGTGCAGCAAAGTAATTCAGTTGTACATATATATATCCTTTTTCAGATTCTTTTCCATTTTAGGTTATTACAAGGTACTGAATATAGTTCCCTGTGCTATACAGTAGGTCCTTGTTTATGTAGTTTATATATAGTGGTGTGTATTGGCTAATCCCAAATGCCTAATTTATCCCTCCCCCTGTTTCCTCTTTGGTAACCATAAGATTGTTTTCTATGTCTGTGAGTCTGTTTTGGATTTGTAAATAAATTCATTTGTATCTTTTTTTTTTTTTTACAAATAAGTGATATCATATGATATTTGTCTTTCTCTGTCTGACTGACTTCATTTAGTGTGATAATCTCTAGGTCCATCCATGTTGCTGCAAACGGCAATATTTCATTCTTTTTTACCCAACCAAAATTTAGAGCAGAAAATAGATGATTCGGGCCTTCTGTTTATTTTTAACACATTCTGTGGGGGACAGGGGGAATTTTTAGTTAATTTCCCATAGGTACCTAAAATTGAGAAATATTTTTTCCCAGTACTATTTTTAGGAGCTAGTCAAAAAATTCCATTGTGGCCCTGAGTTAACTGAGCTATTTCTGGACCCAAAATACAAATCCGAAAATTGGAGCGTGGGGGACCCCAGGGTGATCTTCCCATCATGGCAGCCTCTCTTCAGGAGAGGAAAAGTAGAATGTGGCAGGGTTCAGAGGTAAGCCGAAAACACAGCTGAGAAACTAGGACCCCAAAGGAAACGTTAAAGAACATTTTCTGGGTTTGGTCTGGAAAGGGAGGCGTGAGAAGTGATGGGCTCTGAGCTGTCAAGGTTGTGAAGGCCCTTGACGCACAGGCAGTGGGAGAAAGCAGAGGCAAATTACTTCATGGTGTGGGGGTGGTGGCCCTGGGAAGCATCTCCTGGCAGTGAGAGCTGTTAAACACCAGAGCTAGGTGCCAGGGGAGGCTGGGCAATCTCCATTCTTGGCAGGTTTGGAAATTAGGTAACTGCTTATCTGCAGGGATCAAAGCTGTGGAGAAAGCACTGACCCAGCTCGGGAGACCCCTTTCAAGTGTAAGAATCTCTCAGCTATGGTGGGAGGAAAGTTGATCATGTAGAAACGAAGAGGACTCTCAACTGACTCTCTTTATCCATTTCCTTTTTCTGTCAAAACGAGAATTTTAATTTTTTTCTGAGAGGATGTGTATCCTGAGGAAATTATTATTTTCTATTTGCCTTTGATAAAAATAGTGCTAACCACTTCTGGCTTTTTAGCAGAACCCTCTGGCAGGGAGGATGGCAGGCTTGGGGTGCCTGCCAAGGCTCAGCTATGAGTCCTTCTCCAAGGTGTCCATTAAAGAGCTGTGACAGGGCAGGGCCACTCTGTGCCAGTTTGCAGAAGCCCTGAGGATGTCGGCCTGTGTGGTTCTTACAGAAAAAAAGGGGTATTTGAGTTCTCACGCATCAGCTACCTGAGGGACTGGGTAACACAGCATTTCTGAGTACTGGGAAAAGCAAGAGAAGCCTTTCCAGGCTACACTTGCTTTCAGTCAGATGCTTCTAAGAAAGTGGCACGTGTTTCTTATAAGCTTCCGGATAAGAATTGTGTAGAGTTGTATTGCATTGAAACGTGTGGTTTTCATACCTACTGCTGTGGCCATCACAGGATTTTTGCACTTATAAGAACATCTTGGGAGGAGGGCCAAGAAAGAAATTTGAACCCCTCTGCAGACTTTTCTTCCCGCTCATGAATCTTCACCCAGATGTGATCTGCTCCACTCTGGCTGTTCCCGTGCCTTAGGCCACTTGCGCTATAGTTGGTTAAGTAAAAATGGAGACTCACCTGCAAAAAAGCAGTACAGTCATTCTAATAAGTAAGGACAGGAATCCATTGTGTCTCTTCTAAAATACAGAGTTAATAGTAACTTCAAGATTGCTTATACAGCCCTTTCTGAGGGAAGCCGAAGCGAGTGCCCTTGGGAAGTGATTATTATCTGCTCTCTCCGTTGTTATTTAGGGTACAATATGTAGTTTTCCCCTGGCAGCTGGGAAGTTATGTTGGGGCAGGAAGGACATCATTCTGCCGGTTTTGAAAGGCTTTCCCCAAGGGATCTCAAGCTGAGGCTGTGCTGATAAAATGCACATACAGAGAAGAGAAATATCTTTCTTTCTTTCTTCCTCTCCTTCTTTATAATCTTTTGGCTACACATCTTTGGACGGGAATAAACTAAATATAGAAATAAAATAGGGAAGAAACATGAACATCTAATTTGATATGGGCAGCTTCTCAATTGTGAATGGACTAAATTGTGGCAATTTCTATATAACTGTTTCAGCTCCAAATGGAAATTGCCCCCTTTGTAGATTGGGGCATCTTTCTGCAAATAAACCAACTGAACTTTTTCAGAAGTGCACATGCACACAGATCTGAAACCTCTCTACAACTGACTGTGCTGTAGCCACGAACGGCTGGCTGAAATCCCCAAGGGAACAAGTTATCCTACCTTCCTAGGCCTTCCTAACTCTCAAATGTTATGTTTCAGAAGCTCTCTCTTCTCCTTACTAATGAACTTCACTGTTTCATTTACTGTGCTTACTGGTAACCACAAGCCCTTTCAAGTTCCATCCCTAAAGTTACCTACCTTTCAGGTGGTTTTGAAGAGCTGCTCTAGTTATTCTCCATGCAGGAAGGTAGTACCCAGTTAACTGTATTTGGAGTCCTCTGTGAACAGACTAGGCTTTAGAAATGAGTGCAATAAAACATTCTTAGACGCTTTTTGGACAAATGAGTTCCTCTGACATAAACTGTTCCCCTTTCCTCCTCTGAGATCCTAGAATAAGTAGAGGAAAGTGTATAGGCATTGTACTCTGGTACAGCTGTGTTTGAATTTCAACTTACCATGTCTGAGCTGTGTGACTTTAAACAAATTGCCTACCATCTTTGAGCCTCACATTCCTCATCTGTAAAATGAATGTCCTCATCTCTTCCTTACAAGGTTACTGTTAAGATCAATTGAGAGGATATATGTGAGACACATGATGCAGAGTAGGCACCTGGTACTACTGGTCCATCGGTAAGGACATGCCCCAACCCCAAACACACAGAAAGACTCCTGGAAGAAAATTGGAAAGAAAACTCGCAAGAATACTAAGGGAAGGATAGAGCCTAACACTGACACAGTAGACTGCACCAAAACCCAGTCAAGATTGTTCCATCTTTCTTCCTGATTTCTTTCTCTTACTTCCTGGATCTTCTGCTTGGGTTCCCAGATGCAGAAACCGGTTGAACTTCTGAAACTTGCAACCCTCATTAAAATGATTCAACTCTTCTGCTCTCTCTTTCCAGAAGAATTCAGAATGGCAACGACCACATGCTTTCCTAACCAGTTCCCACATTAGTGCCTTTCCTATTCTCTTAAAAAAATGACCTTCTGGCCCATCCAACTGGAAGGCTGTTGCGAACTTCCAGGGCCAGGGTCGCCTGGGGTCAGGTACATTAATAGCCATTCCCTCCTCTGAACCTTCCTGGGAATTTTAAAAACCTCCCTGATACATGATAATGAGCTGTAAGGACCCTATTTCCAAAGGACTGTGGAATCTGTGCTTTACCAACTATCCAGCAAGGCTGTGCTATCTCCCTACACGTTTTCTTCCAACTCCATCAATGGATCCTACAGCATTCAATAATCTGGGGATATATTAAATCCCCTGTTTGTACAAAATGTTTCCCATTGATTAACTTGCTTGTTAAAACTAAGTCCTTTTTCAGGAAGGGCTTTGCTAAGAAGGCATTGATAGATCTTCAAGTAATTGGTATATTTATTGAACACATATTTCAAAGCACCATCTCAAGGAATCCTCCTAACGATTACTTGTGGATAAGGGACACTGAGACCTGAAAGGTCACAGAGGCACCTAAAGGGAGGATGCAGGACAAGCTCAGGCCGTCTGATATCAGAGCCCAAACTCCCTCCACTGTCCTCCCCGCAGGTTCCAGTGCAAACCATTCATTATGCCGCTGTAGCGGGATCTGCACTGGTGTTTCAGAGAAACTAAAATAAATCATGAAACATACTGTTTTGGTTGCTGTCTTCTAAAGGATGAGTATGAGGTTACTTCACTTCTAAATCGCACCTCCATTTACTTAGAACAGATGCCAAACTGAAGAATATTCTAGAGTTCTCAGAAAGAAGGCTTATTTTTTTCTTTGAGCCAAATCACCATAGTATGTGCTTCCAAAAGTCAATAGGTCTTCCTCAAAGTTGAATGGGTCCTGTAGGAATTTAAAGCTATTATTAGGAGCAAACCCCAGGAGTCATTTCCCTTTGCCAGGATGCTATTCGATCGTGATGCACAGAATTCACCTCGATCTGGCATGGACAGTTTTCAGTGTCTTTCCACTTTGAGAAAACTAACATAGGAATTGTATAGAAAATGTTAAGTTTCTACCCAGTGCAGGAAGCAGTTTCAAAGCCAACTCCTAAACTCCTGTGCACTTCATCTTCACAGACCTTCTCTGGTTCTTGCTGGATGACCAGCTGTAGTTTGAGTGCCCTCCTCCTGGGCCACGTAAGCTTTCTAACAGGTAGCAGTGTGGTGTTGGATTTAAAGAAGCAAGTTCTATACCAGTTCACTTTCATCTTCTTCCTAAGCGTTTATTACCCCAGCCCCCAGCTCCCCAGTTCCCTGGCTGTCGCAGTGGTGGGAGGACGGCCAAACCCTCCACCTGGCATTTAGCTCATCCACAGCCCAAAGCCCGGCCACTCTTCCAGTCTCTTCTTTACAGTCTTTCTGATCCGCCTGCAACCCTAAGAAGGAGCCTTTGTGCCTCCTTCCTTTCTACCTGTCTGAATCCTATCCATCCATCCAAGTTCAGCTCCAACTTCTTCCTGCAACAATCCCTACCATTGTCCCAGTAATCACCTGAGTCTGTGCTGTGGTCCAGAACTGAGACGGCTGAAAGAGTAAGATTCAAGGCAGGGAATGGAATAGCACAAAGAGAACCTATCTGCATCCACAGTTGCCATGTACGTAACATTGCTGCCAGTCCGAATACCTACCACTTTGAAGAGGCATTGAGCTAATAAAGGCCCTCATATGAAAAGCAGGGAAGACTGCATGAAACTCAAGAATTAGGAAAGCAAAGATCCAAGAACAAAATATTCAAGGCTAAGACCAAGATGTGGACCTGGAGAGAAACCTGATCGTTGAGAGCAGTGACCCGGGTCATAATGAAGAGGAACTGCCAGTTACAGAGGAAGACGGGTCTGAACATCACATATGTCATCCACCACATGTTTCTATGTAGTTTAACCAGCACATGATTGGCTCTTCCCAGCATGCTTCTTATCTAAACTGCTAAGTGAAAAATCCCTGTTGAATCCCAAGGATGGGAAAACTCATCTGCTAGGATCCCAGCTTCAGACGTGAGTCCAGAGCACCCCATCAGGTGATGGCTCCCACCTTCCCCTCTCCGTTCCTCAGCAATGTGAACCCATCAATTGGAGGCACAGCTGACCGTCCCCAATGAGAAGGAAGTACAGAAGGCAGCCTCTCCCTCCCTCTCTCACGTAGAAAAACAGCAACAACTCAAGTGCTGATTAGATGCGCTGTGTTGACGGTTCTTCAGTCCCTGGACCCATAAGACGATCAGGATCAGTCTGAGGACTGCAGGATTCCTAGAGCTAGAGCCCCGCATCTGGACGGTCTTCTGCCTGAAGACCCTTTAGAAACGAACAGCTATGGGACAGAGTTCTCCATCCTGTATGGTTTTTCTCAATTGCTTTCTCTTTTTATAGCAATTGATTGGGTGCGGTGGGAAAAGCAAAGACGGAGAGACTGTGGTCCGTTGTCCTCACGGTGCTTACAATCCGGCTGGTGAAACAAACCACATTCATCTTAAAGATAAAGTGGCATATGCAGCCAGGTATGATTAAGTATCAAACGAGTAGGTGATCAATCAATGGCGTGGCAGGGTGTCAGTCTGCGAGCTGACCTGCCAGCCACAGCTCAGCGCACAGCAACCTGAGTCAGGATGCAGGGAGGCTGCGGATAAGAATGACTTGAGGCGTTTCGCATATAATCAGGAAGAAAAGCAGCTACAGCAGGGAGGGGCAGGGAGGCAAGGCACGAGGGGAGCCCCCCACTTCCTTCCACCTCCCATCTACTGGACATTCGATCGCGCCTTGACTCTCCTCGCTGCAGCCCTTTGAGAAGGGTCCTCCTGTCTCTTCCCATCCCCCACCTCATTATAGGGAAGAGGTGCTTTTAAGTTCTTGTAAAATTTTATCTCGGCGCTTTTCAGTTCTGCTTTTTGGCTTAGAAATCTCAAGCTCATTAAACATGATTTAAAATATTTTACCTTACCTCTTTATTTATTCAGCTCTTTAAAGTTTCCCTCCCCTACTTGTGTTTTATTATCACCTCTGCATTCTAATCATGTTCCCAGCTGCAAAGATCATCACACAACCTTGTTTTAGCAATAGGTTTCTTTTTCTTTTATCTTCTAATTGGAATTTACCTTCAAAACCTTCCAAGACTCCTTCCTGCCAACTCCTGTAGGCTTCCCTATGATTCACACCCTCTTATGTTAAAGCTCTCTCCCTTCAGGAAGCCAAACACTAGCTTTTTCTTTAAATCTGTCTCTCTTCAGTTACTCATTTCTTAGAAAGGCCTCTCTTAGAACCTGAAATTCACCATAAAATGCACAGCTTAAGTTGTCAGGAAAACCAGCTAATTTCTATAGGATGAAACAAGACAGAGGTCAGCTTGATTCAACTGTGGAGTAGACATCAGTGGAAGGTTGGAAGCAGAAAGAACAGTTTCTGTTTTAAAAAAGAAACTATGCTTGAGGGCTTCCCTGGTGGCGCAGTCGTTGAGAGTCCGCCTGCCGATGCAGGGGACACGGGTTCGTGCCCCAGTCCAGGACAATCCCACATGCCGCGGAGGGGTTGGGCCCGTGAGCCATGGCCGCTGAGCCTGCGCGTCCGGAGCCTGTGCTCCGCGACGGGAGAGGCCACAACAGTGAGAGGCCCGCGTACTTCAAAAAAGAAAGAAAGAAACTACGCTTGATTATAATGGTGTCCTATGTGGGTTTTTTCAAAATAAGAAACTAAAAATAGAAATTTTGTAGGTTCCATGATTTTCCAGTAAGTGGCATCCAAATGGCGGAAACAATTGACTATTAACTCCACAGAGAATGAAAGGCGAATGTGAGCATGACTCAAGGACTGGCCGCAGATGACTGTCCCCAGCTGGAGACCATGTGGAAACAAGGGGGAACTTGTCCCCACCAGACATGCCCGGTGCCTTCCAGGCGTGGAGATTGCGGAACAGGCTGTAGGGCACCAAAGCTGGGGTTGAGCCTTCTCTGTTACTCTCTCGAATTTTCCCACCACTGAGAAGAAGCACCAAGGATCTGTCCTGAGGAGGCGACTGCTGCATTTTTTTTTCTCCCAGTTTTATTGAGATATAATTGCCATTACAGCACTGCGTAAGTTTAAGGTGTACAGCATAATGATTTGACTTATATGCATCGTGAAATGATTATCACAGTAAGTTTAGTGAACATCCATCATCTCATAGAGATACAAAATTAAAGAAATAGGAAAAAATATTTTCCTTGTGATGAGAACTCTTAGGATTTCCTCTCTTAACAGCTTGCATATATAACCTACAGCAGCGTTAATTATATTTATCACGTTGTGCATGGCATCCCGAGTACTTGTTTATCTTATGTAAGGAAGGTTGTATTTAGAATTAACACTCAGAAGGGCAGGGTGGGAGGACAAGCCTGGAAAGTGAATTCTGAGAAATTCCTGGACATAGGGAGTGGTTGGGCCTGAGGACTCATTGGATCCGCAGTTGCCCTTACCCAGAACTGACATCTGTTCTCACCATTTGAGATTCCATAGTCTATGCTCAGGATGCCTGAAATTCTGGCACAAAATAGTCAGCAGGTTGATATTCTTGAACTGTTATAAATGATTTCCCTTTAATAATAATGTCAAATCAGAAGGAAACTAGAGGACTAAAAGGTGTATAAGTCATAGAAAGAAATTCAGATGTAGTATTCTCAATGGAGGAGCCCAAAGCCCCAGATCTGTGGGAAATAGCTCATGTTGAATGGTGATGCCATCCACTTCAGAAAGATCTCCTGAACTAAATAGTGGGGCTTTCATATCTAAAAGCATCACTTGTATCTTTTTTTAACCACACCACCCAGGCTCTGTGTAGGTCATGGAATTAGCATGCAGTGTCAGTCTTCAGAAATCTGTGGTCAGCTGTTTAGATTCTCTTTCTTGACCATTAGAATCATAGGGAAGGTCTGTACACACAGTGGCTAATTGATAAATAAGTAAGAATGACTACACTCTTCACCAACCTCAGAAACTAGTCAACATTTTGTTTTGTCCCTAGATGGCTATATTTGGGCCGGGGCCTCCCCTGAAGTCTGTGACTCTGTGCAGGGAAAACTCCCAGAAGGTGTCACTTATCTCAGCACCCAGTCAGGCCTGGCCTCTGTGCTTCCACATGGACACAGGGCACTAAAGGGATCGAACAGCAAGGGCATGACTGCTGTGAAGGACTTGGAGAAGGTCCAGCCTGGGAAGCAGAGGTGGTGAACCAAAGGCTCAGCCATAGCCTTGTCTAGACAAGCAGTGGGCAAATGATATTGAGGGCAAAGAATGGGGTGTCCTAAGAGTAAAAGAGCTCAGAGTGAAATTCCCATGCCTACTGTCACACAAGTGAAAAGCAAGCCACAATCTGGGAGAACAATATTTGCAAAACATCACCCCCACCACAAAAGACTTGTATCTGGGCCATAGAAAGAAGTCTTGTAATTCAATAAGAAGACAAACAGCCCAAGTTGAAAAAGAAGATAGACAGATGGCATTTAGGTACATGAAAGATACTCATCAGTCATTAGGGAAATGCAAGTTAAAACCACAGGGAGATACTACTACCACCCACTAGAATGGCTAAAATTAAAGACTGACCTACCAAGTGTTGGCAGAAATGTGGAGAAACTGAAACTGTTGTCTGCTGCTGGTAGGAATGGAAAATGATAAAACCACCTTGGAAAACAGTGTGGCAGTTTCTTACATAGTTAAACATATACCAACCCAGCCATATAATCTAGCCATTCGACTCCTAGAGGAAGAAATGTAATCATATAACCACACAAAGACTTGTAGACTAACGTCCATAGTAGCTTTCTTTTTTTTTTTTTTGCGGTACGCGGGCCTCTCACTGTTGTGGCCTCTCCCGTTGCGGAGCACAGGCTCCGGACGCGCAGAGCTCCGGACGCGCAGGCTCAGCGGCCATGGCTCACGGGCCCAGCCGCTCCGCGGCAAATGGGATCTTCCTAGACCGGGGTACGAACCCGCGTCCCCTGCAGCGGCAGGCGGACTCTCAATCACTGCGCCACCAGGGAAGCCCCATAGTAGCTTTCTTTGTAGTAGCCCAAATGAGAAACATTTCAAATGTCCAACAATAGAACAATGGATAAAAGATTGCAGACATCCCTACAGGAGTAGGCTATAGGGCAGTAAGAAAGAGTGGGCTACTGATGTGCCTGATAACAGGGGTGAATCTCAAAATAATTATGCTGAGTAAAGAAACCAGACCAAAAAAAGTAATATTGTATGATTCATTTATATAAAGTCCTAGAAACTACAAACTTACCTATGGTGATATCAAGCAGATCAGTGGTTGCCTGAAGATGGGAGAGGGGTAAGAGGAGGAAAAAGGAAAGTGTGACCCGGGAAACCCTGGGGGTGATGAAAATGTTCCTTATCTTTGCCGTGCTGATGGGTTAATGTGTGTGTAGGTACATGTACACTTTATACATGTACAGTTTATTGTGCTTCAATTGTCCATCAATGTAGCATTTTAAAAAAAGAAATGACCATGTCTTCAGACTCTGCATAATTAAATTACAAGACCTAAAGTTCTATTTTAACTCAGAAGTTCCAGTGTATACTCACGTGAAATGTGTAATTGAGACACCAAAATATAGTGACATTAAGCTTCTACATCTCAGAAAATAGGAGCATATCCAAGTCCATTTATACTTAGAAGATGCGTTAGGTGAAAGAGTACTGCAGTGGAGCAGGAAGCAAAAAATTGGTTGACAACAGTCCACGAAAATATCCTAAACTATGAATACCTGAGTTAAAACTCCTGTCCCACCAACTACTAGCCTGAGGGAGCTTAATCAATTATTTCAACGTCTGTGAGCTTAAAGAATTTTTATAAAATGTATGAAAGAGTAATACTAAAACTGTCTAGAACATAGGCTGTAGTGCGGATCAAGTGAGAAAACAATATGTGAAAGTTTTTATAAAACTATAGAGCATATAAGGGTTAACAACCATATTCCGATTTTAACAATAACTGCATGCCAGGCAGCATCCTAAGAACTTTTCACTCACTCTTTCCAACAGTCCCTCGCTGTGGATGGGTGTACAGGTGTTTAGAGAGGATGGATCATTTGCTCGTAGACACATATCTAGGACACAGTGAGGCTGTGGTTTTCACCCAGGTTTCTCAGACTCCACGACCATAATCATGAGCATTGTATGATAGTGTCTTCTATGATTTATGCATGAATGGATTCCATATGCGTATGTAGATGCATTCACTTTTTGGGAGGGCAGATACCCCACTGCACCGGCTTTCCCAAGCTCTGTGGAATGTGATGTTGGCTAGAAGTTATTATGAAGTGCTTCTCTGTAAAGTAGATCTGATACAAAATGGGTCTTCAAATTCCCTCTCTATACATACAAGTAGGTAGAGACCATTTCCACTAACAGAATAGAGAATGATGCCAGTCTTATAAAAAAGTAATACAAAATATACAAAGAATATGTACAACTCAACATCAAAACAAACAAACAACCCAGTTTAAAAATGGTCAGAGGATTTGAATAGACATTTTTCCAAAGAAGGCATACAGATGGCACATGAAAAGATGCTCAGTATCACTAATCATCAGGGAAATTCAAATCAAAACCACAATGAGATATCACCTCACATCTGTCAGAATGGTCATCATCAAAAAGGCAACAAATAACAAGTGTTGGAGAGGATGTGGAGAAAAAGAAACCCTCATGCACTGTCGGTGGGAATGTAAATTGGTGCAGTCACTATGGAAAACAGTATAGAGGTTCCTCAAAAATTTTTTAAAAATAGAACTACCATATGATCCAGCAATTCCACTTCTGGGTATTTTTCCAAAGTAAAAACGCTAATTCAAAAGGATGTATATACCCCTATTATTTATTATAGCCAAGTTATGGAAGCAAAATAAGTGTCCATGGATAGATGAATGGGTAAAAAAGATGTGAGATACACACACACACACACACACACACACACACACACACATACATACATACAATGGAATATTACTCAGCCACAAAAAAGAATAAACTGTTGCCCTTTGCAACAACATGAATGGATCTGAGGGTATTATGCTAAGTGAAATAAGTCAGACAGAGAAAGACAAATACCACATGATTTCACTTATATGTGGAATCTAAAAAACAAAACAAATGAACTAACATAACAAAACAGAAACAGAGTCATATATACAGAGAACAAACAGGTGGTTGCCAGAGGGGAGGGTGTTGGGGGGAGGAAAGAAATAGGTGAGGGAGATTAAGAGATTCAAAATTCCAGTTGCGAAATAAATAAGTCACACGTTTGAGAGAACCTGCGGAGTTCTCTCCACAGGTTCTCCACAGTTCTCTCCACAGTGTGGAGAATATGGTCAATGAAGAAGAAAGTAATACTGTGTGAATGTTTATTCCTGGATCCATAATAGCCATGTTAACTATCAAACGGAATATGCTCTCTTCTACTTCTTACTCTGACCATTCATTGATGGCTGAATTAAATGTATCTACCTAATGTCTTGAAATGGCCAGCGAAATAGTCTTATAAAAATAAAATGGGGAAATGAGAGTGAACAGCAGTGTAGAATACTATCCAGCCAACTTTCAATTTCCTCATTATACTGGCAGAAACAGAACGCAATAACAAAAAGAGACGCCAAATAAATCGTTCAGAATATTACTTTAACCCTCTGTCTAATCACCTGTTTAACAAGTAATATTTATTCTGTTAACTTAATGAATTTCAAAATGAGCAAACAAATAATAAGAGGTAAGGAGAGAAATTAAGCAAAAGGAGAAATAAGACAAACTACATGCTCTACTCTGCTCTGTAAGTTATGTATATTATATATAGTATATATTATGTTTAAAGTAGAACTATATGTTGTATATTATAGATGATTATTTTATATAGTATATATTAATATGTAACATATATTATGCTATAGAATAGATTGAATCATGTATCAAATGTATAATGATAATTTACTTATATAATTTAATCTGAAGAGCAAAACTGCATCATGAAGATCCTTACTGAATTTCAACGATTTCTTGAAATCATGTATAAAACTATATAAGCTCCAAATTTCCTCTCCATTGATGTAACAGAAAAAATTCCTATTATCATAAAGAAGCTGTGCTGTGTGTACGTTTCAGTCCAAATCTTTACTTCACCCTATCTAGCATTATTTAATATTTTGCATGATATTCCAGAGGAGAAATTTTAAATACAAGAATTTATCTCTTTTATAAAAATTATTTATTTTATTTACTTATTTTTGGCTGTGTTGGGTCTTTGTTGCTGCACGTGGGCTTTCTCTAGTTGGGGCAAGCAGGGGCTGTTCTCCTTTGCTGTGCACGGGCTTCTCATTGCAGTGGCTTCTCTTGTTGCAGAGCACAGGCTCTAGGCGCGTGGGCTTCAGTAGTTATGGCTCATGGACTCTAGAGCGCAGGCTCAGTAGTTGTGGCGCACGGGCTTAGTTGCTCCACGGCATGTGGGATCTTCCTGGACCAGGGCTCAAACCCGTGTCCCCTGTACTGGCAGGCGGATTCTTAACCACTGCGCCACCAGGGAAGCCCAAGAGTTTGATCTTATAATCAAACCTCCTTACTGATCTGCTTATTCTTTCCCTGTGAATCCCATTTCATGGGTGCCCTGTATTTTATGGAACTGCCTCCCTTGCAAAAACAACCAGAATGTCCCCAAAGTATACAAGGTGGAGAGAGATATTCAGGTTCATCTCCATAAAGGAAGTTGAAATCTGGGTTAATTATTGAAACAACCCAATTTTGGCTGTACTTGCTTGAGAATTTTACCTTCAAGGGTGTTGAGTGTTAGCTTTAGTTAGATTTAAGTTTCTGTTACGGTATTTTTAGATATCCAGCAGTAAGAAGACCCCTTTGTGTGTCTGGGGAATTCCCAAGTTAGGCGTTGGTGGGAAGTGGGCCCAGCTCCCACTACTGAAACTGGAAGGGACAACTTTCCCCTTTCCCCACCTCCTAGCCACAAGGTACAAGCATGTGGCCTGGGATCAGCTAGTTGGGTTTTAAAACTGAAGTCAGTGACCAGAGCAGAGCATGGAAGCACTGACTCAGACAGGCCCAGGGTCCACCAGTGAGGTTCTGCTGGGGTTCCAGGGCAGCCCCAGTGTTAGCGTGGCAGTGCTGGGGCAGCAGAAGCATCCAGAAAGCCCACCCAGTTGTGCTGGGGCGTGGCCTTCGTGTGGCTCTTGCCACTCGGCTTCTCTTGGTTTCCCACCATTTAGTTCTTGAGTCCTTCCATTGATCACAGGAGCTCCCCAGCATCACCTAACCAGTTGCACTCCAGCTTAAGTCAAGCTGAATTTGTTTCTCTTACATAAAACCAAAAGCCCTGAAAGTATACTATGGATAGATCTTTTTCTCATATTTGTGTTTGGTCCCAATGCAACGTGTTTCCACAGTAACATTTATTCTATGTAGAGCAAATCGTAACTCAGAGGTGGGGGCAATATCTGAACTAATAAAAATACTGAATACTGCATATTTTCTAAACGCATTATTATTTCTTTTAAATGCATGAGATGATTGGAATGAGCTTATTCTAGTTCCTGGAGGAAAGTAATGTAAAAGAAATACATTAAAAATGAGCTCTGTTTAACAAACTACCTGTTAACAAAGAGCCACTCTTAGGGTTTTAAGAGTATATTGGTACAGAGTCAATGCAATCCCTATCAAATTACCAATGGCATTTTTTTTTTTTGTGGTACGCGGGCCTCTCACTGTTGGGGCCTCTCCCGTTCTGGAGCACAGGCTGCGGACGCGTAGGCTCAGCGGCCATGGCTCATGGGCCTAGCCGCTCCGTGGCATGTGGGATTTTCCCAGACCAGGGCACGAACCTGTGTCCCCTGCATCGGCAGGCGAACTCTCAACCACTGCGCCACCAGGGAAGCCCACCAATGGCATTTTTTACAGAACTGGAACAAAAAATCTTAAAATTTGTATGGAGACACAAAAGACTCCAAATAGCCAAAGCAGTCTTGAGGGAAAAAAACGGAGCTGGAGGAATCAGACTCCCTGACTTCAAACTGTACTACAAAGCTACAGTAATCAAGACAATATGGTACTGGCCCCAAAACAGAAATATAGATCAATGGAACAGGATAGAAAGCCCAGAGATAAACCCACGCACCTATGGTCGACTAATCTATGACAAAGGAGGCAAGGATATACAATAGAGAAAAGACAGTCTCTTCAGTAAGTGGTGCTGGGAAAACTGGACAGCTACATGTAAAAGAATGAAATTAGAACACTCTCTAATACCATACACAAAAATAAACTCAAAATGGATTAGAGACCTAAATGTAAGACCAGACACTATAAAACTCTTAGAGGAAAACATAGGAAGAACACTCTTTGACATAAATCACAGAAGGATCTTTATTTGATCCACCTCCTAGAGTAATGGAATAAAAAACAAAAATAAACAAATGGGACCTAATGAAACTTAAAAGCTTTTGCAAAGCAAAGGAAATTACAAACAAGACGAAAAGACAACCCTCAGAATGGGAGAAAATATTTGCAAACGAATCAACGGACAAAGGATTAATCTCCAAAATATATAAACAGCTCATGCAGCTCAATATTTTTTTTTTTTTTTTTTTTGTGGTACGCAGGCCTCTCACTGTTGTGGCCTCTCCTGTTACGGAGCGCAGGCTCAGCGGCCACGGGTCACGGGCCTAGCCGCTCCACAGCATGTGGGATCTTCCCAGACCGGGGCACGAACACGTATCCCCTGCATCGGCAGGCAGACTCTCAACCACTGCGCCACCAGGGAAGCCCGCAGCTCAATATTAAAAAAACAAACAACCCAATCCAAAAATAGGCAGAAGACCTAAATAGACATTTCTCCAAAGAAGACATACAGATGACCAAGAAGCACATGAAAAGCTGCTCAACATCACTAATTATTAGAGAAATGCAAATCAAAACTACAATGAGGTATCACCTCACACCAGTTAGAATGGGCATCATCAGAAAATCTACAAACAACAAATGGAATATAAACAATGGAATATTACTCAGCCATAAAAAGGAATGAAATTGGGTCATTTGTAGACATGTGGATGGACCTAGAGACTGTCATATAGTGAAGTAATGTAGAGATGTGGGTGGATCTAGAGACTGTCATACAAAGTGAAGTAAGTCAGAAGATAAAAACAAATATCGTACGTTAATGCATATATATGGAACCTAGAAAAATGGTACAGATGAACCAGTTTGCAGGGCAGAAATAGAGACACAGAAGTAGGGAACAAACATATGGACAACGAGGGGGGAAAGTGGTAGGGTGGGGTGGGGTGGTAGTGGGATGAACTGGGAGATTGGGATTGACATATATACACTAATATGTATAAAATAGATAACTAATAACCTGCTGTATAAAAAAATAAATAAATAAAATTAAATTGAAAAAATGGGGTTTGTCTTTAAGAAAATCAGTGTGGGAGAAATCAAGATAGTCTCCCCTTTGAAACTGTTTTTCTGGGTTAAGGCTTTGATTCCTTTGCAAAGGAGAGGGCAGGTAAAGGTGCTTCTTTAAAATGTAAATATTTCTGGATAAGTGAGCTATAACTGACCTGGGAGGTAGATTGCTATTCATTATGAAGGAAAATTAAGGGAAACAGGAGAGGAGAGAATCATGTTTGAAAGGAGAGTGCTGGAAAAATTCAAGAGGCAGCCCAGCCCGGGGGCCCTGAGGGGACAGAGTAAGGAGCCCACACCCCTGAGGAGGCTTGTAAACTGGGAAGGAGGGACAGAGACCCACAGGTGGGGAGTGGACACCTTCACTCTGAGGTCCAGGGCCAGCACAGACCAGACGTCTGCTCAGTTGATGCCAGAACTGTTACCCATTTTAAAGTAGGGGAACTCCAATTAATGGTAATTTGTTGTGGAATGAAGAGCCCCCTATAAGGGGGTATAATCCGTTTCGCGTTTTAAAAACCAGTTCATTAGAAGATTAGTCTATCCCCTCAGGTTTCAGTGAGCCTCTTTTAATGTTCAATCTAAATATCATTTCACAATTATTTGTTGTACAGCTTAGGCTTCGAAACTGCTAGCACTTGGCCTCAGAAAGGACCACACTTACTCCCTGTCCTGGCCAAGAAATGTATAGAGATTTCGCTTGTTTTTGTTTATCGTTATTATTGTTGTTTTTACATTTTCCCCTCATGAATCTGTCTTTCACATCATTTCTCATGTTGATTCTTCCTGAAATTCCACAATCTGTCAATATCTCCCCAACCCTTAACAAACCTCTCTCATTTGTTTTTTCACTTGACTCACCTGTCTGTTTTGTAAGAAATGAAGGAAGCTTGAATATTAGTGTCTGTCAAGCACAAAAATGCAGCAAGAGTCCAGATGCTATAAACTTAACAAGCCAGAGTCAGATTCTCCTGGGACTAACCTGCTCCCTGAGGTCAGACCCTCGAGGCCCTCCTGAGAGGTAATGCCTAGTGGGGTGACGGTCATGTTCAATGTGGAGTCACAATAGATGGGGGTGGGGGTGGAAGTGTGCCAGACTGAAAGCCAGAGGCCCACCTGGCCACCGCCTGAGATGAGACCCTTAACTTTCTGGTGCTCTTACCCATTTCAGAGAGTGGCTGCAAAGATGCAGGAGATTATTTTAATACACCCCTAAGAAAACATTATACAGTGCAAAGTATAAAGGCTGTAGCATCAGCGGACCTGAGTTTGAATCTCAGACATCCACCCCCCCGCAGCCAAATGACCTTCGTCCAGATCTGTGCCTCTACTTCTCTGGCTATAAAATGGGGCTAATACCAGCATAATGGAGTTTTGTAAAGATTAAATAAAATAATATATGTAAGATGCCTGGCACATTATGGGTGCAAAATAAATGTTACCTTTTTAACCCTTCCCTTCTCTTCCAATGTCAAGTATTAAGAATTAATTTTAGGGCTTCCCTGGTGGCGCAGTGGTTGAGTGTCTGCCTGCCGATGCAGGGGACACGGGTTCGTGCCCCGGTCCGGGAAGATCCCATATGCTGCGGAGCCTGTGCGTGTGGAGCCTGTGCTCTGCAATGGGAGAGGCCACAACAGTGAGAGGCCCGCGTACTGCAAAAAAAAAAAAAAAAAGAATTAATTTTAAGGATTAATGTTGTGGTTATTAAATAATGTATAAATTAAAGTATTAAAATAATGTATCTGAAAATGTCTGTATAATATAAAGAGCAACATTAAATATAGAGAATTTTGAAAGCTAAAGCACTAAAGCAGAGAAGTTTCATTATTAATTATTATATAAATTCATTAAATTAATTTTGTCCTAATTTGCTCATCTTAATAGAGCACAGTATTCCCAAAGAAGCTATTACCTACCATTTTGTTTGTCAAAAGTAATCTTGAACTGGATAGTCAAAGACAGCAGATAATCTAAAAGTCAATTCTAAAAAGTCACCTTCCCTTTGAGATGCATTTTATGTCACTAGTGGGACAAGATCCTTGAAGGCAGAAACATTAATTACTCCTTTCATATCCCCAAATCCTGACTCACTGAAGGTGTCCTATAAACAGTTTTCGAGCTGAAGTTACTAAGTAAAACGTCCAGAGTATTTATCGCGTGTATGTGTGACATGGGAGAGTCAGAGAACGAACATGGGATTTGGAATTTGTCTCACGGATTGAAGAGAAGGCTCAGAATAAACCATCTCGCCTTCTGACGAGACTTAGACTCGATGGAGAAAGATCACCCACAGGCCTCTGCTTTGGGGTCCCTATTAACCATGTCAGTGTCATAAATGGAGCCCTTAATCCAACTGCTCGTTCTCAGCGTGGCGTAACCTTATCTCCTGTTTGCTGAAGTGTTGAAACTGCCTCAACTTCCACATGCCAAACGTACAACCTTCTGCTTCCTTCCTGTTACAAAGAAAGACATGCTTCCTTCTCCGTAAAGGAGTCTCCGCCTCGCCCATCCATTCCCAATCGCAGCTGCTTTCTCAGGGGCCAGAACCCCCTTTATTGTTTATTCTGTCTCCCGCATCCATACCTCACTTGACTCTCTTCCATCAGCATTGAAAGGTGGCAGACACTTCATCTTAAGGAGCAAACACCAAACAGAAACTCTTCTTAACATTATACCCTCTTCCGTCTATGATGCTGTTTCTATTCTCCCTTCCACAGAAAACCCGAGGAGGCATCGTCCTCCCTACGTCCATTTCTTCACTTTCCACTAACTCCGTGAATAGCTGCTACTCCACTCTTCCTTGAAAACTATTCTTGCCAGGGTTTTCATCCATGACCTCCTTATTGCGAAATGCAATGGGTGTTTATTTGTCCTGATCTTAAGCCCTCTGCAGTGTTTATCAATGTTGGCTATTCCTCCTTTTTAAAGCATAACATTCCCTTTAGGTAGATCATATTCTTTTAATTTTTTCCTGCTTCCTCCTACCTCTTAAATTTTCTCCTATACCTTTCAGTCTGATTTGAAGGCTCATCTTCCCTTGCCCATCCCTTCCATGTTGGTGTTCCACAGGTTAGCCTGCTCTTTGCCCATTTCTTTTCTCACCTCTACCTCTGGAACCCCATCCACTCACTGGATTGCCCCAAGGAGAAGTGCCATGTCTGTCTCAGGCACTGTTTCATCCCCAGAACCCTGAATTTCTTGTTTATTGAAGGCCCTGAGGGTGGCTCTCTGGTGGATGTAAAGGGGACGTGTGAAAAGGGTAGATGCCCCATCCGTCCTGACCTGTGCTCCTGGGGTAGCTGGCACTCAGGAGCTGGTTACTAAATGAGCCAAACAGAGAGAATCACAACCTGGAGGGCCGAAGTGTGGGGTGGCCTTGTCCCAGCTTTGACAACCATGGCATCATGGTCCTGGAAGGTCCAGGGCAGCCCATACAGGGTATCTGAGCCACCAAGACTTCACTGCAAAATGGACCAGCATCGCAAGTCATCCTGCAGAGGATCAGCTTTTCACAGCAACTCTGAGTGGCAGTGAGAATCAAAGGCAATCTGTCCAAAGCCCCCTGAGATTTGTCACACTTCAGGCTCAGGGGGTAAAGCTCAAGAGGAGATATTCGGCTTCCTATTAACACAGGATGTGGGGGATTGAGTCATTACCAGAAAAACACAAAACAAGGAGACCACGTTTATACTTTGGGCAGGACACACAGTTCATAACACCCAGGCTAGGACACCGTGATGTTACATTTATTTCTTAATGGTATTTTCCCTGTACCCAGAGCCTCAGCAGAAAGGGAGGAAAAAGAAAATGTGCTCCCAGTGACAGTCCTGAAAATGAGTAGCAAATTTATCTCTCGCTTGTCTTTCTCCTGGAAATACTCTGGCAAATGTGTGCTCCCCAAGAGCCCTGGAAGCAGCCAACACTTTGACAGCCTCAGTAAATAATGAGCAAACTCTTTACAGAGTTTGTCATATGATGGCTCCAAACATGACACTCGCTCTAACTTGAGGGAAACAACTTGCCAAAAGACCGGCAGTATTAGATCCTGCTTCTACGTAGCCCCTCGCATGTGCTTCACTCCGGAGTCTGGCTCCGATGGGGCCTGAAAGAGAAAAGCGGATAGCGTTCCTTCAAGACCGTGATGGAGCGTGGATGCCTCCAAGAGCTGGCATTCACACGGTGCTGTATCCCTCAGGTATAACATCCCCTCTTCTCTCTGTCTCAGGGGGCACACATCTTCTTGCCAAAAGAACCCCCGATTTCACCCAAAAAGCAACCCCTAAGATTAGTCACCATTCTCAGAACCTCAGCAGAATCGGCAACTCTGAGAATTGCCTTTGCCTTCCAGTCCTTCCTTTTCTCAAACTGTCCCTAAATAATTCTGACCCCTGGCTGTGGAGGCGCCCAGCTGCAGCCCCTCACCAACAAGCCTGCATCCAGACCCACCCTGAATGCTGCCCACTTTGGTCAGTTTTCCCCAGGAATTAAGACCTTGCTGTGCTGACTTGTTAATGTGTGTTAACCTAAAAGTATTTTTATCTTTAAAACATCTTTCACAGACAAGTTTATTCTAAAGCTTTGAGATATGGATCAGTGACTTGAAGATGAGAGGTAGAGAAAAAGGGCTCCTTTGGGAAGCTGGAGAAGCCCTGATACTCTTCAGGATGAACTGGTACTGCAAAGATGGCGGCCTCTTTCCTCCACTGGTAAACCCCCAAGGTAATCAGCATCAGATTAGCTCACAAATCAAGATAAGGAGGGCTCATTAGAACTTATTGGACTTTCAAGTCAGACAGCCAGCTGCCTCCTGAATTATTCACAGACAGTTCTGACTCAACACAACCCTGTCTGTGTTCATTGTCTACACACACACACACACACACACACACACACACACACACACACACACACAAGTAAACACCCACTTCTCCCACCCACCCCTGCGACTTCTTCCTGCCCTTAGGCACCATTCGAGGAAAGATGGGAGAGAGAGAGATCACTAAGATGAGAGAAAAATCCCTCAGTGTAAATCTGTACTTGGAAATACAAAATATGTCCAGAGAAAGATTATTTTTAACCAAAAGAGGTTGAATTACCTTTAATTGAGTTGTTTGTGTTGTCGCCGTCAGTAAGAATGAGGTCAATTATAAGAAATAAGACTTTTTCCCTCCACCTTTTCTTTCAAAAAGGATTTAAAGAAAAAGAATAAAATACAGGGTAACGGAAACTAAAATAGGGAAGAATAGAAGAAAGGAAATGAGGCGAGTCATATAAATGGAACCAAGGATGATGGCATGTTCATTCCATGATGAATTCTTCACTGCACTGTTGGGCTGCAAGGCAGATGCTATGTTCTCCAGCAGCTAAGGACAAAGGGTAATTCACAGTGTCCATGACATTAAAAACAAACCGCTGCTGAGGGGAAGTAACAACTTTCTCCCCAGGAAGTGGGAGGGGACCTGCTAAGTAGGACAGCGCTCTCACAGCAGACATCGCACATCGCGAGTTTCACAGGGCTGCATCCTACAGCAGCCTAGCAACCCTCCTAGTCCCTTCCATCTAGGCTACGGCATTGCAGCAAAATGCCCCTCGGAAGAAGCAGCTCTCCAGGGCCCACTCAGTGTAACACAAGCCTTCAGGTTCCGACGAATCCTGCTTGAGCTATCTGAGGAAAGCTATGCGCATGGCACACTTTGCTCCACTGACTTTCTTATCAATATTGGGCAATAATAACCACTCCCTGGCAGATATGTAGTTATCATCGTGCTCTCGTCCTCATCACAAAGGAGCTGGACATTCATGGATATCCTTTTGTGCATGAAAAATGGGAGACCGTGGTCCCAAAGTTCTAGTAAAATAGTATGAACACAGTTTATAAAATAGGTGGAATCAGATGATCACTTCAGGCAAACTAGTCACATCAAAAGAATTTCTTATTCTGCGCAAGACTCTCTCTTGTGTGCCCTCCAAAATGAATTACTTGGAAATATGACCCAAGGAAGAAAATGAGGTTACTTTCTGTGGCAGAGCTACGGTGGACCAGATTAAAAATGGGTCACACCCGTCAAATGGAGTAGCTTTAATTTTTGAATTTTTCTGATAATATCAAATGCTGTGGTCATCACAGCTATTCAGTTTCTCCTCCTTCTGTGCAAATAGGAGGACCACACTCCCCTGTCTCCTTGGAAGTTGGGCATGGCCACATGACTTGCTTTGGCCAATGAGATATGAGCAGGAGACTGAAGAGCCAGTGTGTAATTCTCCACTACCCCTTTCCCTGCTTGGCAATCACTGAAGAATAGAGACGGAGCTTTCTTCAGCCAGGATCTCTGTGTGAGGTCCAGATAGAGTAGGCTTTCAGTGACTGCCCTATTCTGCCTCTCTAGCTCACCAACGCAGGGCTGCATATACACACAGCACACGCTCTCTTATTTGGCAGCCTCTGTGTGTGCTAAACTCTCAATCCAGGATGTCTTCTTCTGTCCTATCCTTTCAATATTCACATAGGTAACTCTCTCTGATAAGGCCCAACTCAGATTGCCTCTTCCAGAAGGCACTCCCAAACACCATCCCATCCTGGGGCTGCATGAGAAACACACTTCTTGTGCCTCCAGAGCATCCTGCACATTGCTCTAATGTTGCCGATCAAATTGAAATGATCTGACCCTCCCTCATTTGGTTTTGAGATCCCTGAATTGAAGTAGAGACTAACCTATTCAGAATCTTTGTAATCTCAGGTCCCAACTCAGTACCTAGCCCATAGTATGTGCTCAATAAATGTCTGTTGGGTGAATGAATGACTGACTTTATGCATGAGTGAATGGAAATGACTATGTGTTGAAGCAAAGGAGAGAAGTCCTTTCCCCAAAGGCCATGCTAAGAACTCAAGAGATCTTATTTCTACTAGTTATTTCTATTAGTATATGATGACCACTCACTAAGTATTTAAGGAATGAATATCAGATTAAAGCCTTTTTTGTTGTTGTTCTCATGTCAAAATTTACCACCCATTTCAGAAAAGAGACTTTATTGTGGGAAATTTGTTATTTAGGCTCTCCAAGTTTTGCATACCAATACAAGTGAATTCTAGTGACATCCTGGGGGCTTGTTCAGTGTGGTGACACTGGACAAACCAATTAACCTCTCCCTTTGTTCATCTGTTAAATAAGAAAACATATCCACATACAGGTGGTCCTCTCAGTCTTTAAGTACCTCCGTGTACTGAAAAATTATGCCAGACAAAATTTTAATTTTACAGACACAAAGTAGTTGGTCAAGTAGCCTTTTGAAGTTAAGCAAGGGAACAAAATCCTGGAATAAAGTAGAGATTGCATATATATTATACCTTCAACCTACTGATAAAAATAATGCTGGGCATTCTCATAAAACAACTGGTATACCAGCATTCTCCCCTCTGCTTGGGAAGGTCAAGTTCAGGGTGTGAATGGTGTCCCTCCTGTTATATTAACATGTTCAGACGTTGGACTGGCATTTTGGGCTGGTTTATGAATGAACTGAAAAAGGGCAGGATTTTAGTTTTTTATCTTCATTATTGCACTGTTTATACAACAAACAACCATGGGTGGTTTCCCTATTCATGTTGCTTAGTGACAAGAGCATTCTCTCCTTCCAATAAAATATATTAAAAAGGAAAAAAAAAAAAAAAAGGCTAGGTCAAGCTTTCTCAGAGTCTCAGGAAATGAGAAACCACAAGCAAATCAAAACAATTTAAGCTCTTTCTAAGGGTAATATGAACTTTACTTTTTCTGATAGAACTTTTGTGGGGAGGGTGAGGGCTGGGGGATGTTGCACATTTTATAGTCTAATTTGGATAAATATAGTAGCTGTGCAAACAAGTTCTAGCCACTGAAACCTGCCCTACTGCAGTCACCCTAGGGAGGGTGAGTAAAGGAAAATAAATGTTGAACTTTCTCTCAAGATGAAATTCTGCATTCTAAACTAGCCGAATAGAGAAATCCAGCCAGAAGGAGGACCACGGGGTCACAGGTATTCAGGACCATGAATCACAATCAGGAAGCAAATGCTAAGAGAGTCCACCCCTGGAAGAATGAGCTCACTGTCACAACGGGGTGCCCTCTGTGAGAGCAAGATTAAACTTCCCTGGCACCAGCGTTCCCCAGCTAGATGCTACGGAGAATAATAATGCTACCTGGCATGGAAGGAGGACTTGATGCTTATTCACAGTGACAAAGGACTCAGCTGGTGGATCACATTTTTCTGCATCATTATTTTCTAGAT
This sequence comes from Lipotes vexillifer, assembly GCF_000442215.2. Taxonomy (NCBI): domain Eukaryota; kingdom Metazoa; phylum Chordata; class Mammalia; order Artiodactyla; family Lipotidae; genus Lipotes; species Lipotes vexillifer. Next base: position 149,061 of record NW_006799027.1, on the reverse strand, counting down.
GAGCTAACAGATTCCCTAGGCGGTCCCAGAGTCTGACACAGCAGGACTGGACTCCTATGCACGGGCCTAGACTCCTGGCCATGCACACACATAAGAGGCTAATCAGATCCTATACTCTGGAAAAAGCCTAGAGCAGCTGGCTGAGCCCCTCACCTACCCCTTCTCGTAGTAGTTCAGCAATGTGAAGAAGTCAACCACCCCCAATTTTTTTTTTTTTTGCGGTACGCG